>NC_086454.1:215388338-215688338 GCF_028390025.1 Pseudophryne corroboree | reverse complement strand
TGAGCCAACGCTGATCAGTGTCCAGTCTGCTCAGACAAAAATATTTTGTGATCAGGGCTGGTTCTAGACCAAAGGAGCCAATGGCAAAAATTTCCTTTGGCACCCCCCCCCCCCCCCCCCCCCACACACACACATACACACACACACACACACACACACACACACACCAAAAAAGAACATATCCCAGTTTAACATAACGCTATGTGGTGCAAGGTGTGGAGCTGGTCACTTGTATCAGACCTCTGACATTTGCCTTTTCACCCATATTGCATACTTTTTCTTGCAGGTTGTGTCTTAATTCAAGAAGTGTTCTAAGTACTTCAGCTTAGTATCTTTACTGACCCCTCTTTACCCCACACTACATAACTGACCCCTCTATACCCTACACTACATCACTGACCTTTCTATAACCATCACTGCATTACTGACCCCTCTATACAGTACACTGACCTCTATATACCTGCTAGTACATCCCTGATGCCTATATTCCCTAAGCTAAATCCCTGACGCCTCTATTCCCTACGCTACATCCCTGACGCCTATATTCCCTATGCTACATCCCTGACGCCTCTATTCCCTACGCTACATCCCTGACGCCTCTATTCCCTATGCTACATCCTTGACGCCTCTATACCCTACGCTACATCCCTGATGCCTCTATACCCTACGCTACATCACTGATGCCTCTATAACCTACGCTACAGCCCTGACGCCTCTATACCCTACGCTAGATCTCTGATGCCTCTATACCCTACGCTACATCCCTGACGCCTCTATACAGTACAATGCATTACTAATCCCTCTAGACCAGGGCTGGCCAAACCAGTCCTCGAGATCTACCAACAGTTCACATTTTCCAGACAACCTAGCTAGTGCACAGGTGTAGTCATTACTAATTAAGATGTGCTGCATTCATTCATAACTGCCAATTCTACAGATCCCCAGGAGGCCTGGAAAACATGAACTGTTGGTAGATCTCGAGGACCGGTTTGGCCAGCCCTGCTCTAGACCATACATCTTCATTACATCAGTGAGATAGAGAAACACTGTAAAAAATAAGGGTAAAGTGGACTACAGAAACTGATGCTCTAAACGAAGGAGAGAGAGAGTAAAGCACAAGGGAAAGTGGGCAATCGGAACACCATAGAGAGAGGAGAGATAGAAATGCCTGAAAAAGTAAAGGGGGTTGGGTATGGGATCCGGCGGTCGGGATTCCAGCGGTCACATGATCCCCAATCCTAATACTAACCCTCTGGGGAGGTGGGGTGGCGGATAGGGCTAACCCTCATGGGGTGGCAGCTAGGGCTAACCCCCCTCCTAGTGCCTTCCCTAACACCCGACCCCCGGTCCTAACCCTCCCTCCAATACTCGCCTTCGGGATGTTGGCTGTCAGTGTGCTGGCACCAGTCTCCCAAGTGGTGTCAGGATTCCAGCGTCGGTCAAATGACCGCCGGTATACCATCTGCCGGGATGGTAAATGCATACCTCCCAACTTTGCTTCCTTCTAAAGAGGGACACACGCGCAGCGAAGCCGCGCGCGCTCCCGAAAAGAGGACGTGGCCTATGAAAAGTGGGCGTGGCTTCACGGGAGGACCCGCGATCGCGAGCCACGCCTCCGTTTTCGTCATTGAGGGGACATGCCCAGCGCTCTGTGAGCCGCTGTCATGCCCCCTCTCCCCGTCTGCACAGAATAGATGCTGTGCGCATGCGCACAGCTTCTATTCACCGCTGCTCTGCTAAGCAGGGCAGCGACAGACAGAGCCTCCCAACTGTCCCCCCCACCGCGGGACACTGCGGCCCACGGGTGGGACAGCGGGACAGTCCCCAGAAAACGGGACTGTCCCGCGAAAATCGGGACAGTTGGTAGGTATGGTAAATGTTTCCTGAGGACAGGTAGTGAGTGTGGAGGGATAGGTGGTTAAGTAAAATGTAACAGCTCAAACTGCGATCATTCACTGATAAATTGATTTATAGCTCTCCCTTTTTAACCATTCCAGTCTTAAAAGCAATGTTTTTTAAACTTTTAAATAAAGCTTGTTAGCATCCCCAGCACACTGTGTATGCTGGGAGATGTAGTTCTCCATATCAAAACACTTAATTACTGTATGAACTCTAATCCCCCAACTGAAACCTCTCACAAACACACACTCCTAAATCTAGTACACACACACATTTCCCCTGTGCTGACAAGTGACAACTCTCATCACTTCCACACACTGACAACTCCCTCTTGCTCCTCTCCCCACTGACACTGACAGCTCCCTCACAGTCACACACATCCTCCCCCCTCCCCCCCCACACACTGATAGCACACATACACAAATCCCCCCCCCCCCCCTCCTCAACACTAAAGGTGCATACACACGGAGAGATTTTGACTATGAGAGATTTTGACTGAGAGATTTCCCTTGAACTGGCAGTAGGAGATTTTGTCTAACTTTACCAGAGATTTTGTCTAACTATGCAAGAGATTTTGGCTATGGGAGATTTTGTCTATGGGAGATTTTGACTATCTCATTTAAATAAGGGGATAAGTGGGGGAGTGTCATATATAGGACAATTTTACAGGGTGGCTGGTATTTAAATAGCTAAAAGTTTAAAAAAAACGTTGTGTGGGGCAGGGCCGGCTCCAGGGTTTTGAGCACCCGGGCAGGCGATGGGGGCGTGGCTTCATACAGGGGGCGTTGTCACTTACGCCCCCCTGTACAGTAGTAGCGCCGATGAAAGATGTGCGGTGCACGATGACGTCATCGCGCACTGCACAGCAAAGGTCCTCTCCACGAAGGGGAACTAGACGCTTCGTGTCTAGTTCCCTTCGTGGAGAGGACCTTTGCTGTGCAGTGCGCGATGACGTCATCGCGCACCGCACAGTAAACGTCCTCTCCACAAAGGGAAACTAGACGCTACGCGTCTAGTTCCCTTCACGGCGGGGGACAGCGGCGGGGGTCAGCGGGCAGCGGGGGGGGCGCATTGCACATCAGCAGCGGATCTTGCCGTGGTGCGGCGCCCTCCGGATGGTGCCGGCGCCCTCCGGAAGGCGGCGCCCCGGGCAAAAGTCCTGCTTGCCCGTGGCAAGATTTGCTACTGGTGTGGGGTCCCCCCTCCTATGTATAACAAGCCTCGGGCTCTTTGAGCCAGTCCTGGTTGTAAAAATACAGAGGAAAAAATGAGTAGGGTTCCCCCATATTTAGACAACCAGCACCAGGCTCTGCGTCCGGTCCTGGTTTAAAAAGTACGGGGGACAAAAGACATAGGGGTCCCCCGTATTTTTAAAACCAGCACCGGGCTCTACTAGCCAGGGAGATAATGCCACAGGCGGGGGACACTTTTATATTGGTCCCTGCGGCCGTGCCATTACCCCCCCAACTAGTCACCCCTGGCCGGGGTACACTGGAGGAGTGAGGACCCCTTAGATCAAGGGGTCCCCCCTCCAGCCACCCAAGGGCCAGGGGTGAAGCCCGAGGCTGTCCCCCCCCATCCGTGGGCGGTGGATGGGAGGCTGATTGCCTTTCAAAATGACATAAAAAGAATATTGTTTTTTGCTGTGGAACTACAAGTCCCAGCAAGCCTCCCCCGCATGCGGGTACTTGGAGAACCACAAGTACCAGCATGCGGGGATATAACGGGCCAGCTGGTACCTGTAGTTCCACAACAAAAGAAATACCCAAATAAAAACACAACTCACACGCCGTGAAAGTAAAACTTTATTTAAACACACTTACACACTCACACATACTGTACTTACCTACATCCCAAGCCGCCAATCACGTCCCCTTGTCCAGTAGAATCCAATAGGGATACCTGTAAAAAAAAAAAAAAAAGCATCCACTTTTTACACATTACGGCAGCCAGCATCCCCATTTTACACATTTACAGCAGCCAGCGTCCCCCTTTTTAACCATTATGGCAGACAGCGTCTCCTTTTTACACATTACGGCAGCCAACGTCCCCCTTTTTACACATTACGGCAGACAGCGTCCCCCTTTTTACACATTACGGCAGCCAGCGTCCCCCTTTTTACACATTACGGCAGCCAGCGTCCCCCTTTTTACACATTACGGCAGACAGCGTCCCCCTTTTTAGACATTACGGCAGACAGCGTCCCCTTTTTACACATTACGGCAGCCAGCGTCCCCCTTTTTACACATTACGGCAGACAGCGTCCCCTTTTTTACACATTACGGCAGCCAGCATCCCCCTTTTTACACATTACGGCAGACAGCGTCCCCCTTTTTACACATTACGGCAGACAGCGTCCCCTTTTTACTAGAGATGAGCGGGTTCGGTTCCTCTGAATCCGAACCCGCCCGAACTTCAGCTTTTTTTCCACGGGTCCGAGCAGGCTCGGATCCTCCCGCCTTGCTCGGTTAACCCGAGCGCGCCCGAACGTCATCATCCCGCTGTCGGATTCTCGCGAGACTCGGATTCTATATAAGGAGCCACGCGTCGCCGCCATTTTCATACGTGCATTGAGATTGATAGGGAGAGGACGTGGCTGGCGTCCTCTCCGTTTAGATTAGATTAGAGACACTTGAGTTGATTTACTAATTTTGGGGAGCATTAGGAGGAGTACTCAGTACAGTGCAGCAGAGTTTTGCTGATAGTGTGACCACCAGTTTAATTTTAATCCGTTCTCTGCCTGAAAAAAAACGATACACAGTCAGATACCATATCTGTGCTCAGCCTCAGTGTGCTGCATGATAATATGATATATCATCTATGTATGTATATCTGACTGTGCTGAGTGCTCACTGCCAGTGCTCACACAGCTTAATTGTGGGGGAGACTGGGGAGCAGTTATAGCAGGAGTACAGTGCACACCTTTGCTGCCAGTGTGACCACTGACCACCAGTATATTGTCTGCCTGAAAAAGTTAAACAAACACTCCTGTGGTGTTTTTTTTTATTATTCTATAAACGCATTCTGCTGACAGTGTCCAGCAGGTCCGTCATTCATTATATTATATAAATATTTACCTGCAGTAGTGTTATTTTTTTTTGTTCATCTCTATCATCTTTATCATCTCTATATTAGCAGACGCAGTACAGTAGTCCACGGCTGTGGCTATCTCTGTGTCGTCAGTGCTCGTCCATAATTGTATACCTAACTGTGGTGGTTTTTTTTTTTCTATCTTCTTCATACTAGTAGTTTAGCAGTCTGCTGACAGTGTCCAGCAGGTCCGTCATTATATTATATATACCTGCAGTAGTGATATATATATATTTTTTATATCATAATCATCTCTATACTAGCAGACACAGTACGGTAGTCCACGGCTGTAGCTACCTCTGTGTCGTCAGTGCTCGTCCATAATTGTATACCTACCTACCTACCTGTGGTGGGTTTTTTTTTTTCTATCTTTTTCATACTAGTAGTTTAGGAGTCTGCTGACAGTGTCCAGCAGGTCCGTTATTATATTATATATACCTGCAGTAGTGATATATATATATTTTTTATATCATTATCATCTCTATACTAGCAGACACAGTACGGTAGTCCACGGCTGTAGCTACCTCTGTGTCGTCAGTGCTCGTCCATAATTGTATACCTACCTGTGGTGGGGTTTTTTTTTTTCTATCTTCTTCATACTAGTAGTTCAGCAGTCTGCTGACAGCGTCCAGCAGGTCCGTCATTATATATTATATATACCTGCAGTAGTGATATATATATATATATATTTTTTATATCATTAATTATCATCTCTATACTAGCAGACGCAGTACGGTAGTCCACGGCTGTAGCTAACTCTGTGTCGTCTGTGCTCGTCCATAATTGTATACCTACCTGTGGTGGGGTTTTTTTTTTCTATCTTCTTCATACTAGTAGTTCAGCAGTCTGCTGACAGTGTCCAGCAGGTCCGTCATTATATATTATATATACCTGCAGTAGTGATATATATATATTTTTTATATCATTATCATCTCTATACTAGCAGACGCAGTACGGTAGTCCACGGCTGTAGCTACCTCTGTGTCGTCAGTCACTCGTCATCCATAAGTATACTAGTATCCATCCATCTCCATTGTTTACCTGAGGTGCCTTTTAGTTGTGCCTATTAAAATATGGAGAACAAAAATGTTGAGGTTCCAAAAATAGGGAAAGATGAAGATCCACTTCCACCTCGTGCTGAAGCTGCTGCCACTAGTCATGGCCGAGACGATGAAATTCCATCAACGTCGTCTGCCAAGGCCGATGCCCAATGTCATAGTACAGAGCATGTAAAATCCAAAACACAAAATATCAGTAAAAAAAGGACTCAAAAATCTAAAATAAAATCGTCGGAGGAGAAGCGTAAACTTGCCAATATGCCATTTACCACACGGAGTGGCAAGGAACGGCTGAGGCCCTGGCCTATGTTCATGGCTAGTGGTTCAGCTTCACATGAGGATGGAAGCACTCAGCCTCTCGCTAGAAAAATGAAAAGACTTAAGCTGGCAAAAGCACAGCAAAGAACCGTGCGTTCTTCGAAATCACAAATCCACAAGGAGAGTCCAATTGTGTCGGTTGCGATGCCTGACCTTCCCAACACTGGACGTGAAGAGCATGCGCCTTCCACCATTTGCACGCCCCCTGCAAGTGCTGGAAGGAGCACCCGCAGTCCAGTTCCTGATAGTCAGATTGAAGATGTCAGTGTTGAAGTACACCAGGATGAGGAGGATATGGGTGATGCTGGCGCTGGGGAGGAAATTGACAAGGAGGATTCTGATGGTGAGGTGGTTTGTTTAAGTCAGGCACCCGGGGAGACACCTGTTGTCCGTGGGAGGAATATGGCCATTGACATGCCTGGTGAAAATACCAAACAAATCAGCTCTTCGGTGTGGAAGTGTTTCAACAGAAATGCGGACAAGGGGTGTCAAGCCGTGTGTTGCCTTTGTCAAGCTGTAATAAGTAGGGGTAAGGACGTTAACCACCTCGGAACATCCTCCCTTATACGTCACCTGCAGCGCATTCATCATAAGTCAGTGACAAGTTCAAAAACTTTGGGCGACAGCGGAAGCAGTCCACTGACCAGTAAATCCCTTCCTCTTGTAACCAAGCTCACGCAAACCACCCCACCAACTCCCTCAGTGTCAATTTCCTCCTTCCCCAGGAATGCCAATAGTCCTGCAGGCCATGTCACTGGCAATTCTGACGAGTCCTCTCCTGCCTGGGATTCCTCCGATGCATCCTTGAGTGTAACGCCTACTGCTGCTGGCGCTGCTGTTGTTGCTGCTGGGACTCGATGGTCATCCCAGAGGGGAAGTCGTAAGACCACTTTTACTACTTCCAACAAACAATTGACTGTCCAACAGTCCTTTGCGAGGAAGATGAAATATCACAGCAGTCATCCTGCTGCAAAGCAGATAACTGAGGCCTTGGCATCCTGGGCTGTGAGAAACGTGGTTCCGGTATCCATCATTACTGCAGAGCCAACTATAGACTTGTTTGAGGTACTGTGTCCCCGGTACCAAATACCATCTAGGTTCCATTTCTCTAGGCAGGCGATACTGAAAATGTACACAGACCTCAGAAAAAGACTCACCAGTGTCCTAAAAAATGCAGTTGTACCCAATGTCCACTTAACCACGGACATGTGGACAAGTGGAGCAGGGCAGACTCAGGACTATATGACTGTGACAGCCCACTGGGTAGATGTATTGACTCCCGCCGCAAGAACAGCAGCGGCGGCACCAGTAGCAGCATCTCGCAAACGCCAACTCTTTCCTAGGCAGGCTACGCTTTGTATCACCGCTTTCCAGAATACGCACACAGCTGAAAACCTCTTACGGCAACTGAGGAAGATCATTGCAGAATGGCTTACCCCAATTGGACTCTCCTGTGGATTTGTGGCATCGGACAACGCCAGCAATATTGTGCGTGCATTATATCTGGGCAAATTCCAGCACGTCCCATGTTTTGCACATACCTTGAATTTGGTGGTGCAGAATTATTTAAAAAACGACAGGGGCGTGCAAGAGATGCTGTCGGTGGCCAGAAGAATTGCGGGACACTTTCGGCGTACAGGCACCACGTACAGAAGACTGGAGCAACACCAAAAACGCCTGAACCTGCCCTGCCATCATCTGAAGCAAGAAGTGGTAATGAGGTGGAATTCAACCCTCTATATGCTTCAGAGGTTGGAGGAGCAGCAAAAGGCCATTCAAGCCTATACATCTGACCACGATATAGGAGGTGGAATGCACCTGTCTCAAGCGCAGTGGAGAATGATTTCAACGTTGTGCAAGGTTCTGCAACCTTTTGAACTTGCCACACGTGAAGTCAGTTCAGACACTGCCAGCCTGAGTCAGGTCATTCCCCTCATCAGGCTTTTGCAGAAGAAGCTGGAGACATTGAAGGAGGAGCTAAGACAGAGCAATTCCGCTAGGCATGTGGGACTTGTGGATGGAGCCCTTCATTCGCTTAACCAGGATTCACGGGTGGTCAATCTGTTGAAATCAGAGCACTACATTTTGGCCACCGTGCTCGATCCTAGATTTAAAACCTACGTTGTATCTCTCTTTCCAGCAGACGGAAAAAACCTGCTGGTGAGAAAATTATCAAGTCAAGTGGAACTTGATCGGTCAACAGCTCCTCCTTCACATTCTCCCGCAATTGGGGGTGCGAGGAAAAGGCTCAGAATTCCGAGCCCACCCGCTGGCGGTGATGCAGGGCAGTCTGGAGCGACTGCTGATGCTGACATCTGGTCCGGACTGAAGGACCTGCCAACGATTACGGACATGTCGTCTACTGTCACTGCATATGATTCTCTCACCATTGAAAGAATGGTGGAGGATTATATGAGTGACCGCATCCAAGTAGGCACGTCAGACAGTCCGTACGTATACTGGCAGGAAAAAGAGGCAATTTGGAGGCCCTTGCACAAACTTGCTTTATTCTACCTAAGTTGCCCTCCCACAAGTGTGTACTCCGAAAGAGTGTTTAGTGCCGCCGCTCACCTTGTCAGCAATCGGCGTACGAGGTTACTTCCAGAAAATGTGGAGAAGATGATGTTCATTAAAATGAATTATAATCAATTCCTCCGTGGAGACATTCACCAGCAGCAATTGCCTCCACAAAGTACACAGGGAGCTGAGATGGTGGATTCCAGTGGGGACGAATTGATAATCTGTGAGGAGGGGGATGTACACGGTGATGAATCGGAGGATGATGATGAGGTGGACATCTTGCCTCTGTAGCGCCAGTTTGTGCAAGGAGAGATTAATTGCTTCTTTTTTGGTGGGGGTCCAAACCAACCCGTCATTTCAGTCACAGTTGTGTGGCAGACCCTGTCACTGAAATGATGGGTTGGTTAAAGTGTGCATGTCCTGTTTATACAACATAAGGGTGGGTGGGAGGGCCCAAGGACAATTCCATCTTGCACCTTTTTTTTCTTTAATTTTTCTTTGCGTCATGTGCTGTTTGGGGAGTGTTTTTTGGAAGGGCCATCCTGCGTGACACTGCAGTGCCACTCCTAGATGGGCCAGGTGTTTGTGTCGGCCACTAGGGTCGCTTAGCTTACTCACACAGCTACCTCATTGCGCCTCTTTTTTTCTTTGCGTCATGTGCTGTTTGGGGAGTAGTTTTTTGAAGGGCCAGCCTGCGTGACACTGCAGTGCCACTCCTAGATAGGCCAGGTGTTTGTGTCGGCCACTTGGGTTGCTGAGCTTAGTCACACAGCTACCTCATTGCGCCTCTTTTTTTCTTTGCGTCGTGTGCTGTTTGGGGAGTGTTTTTTGGAAGGGCCATCCTGCGTGACACTGCAGTGCCACTCCTAGATGGGCCAGGTGTTTGTGTCGGCCACTTGGGTCGCTGAGCTTAGTCATCCAGCGACCTCGGTGCAAATTTTAGGACTAAAAATAATATTGTGAGGTATGAGGTGTTCAGAATAGACTGAAAATGAGTGGAAATTATGGTTATTGAGGTTAATAATACTTTGGGATCAAAATGACCCCCAAATTCTATGATTTAAGCTGTTTTTTAGTTTTTTTTGAAAAAAACACCCGAATCCAAAACACACCCGAATCCGACAAAAAAAATTCAGTGAGGTTTTGCCAAAACGCGTTCAAACCCAAAACACGGCCGCGGAACCGAACCCAAAACCAAAACCCAAAACCCGAAAAATTTTCAGTGCACATCTCTACTTTTTACACATTACGGCAGACAGCGTCCCCTTTTTACACATTACGGCAGCCAGCGCCCCCCATTTTACACATTACAGCAGACAGCACTCCATACTCCTCCGCCACATTTTGAACAACAGCTCTGCACAGCAGCACATGATTTCTAAATATCCCCCCCACTATGTGCTATGTACACTGCTGGCAGTTGGAGCACGGGCTGAGAGCAGGTTGAGGAGAGTAGGACTGGGGATGGGAAGGGTGCATATTTTGCCATCCCTGGTAGCCCCCCCTGACAGTATATGCGCCGCGGCCCCCCCCTGACCTGAGACACTATGTGCGCTACCAGCCGCCGCCCCCCCCTGACCTGACAGTATGTCCGCCGCTGACCCCCCCTGACCTGACAGTATGTGCGCCGCTGCTCCTTCTCTCCCCCCCACTAACAGAACAGCACCTTCTCTCCCACCCCACTGACAGAACAGCACCTTCTCCCCCCCCACAGACAGAACAGCACCTTCTCTCCCCCACCACTGACAGAACAGCACCTTCTCCGCCCCACTGACAGAACAGCACCTTCTCCCCCCCCAATGACAGTACAGCACCTTCTCCCCCCCCCCCACTGACAGAACTGCACCTTCTCTCCCCCCCCAATGACAGAGCAGCACCTTCTCTCCCCCCCTCCCCATTGATCATGCTCTCCCATAACAGCAAGCAGCAACCCTCCCCCCCTCACAGGACGTCAGCCAGAGGAGCTGCTACCCTGAGCTACGGTCCACTGTGACACTATATGCGCTGCGCCGACCCGTCCCCCCCTCCTTCCCCGGCCGGACACTACAGAGTGGCCACTCCTCCACTTCAGAGCGGCCCCATTATTCCCCCTCCATCGGCCATTCCTCTGGCCCCCCAGCCCAGTCACACTCCCCGGGCCGGACACTATGTAGCGGCCATTCCTCCCCTCCGTCCCCCTGGACTGCGGGCATTTCAGATCGGCCAGGGGACGGATAGTACAGAGCGCCCGGACCAGACACGACACTGCAGTCTCTCCCCCCCGGACTGAACACGAGACACTGCAGTGTGAGGAGAACAGTAGGCACTCACTTTTTAACTTCAGTTCACGGATGCCACTGCCTTCTACTTCAGCCTCCACGCACAGGTACCAAAATGAGTGGCGGGGAGTGGCTGAAGATCGCTATCGCTGGGTAAAATCACTGGGGAGAAAACATAGCGATTTTAACTAACTTTTGCAGCGAGCTAGTCAAAATTGACTTGCCTGCACAGTTTATTTTTCCCAGCGATCGCAATCTGGCGGGGACGCGCATCGCTATCGCTGCCTGTGTACACACGGAGTGATATGCACTAACTTTCTGAGCGATTTTGACTATATAGTCAAAATCGCTCAGTTATATCGCTCCGTGTGTACACACCTTAACTGTCACGGACTGCTTGGGCTCACCACAATGTCAGCAGTGGGCAGGCTCTGACTCGAAGTGCTGAAATTCAACAGCTCTCTCGAACTTGCAAGGTATGGCTGTGCAGCTGTCTCCAGCCATCTCCTTGCCCACTGTGTAATTCGTGGTGGGCACCTCCTCTGATGTTCCCTGCTCTGCCTCTACAACGGGCACATAATGTACAGCAGTGGTGACTCCTGAGTATGGGCCTTGAGAACTCTGCCTACCGGTGGGCAGGGATGAATTATTTCAAAGGGGCAGAGCTAGGAGTGACGCAGTGGACAGCAGTTGAGGGGCGTTTTATACTGTAACAGGGTTAGGACAATTTCAGTATCCTTCCCTCGCCATCTAATTGGTCAGTCCCACGCTGATTGTCATAGCGCCTTTCGAGACTGCAGAACTCTATCCCTTAGCCATGGTTGGCACAGCTGGATGGTGTCCCACATCTGCGGGTGCCCCTGGCAAGTGCCATCCTGGCCAAGGGATAGATACGCCCCTGAGGGTCAGGGCCAGCAACAGAAATCTTGGGGCCCAGTACACTGATATCTCTGGGGCACCCTCAACCCCCCCTTAACTTGGCAGAGGGATCTTTAAAAAAAAATGGAGCTATGTGATGTCGACACTGAAGGGAGGGAGATGTGTTGTGAGGTGGACAGTGAAGGGAACATTGAGTCAAGTGAGAGGTGCTGGAGAAACTACATAGCAGTGGCATGACCATTTCGTTCAATGACGACAGGCAACACTCTGTCCAGATGGTTTATGTAATTATTACACTGGGCAGGTGTCAGTATCTCTTCCCAAAATGTATTTATCCCAGCCATAAGTTCTTGTTTATTTCTTGGTTTCACATCACACCTGATGAACCTCTTCAATTGTGCCCAGACCATTTGTATAGGATTCATGTCCGATGACCTACAGTATACAATAGTACATAAAAAAAAAACATTAGCATACTGCGCAGTACAGTAATTCAATCAATACAAAGTCAACTATAATAAAATGCATATTGCACAATAATTAGTTGCTACTGTTACTGTACATTAGGATAATACTCACTCTGGCGGTGTGCGTTGCCAATTTATTCCTCTCTCTTCCATGAATTTTGCAGAAGCAGAATGTTTAGGGTCGTTATCTTGGAAAACTCTGTGTCTAGATGGATAGTATTGTCTGATAAATGGCATCAAACACTTATCTACTATGTGTTCTTGGAAGAAGATCTTATCCATAATCCCTACAGAGATAAGAAATGTTTGTCACTAACAAGAACACATTGCAGTATTGTACTGTATACTGTTATTTACAATACAGGAATGAAAAAATATTATTTGTTCTGCATTGTTTAGAACTAACACTGTACAGTACCTTCAAAAATGCACATAGGTCCAGCACCCATGCGAGATATACCTCCCCATACGTGGACTTTTAATGGAAACTTTGCACGTGGTTTCAATGATATAAAGTTACGTTTGCGGAAGGACATTCTTGAGAACCTCTCCATAGAAACAGAAGTTTCATCTGTGAAAATTACATCATTAAATTTTTCACCACTGTCAATCCACCGTTGAGCTTGTTCAACTCGCTTTTCTTTATTAACATCTCTGATCATGGGATTTATCCTGTGCAAATAAAAATGTGGATATTGCAGTCACTCAGTGTATTGTTAAAGACTTACAGTATTGCTAAATAAATTAGGGTTGGTGTACAGTATTTTACAGTACCTTGTCTGACCATAACTCCATCCCATTTCTCTTTGCATCCATTTGATACTGGAACATGAGATGTCCAGATTATGTTCTGAATGAAGAATGCGTCTTATTTGTCAAGCAGTACGCTCATCATCCGCACAAGTTAATTCTTCAACAATCTTTTTGACTCTCCTACAGTAATACACAAAAATTATTGTACAGTATACAGTAATTACCGAATTATAATTATCCCAGTGTCCCCACAGCAAGCGGCACCGGGGAGTGGGAAGAGCAGCACTCCAGGTGGTCATTACATGTACTGTAATTTGCGCTAAAGGAACAGTACATGTAACTGACACTATAGGAGGCATTAGGTGTACAGTAACTGGCACTACAGGGGGTTATTACGTGTAACTGGCACTACATAAGGCATTATGTGTAAATGGCACTATAGGAAGCATTACAAGTAACTGGCACCATACTGGTGGCATTAAGTGTAACTGGCACTATACTGAGTCATTATGTGTAACTGGCACTACAGTATACTGGGGGCATTACGTGTAACTGGCACTATACTGGGGACATTACTTGTAAAGAGTACTACTGTGTTCATTATGTGTAAAGCTGTCAATTGTGTGTGTAGGGTGGTGTGATAATGTGGTATACTGTATATATTTATAATGTAATAACATAATACTGTATACTGTATACATGAGTTGTGAGGCCCCGCACACTTTTCTAGAACAACGTGCGCCTTCGCCTCACACATTGGGGAGATTGGAGGGCACTTCAAAAGATCTTGATCAGAGTGCTAGTAGGCCTGGAGTTGTCTGAGTACTTTGGAGTCTGTCCTTTAATCACAGTATACAGTACTGTATACACAATGTCATCAGTAGCAGCCCACCCCCATGTACTCTAATGTACTGTACTGTACTGTACCTGATGTTCCTAAAAAGTGAGCTGAGGTTTGCGTTCTTGTGCTGCTGAGGATGTACTGGAGAAGCCAGTGCCTCCCCAGCCATTGACCTCCCCGGACATCACTGATCTACTGTACAATTAATCTGTAAAGTACAGTACTGTATCTACAGTCTTCTACTGTACTTACCATGTGCATTTAGAAGGAGTTCTATATCTGCGGCGCATCCTCATAAAAGCATGATTGCGCCCAGTCTGTAAATGAACTACAACACCACTTTCTTTAAGCCAAGCCTGGATCTGTCGTGTTGTCCTGTTTTCTTTTTTCATCTTTGCAATTATCTGGCTCATAGATTTGCTGATTTTTACTGTCATGTTTCACGTCAGGAACTAGGGAGACAAGATAATGTACAGTAAATACTGACCTGTACTGTAATTTTTGGCACTCCATTATATAATTTTTTTTACAATATACTGTACAGTAGAGTACAGAACTGTGTACAGTATTATGGATGTTAAAACAATTCAATTGCCCCTTGTGATATCTGCGAATCGGTGTTACAGTTTCTTGCACACAGTGCTAAAATATCTACTTGCGGCACTGCAAATTACTGTACATACTGTACAGTAAGGTGGTCTTCAGTATGCCGGCGGTCGGGCTCCCGGCGACCAGCATACCGGCGCCGGGAGCCCGACAGCCGGCATACCGACACTTATTCTCCCTCGTGGGGGCCCACGACCGACCTGGAGGGAGAATAAAACGCGCGCCAACGTGCCCATAGCACGGCGAGTGCAGCGAGCCCGCAAGGGGCTCATTTGCGCTCGCCACACAGTCTGTAAGCCGGCGGTCGGGCTCCCGGTGCTGGTATGCTGGTCGCCGGGAGCCTGACCGCCGGCATATCGTAGTGAACCAGTACAGTAGATGTGCATCTATAGGCATGGCTAGTGTACAAGGAAGGAATACACGGACATACAGTACAGTGCGGGGCTTAGCTACTGTAACAGGAGAGAAGAGAGGCATGTTCGGGGACAAAATGGACATTTTGTCTTCCTACGAACCTGCACATGGTTTGCTCTTAGGACCTGCTGGGGTCAGTAGCGGCTCTTGCCACGGGCAAGTAGGCTTTTTACCCAGGAGCGCCGCTGCCCTGAGGGTGCCACCGCCATGGCAAGAGCAGCTACTCCTGACCCCCTCCCTGGCTGCAGCAGGCACCGTGGGCTGTGTGGATGCCGACTGCAGCCAGCATCGCTGACTGACTACAGAGGGCACTGCTACAGGGGAAACAGCTACTGGGGGCAAATCAACTGCGGGGAAAGCTACTGGGGACACAGCTACAAGGAGCACTACTACAGGGGGCACATACTAGGGGCACATCTACAGGGGGCACAACTACTAGGGGCACAACTACAGGGGGCGCATACTGGGGACACTGCTTCAGGGGAACAGCTACAGGGAAAAATCAACTGGGGGCACAAGGGGCACAGCTACAGGGGGCAAATGTACTGGGGAAAAGCAACAGGGGACACAACTACTGGGGGCAAAGCAACAGGGGGCACAACTACTGGGACACAGCAACAGGGGGCACAACTACTGGGGGCAAAGCAACAGGGGGCACAACTGCTGGGACACAGCAACAGGGGGCACAACTACTGGGGGCAAAGCACAACTACTGGGACACAGCAACAGGAGGCACAACTACTGGGGGAAAAGCAACAGGGGGCACAGCTACAGAGGGCAAAGCAACAGGGGGCACAACTACTGTGGGCAAAGCAACAAGGGGGACAACTACTGGGGCACAGCAACAGGGAGCAAATCTACTGGGGGAAAAGCAACAGGGGGCACAACTAATGGTGGCAAAGCAACAGGGGGCACAGCGAGGAGGCACAGCTACAGGGGGCACAGCTACAGGGGGAAAATAAACTGGGGGCACAACTACTTGTGGCAAATCTGGGGGCATAACTGTGGCCATGCCCCTCCCCTATGAAGCCATTCCCCATGTTTTTTGCCTAACTGTGGGGGAGAAGAGGGGGGAGGGGCCAGTGGAAACTTTCACACTGGGCGCCACAAGGTGTGGAACCAGCCCTGCATGTACAGTATGCCCCCACAGTGCCAGATACACATACTGTAAAGCCCCCACAGTGCCAGATACACATACTGTACAGTATGCCCCCAAAGTGCCAGACACATATACTGTACAGTATTCCCCCATGTTTATTTTACTATTAAAGGCAGCATTTTTAGGTACAGTAGATTCACATTTAGAGGTGGCAGCCACTGTATCCTCTACAGTATACTGTACAGAATGTTGTGTTCCTGGACTTCACTCTTAATGCTAGCCAACACCTTTGGTGAAACACCTTCATATTCAAATAACTACAGTACACTGTAGCCCCACAGGTAATTTAATTATTCCAGGAATAAAGCATTTTGTCCCTCCAGTGCAGAGGGTTATGTTGGGAGGTACAGTATGATACAGTGCAGTAGCAGCAGGGGGCTTAGGGGTCTATTTACTAAGCCTTGGATGCAGTGGCGTAACTAGAAATTTTTCTCCCCCAAGCCAAAAAATTATTCGGCGCCCCCCCCATAATTAGCACTAGGAAAGGGACAAACATGTGCGCGCCGAAGGCGCGCGCCGCCAAAAAGGGGCGTGGTTTTGTTTAAATGGGCGCGGCTTCACATAAAGAGGCGTGGCATTGCAGGAATGGACTACCTTATACCCCAGTTTTGCAACCTGCATGCCCAGACGTTAGCCACCACAGGAAAGAAAAATAATCCTGATTCATGCCCCTTACATTATTTGTCATTTTTCCTCCTTATAGTAATGCCCAGTATACATTATGCCACATACTGCAAAGGCCCTCAGACATTATGCCACACACAATAATGCACATGACACAATATGCACACACTGTAATGCCCCCGACACATTATGCCACACACCGTAATGTCTGTGACACATTATGACAGGAATCGCAATGCCCGTTATACATTATGCTACACACTGCAATGCCCCTGATACATTATAGCACATACCACAATGCCCATGATATAGTATACCACACACCGCAATGTCCGTGATACATTATGACACACACCGCAATGTCCGTGATACATTATGACACACACTGCAATGAACCTGAGACATTATACCACATACCACAATGCCCATGATATAGTATACCACACACTGCAATGTCCGTGATACATTATGACACACACCGCAATGCCCGTTATACATTATGCCACACTGCAATGACCCTGAGACATTATACCACATACCACAATGCCCGTGATATAGTATACAGACACCGTAATGCCTGACACATTATGCCACACACCGCAATGCCCATTATACATTATGCCACACACTGCAATGACCCTGAGACATTATACCACATACCACAATGCCCGTGATCTAGTATACCATACACCGTAATGCCTGTGACACATACCGCAATGCCCGTTATAACCTATGCCACACTGCAATGCCCCTGAGACATTATACCACAATGCCCGTGATATAGTTTGCCACACACCGTAATGCCTGTGACACATTCTGACACACACCGCAATGTCCGTGATACATTATGCCACACACCGTAATGCCCATTACACATTAAGTCCTACATTAAGGCTTCTAATTACTTTTAAATTACCTGCTCATTGCCAGGGGTTTCATGCTCTTGGTTCCATGCACGGTGCCAGGGGTTTTCATGCTCAGGGTGTCATGCTCGTTGCCAGGTGTTTCATGCACTCGGTGTCATGCTCGTTGCCAGGGGTTTCATGCACTGGGTGTCATGCTCATTGCTAGGGGGTAGTGCTTGTTGCTAGGGCTGTGCTCCCAGTGCCACATATGTCCTCAGTGCCAGATATTCCCCCACGGTGCCAGGTACTCACATGCCCCCAGTGCCAAATATAGCCTCTCCCCCCAGTGCCACATATGCCCCCAGTGCAAGATATTCCCCCACGATGCCAGGTGCTCACGTGCCCCCAGTGCCAAATATAGCCCCCCATGTGCCAGGTACACATACAGTGCCATATATGCCCCCTCAGTGCCCCCCCAGTGCCATATATGCCCCCTCAGTGCCAGGGACGTGCAGTCAGGGGAGGCAGGGGAGGCAGTGCCTCCCCTGTGATTAATGATTAAAATAATACAAAGAAGATACTTATGACACATTCTGTGTCATAAGTATCTTCATTATATTATTCTAATCATTTTAATACATTTTAAATAATTCAGGAGGCACTGATAACAGTGCCTCCCGTTGACAACGTGAATGAGGATAAAGCAGGGGGCGGGGCCAAGCACCGGGCTGTAAAAGCCCATTGAAAAAAGTGCAGAAAGCGGCACTAATATAAGTGCCTCGTTGACAGGGACCAATGTGATTGGACAGCGGATCCAGTGCTGGATCCGCTGGTCCAATCACCGATACGCAGCGGCAGGGGCAGATACACAGGCTAGGTCCCGGCTGGTGATGGAACATCGCTGCAGACTTCATATTTTCAAAATACATCTGAGCGGCCAGGCTCCAGCAGGCTGTCGGCACACGATTGGACAGCTGCTGCTGGGAGCCACCACCAGCTGTAGCCCAGTCTGCTCTGTCAGTCACAGAGCAGTAGTGCCCTCCTCCTCTCCTGCACAGTGAAAACTGGCCAGCACGGAGAGGAGAAGAGCGGAGCAGTGACAACCAGAACCGCCCCCGCCCGCCGCAGCACAAAAAAACAGCCACCGCTGACCGCTTATGGTATTCCCCCACCCCCACCACGCTGGAGGTCGCAGCCATGGACAGCAACTCTTCCTGGTCTTCAAGAGACTGCAGGCTACCCGTGCGGGCTCCATCTTGCAAGGTCCTCCCCCTCTCAGTGTGACAGGATGATACTGTGGCTGAACCGAGGGACACTACAGGGGAATAGGATGTGCGGCCAGACATCAGGTAAGACCCTGGGGATCTGGCTGTGCACCAGTAATAATATATTAATGAATGGGCACATACAGAGAGGAGTTTGATACTAAAGTCCCATTAGGTAGTGCTGGTACTACATAAAGTGCACAATTTTACCTACTATGGAGGTGGGACTACAAGTCCCAGTATAGATGCATGTACTAATAGCTTCTATTGTAAAATAAAAGTTGTGCCTGTCACTGTTACATTTAAATATGCTATCTGACCTCACAGGATACCCTGATACCCCCTCTCCACACTTACAGCCCTGTCCTAATATCCGCCTCTCTGGACTCACAGCCCTGTCCTAACCCCCTACCCCCCTGCACTAACAGCCCTGTCATAATACCCCTCTCTGCACTCACAGCCCTGTCCTAATACCCCCACCTCTGCACTCACAGTCCCGTCCTAATACCCCCCTATTTGCACTCATATCCCCCTCTCTGCACTCACAGCCCTGTCCTAATACCCCCCTCTCTGCACTCACAGCCCTGTCCTAATACCCCCCTCTCTGCACTCACAGCCCTGTCCTAATACCCCCACCTCTGCACTCACAGCCCTGTCATAATACCCCCCTCTCCGCACTCACAGCCCTGTCCTAATACCCCCCTCTCCGCACTCACAGCCCTGTCCTAATACCCCCTCTGTGCACTCACAGTCCTGTCCTAATACCCCCCTCTCAGCACTCACAGCCCTGTCCTAATACCCCCCTCATACACTGATATTGCACTATATTATTTCATAGCAGTAGCTGTAGAGATCAGGTGTACTATGATATCCCGGCTGTTGGGATCCCGGCGCCCAGCATACCGGTGCCAGGATCCCGACTGCCGGAATGCCAGCAGTGGGATGAGCGCAATAGAGTCACTTGCAGATTCGCTACGCTCACCACGCTGCGGTCAAGGTGGTGCGCTGCACGCGCCATGCTATTTATTCTCCCTCCATGGGTGTTGTGGACACCCCAAGAGGGAGAATAGTTGTCGGTATCCCGGCGCTAGTATGCTGAGCGCCAGGATCCCGACACCCGGATATCGAATGCCTCCTATACACACACACACACACTTCACTTGGTGCCTCCCCAGCCATTGACCTCACCGCACGTCACTGCTCAGTGCCTCCCCAATGCCATATATGCCCCCTCAGTGCCCCCCCAGTGCCATATATGCCCCCTCAGTACCCCCCAGTGCCATATATGCCCCCTCAGTGCCCCCCCAGTGCCATAAATGCCCCCTCAGTGCCCCACCAGTGCCATATATGCCCCCTCAGTGCCATATATTCCCCCTCAGTGCCTCCCCAGTGCCATATATGCCCCCTCAGTGCCCCCCAGTGCCATCTATGCCCCCTCAGTGCCCCCCAGTGCCATATATGCCCTCAGTGCCCCCCAGTGCCATATATGCCCCCTCAGTGCCATATATGACCCCTCTGTGCCCCCCCAGTGCCATATATGCCCCCTCAGTGCCCCCAGTGCCATATATGCCCCCTCAGTGCCATATATGCCCCTCAGTGCCACCCCAGTGCCATATATGCCCCCTCAGGCCATATATGCCCCCTCAGTGCCCCCCCCCCCCTGTTCCATATATGCCCCCTCAGTGCCCCCCCAGTGCCATATATGCATACCTCCCGCAGTGTCCCGCGATGGGGGGGGGGCAGTTGGGAGTCTCCTACAGTCACTGCTCTGCATAGCAGAGCAGTAGTGAATAGACGCTGTGCGCATGCGCACAGCGTCTATTCAGCGCAGACAGTGGGAGAGAGGGCATGCCAGCAGCTCACAGAGCGCTGGGCATGCCCCCTCAGTGACGAAACGGGGGCATGGCCCGCGATCGCGGGTCCTCCGCGAAGCCACGCCCCCTTTTCATAGGACACCCCCCCGACACGCCGGAGACTCGGAGAGGCGCACGCTGTGCCCTCCGTGTCCCTACTTCACAGCGGGGGGCTAGTGACAACAGATTGACATGCGGACGTTCGTCCGCATGTCAATCTGCTCTAAATCAGTGGCGGCGCCCCTCGCCCCCAAGCCACCGCGAGGGCTGCGGGGGCAGTAGTTACGCCACTGCTTGGATGGAGATAAAGTGGTAGGAGATAAAGGGTAACATATGCTAAGCAGCAATAAAAGTGAAGTGAGCCAGTGGAGAAGCTGCTCATGGCAACCAATCAGCATTAACGTAACATTAATAAGTTGCATACTATAAAAGTATACAGAGCAGCTGATTGGTTGCCATAGGCACCTTCTCCACTGGCTTTCTTCTCCACTTTTATCACTGCTTAGTAGATGTTCCCCAAAGTACCAGCCAATCAGATCCTACAGTAACTGCCATGTAACTGGACGTAGCATTAGTGTATACTGTAAATACAGACATCAGTGGCATACTGCATAATGTACAAATGACCTGTACTTACTGTGCTTACTATACCAGCGAGATGATCCTTCAGTAGAAAATGTTTGTGGTAGAAAAAGTAGAATACAGCAACAACTTGACTTTAAAGTCAGCAGAAGCGGCAGAATATATCTCAAGGGCTTGTATGGGTGATACGGCCGAAGAGACGAATCCAGTAGCAAGTCTACACTGTAAGATGCAGAATCACAGAATGGATAGCTTCTTGTGTCTACAAAGTGGCTTTATACAGTATGAGGTGTCTATAAAGTGTGTGGCCACTCTGTCTGCGGTGCCACCAAGTCTGTAATACCAATTATCAAAAAGGAAGACTCATTTGTGTGAGCTCTTAGCGGCTGACACCTTAGACAATGCTGCTAATTGCCATTGTGTGTATTGGCGGTGGGTCTGCCCTGCTATTGGTCGAACACAATGCAAATGCACCTGTATCAGAATTTGGAAAATAATGTCATCCTTTATCATACAGTATTTGATAGCAAGTTAACATGGAGTGTTTATGCTAATGCTACCCGGCTATTTGTAAAGAACATAACGACAATATTGTATCTATAGCTAGCGTGATCGGGCGGCAGTGTGCCTGTAGACCATCTGGTAGTCATACTGTGCATTCATGAGATACTGTAGGTACCCAGTTGCACTTTGCATTCAATATTTCTGCCCATTTGAAACAACAGAGACACAAAGCTACTCCGAAATAGGATTGCTGCTTATGCTAATATTATCCATCAGTTTGTACTAGAGATGAGCGGGTTCGGTTCCTCTGAATCCGAACCCGCCCGAACTTCAGCTTTTTTTTCACGGGTCCGAGCAGGCTCGGATCCTCCCGCCTTGCTCGGTTAACCCGAGCGCGCCCGAACGTCATCATCCCGCTGTCGGATTCTCGCGAGACTCGGATTCTATATAAGGAGCCGCGCGTCGCCGCCATTTTCACACGTGCATTGAGATTGATAGGGAGAGGACGTGGCTGGCGTCCTCTCCGTTTAGATTAGAGACACTTGAGTTGATTGATTTACTAATTTTGGGGAACATTAGGAGGAGTACTCAGTACAGTGCAGCAGAGTTTTGCTGATAGTGTGACCACCAGTTTAATTTTAATCGGTTCTCTGCCTGAAAAAAAATGATACACAGTCACATACCATATCTGTGCTCAGCCTCAGTGTGCTGCATGATAATATGATAATGATATATCATTTATGTATGTATTATATCTGACTGTGCTGAGTGCTCACTGCCAGTGCTGCTCACACAGCTTAATTGTGGGGGAGACTGGGAAGCAGTTATAGCAGGAGTACAGTGCACACTTTTGCTGCCAGTGTGACCACTGACCACCAGTATATTGTCTGCCTGAAAAAGTTAAACAAACACTCCTGTGGTGTTTTTTTTTTTTATTCTATAAACGCATTCTGCTGACAGTGTCCAGCAGGTCCGTCATTCATTATATTATATAAATATTTACCTGCAGTACTGTTATATTTTTTTTGTTCATCTCTATCATCTTTATCATCTCTATATTAGCAGACGCAGTACGGTAGTCCACGGCTGTAGCTACCTCTGTGTCGTCAGTGCTCGTCCATAATTGTATACCTACCTGTGGTGGTTTTTTTTTTTCTATCTTCTTCATACTAGCAGTTCAGCAGTCTGCTGACAGCGTCCAGCAGGTCGGTCATTATATATTATATATACCTGCAGTAGTGATATATATATATTTTTTTATTTGATTATCAACTCTATATTAGCAGACGCAGTACGGTAGTCCACGGCTGTGGCTACCTCTGTGTCGTCAGTGCTCGTCCATAATTGTATACCTACCTGTGGTGGGGTTTTTTTTTTCTATCTTCTTCATACTAGTAGTTCAGCAGTCTGCTGACAGTGTACAGCAGGTCCGTCATTATATATTATATATACCTGCAGTAGTGATATATATATTTTTTATATCATTATCATCTCTATATTAGCAGACGCAGTACGGTAGCCCACGGCTGTGGCTACCTCTGTGTCGTCAGTGCTCGTCCATAATTGTATACCTACCTGTGGTGGGGTTTTTTTTTTCTATCTTCTTCATACTAGTAGTTCAGCAGTCTGCTGACAGCGTCCAGCAGGTCCGTCATTATATATTATATATACCTGCAGTAGTGATATATATATATTTTTTATATCATTATCATCTCTATATTAGCAGACGCAGTATGGTAGTCCACGGCTGTGGCTACCTCTGTGTCGTCAGTGCTCGTCCATAATTGTATACCTACCTGTGGTGGTTTTTTTTTTTCTATCTTCTTCATACTAGTAGTTCAGCAGTCTGCTGACAGCGTCCAGCAGGTCCGTCATTATATATTATATATACCTGCATTAGTGATATATATATATTTTTTATATCATTATCATCTCTATATTAGCAGACGCAGTACGGTAGTCCACGGCTGTGGCTACCTCTGTGTCATCAGTGCTCGTCCATAATTGTATACCTACCTGTGGTGGTTTTTTTTTTCCTATCTTCTTCATACTAGTAGTTCAGCAGTCTGCTGACAGCGTCCAGCAGGTCCGTCATTATATATTATATATACCTGCAGTAGTGATATATATATATATCTTTTTTATATCATTATCATCTCTATATTAGCAGACGCAGTACGGTAGTCCACGGCTGTGGCTACCTCTGTGTCGTCAGTGCTTGTCCATAATTGTATACCTACCTGTGGTGGTTTTTTTTTTTTCTATCTTCTTCATACTAGTAGTTCAGCAGTCTGCTGACAGCGTCCAGCAGGTCCGTCATTATATATTATATATACCTGCAGTAGTGATATATATATATTTTTTATATCATTATCATCTCTATACTAGCAGACGCAGTACGGTAGTCCACGGCTGTAGCTACCTCTGTGTCGTCAGTCACTCGTCATCCATAAGTATACTAGTAACTATCCATCCATCTCCATTGTTTACCTGAGGTGCCTTTTAGTTGTGCCTATTAAAATATCGAGAACAAAAATGTTGAGGTTCCAAAAATAGGGAAAGATCAAGATCCACTTCCACCTCGTGCTGAAGCTGCTGCCACTAGCCATGGCCGAGACGATGAAATTCCATTAACATCGTCTGCCAAGGCCGATGCCCAATGTCATAGTACAGAGCATGTAAAATCCAAAACACAAAATATCAGTAAAAAAAGGACGCAAAAATCTAAAATAAAATCGTCGGAGGAGAAGCGTAAACTTGCCAATATGCCATTTACCACACGGAGTGGCAAGGAATGGCTGAGGCCCTGGCCTATGTTCATGGCTAGTGGTTCAGCTTCACATGAGGATGGAAGCACTCAGCCTCTCACTAGAAAAATGAAAAGACTTAAGCTGGCAAAAGCACAGCAAAGAACTGTGCGTTCTTCTAAAATCACAAATCCACAAGGAGAGTCCAATTGTTTCGGTTGCGATGCCTGACCTTCCCAACACTGGACGTGAAGAGCATGCGCCTTCCACCATTTGCACGCCCCCTGCAAGTGCTGGAAGGAGCACCCGCAGTCCAGTTCCTGATAGTCAGATTGAAGATGTCAGTGTTGAAGTACACCAGGATGAGGAGGATATGGGTGTTGCTGGCGCTGGGGAGGAAATTGACAAGGAGGATTCTGATGGTGAGGTGGTTTGTTTAAGTCAGGCACCCGGGGAGACACCTGTTGTCCGTGGGAGGAATATGGCCATTGACATGCCTGGTGAAAATACCAAAAAAATCAGCTCTTCGGTGTGGAAGTATTTCAACAGAAATGCGGAAAACAGGTGTCAAGCCGTGTGTTGCCTTTGTCAAGCTGTAATAAGTAGGGGTAAGGACGTTAACCACCTCAGAACATCCTCCCTTATACGTCACCTGCAGAGCATTCATCATAAGTCAGTGACAAGTTCAAAAACTTTGGGCGACAGCGGAAGCAGTCCACTGACCAGTAAATCCCTTCCTCTTGTAACCAAGCTCACGCAAACCACCCCACCAACTCCCTCAGTGTCAATTTCCTCCTTCCCCAGGAATGCCAATAGTCCTGCAGGCCATGTCACTGGCAATTCTGACGAGTCCTCTCCTGCCTGGAATTCCTCCGATGCATCCTTGAGTGTAACGCCTACTGCTGCTGGCGCTGCTGTTGTTGCTGCTGGGAGTCGATGGTCATCCCAGAGGGGAAGTCGTAAGACCACTTTTACTACTTCCACCAAGCAATTGACTGTCCAACAGTCCTTTGCGAGGTAGATGAAATATCACAGCAGTCTTCCTGCTGCAAAGCGGATAACTGAGGCCTTGGCATCCTGGGCGGTGAGAAACGTGGTTCCGGTATCCATCATTACTGCAGAGCCAACTATAGACTTGTTTGAGGTACTGTGTCCCCGGTACCAAATACCATCTAGGTTCCATTTCTCTAGGCAGGCGATACCGAAAATGTACACAGACCTCAGAAAAAGACTCACCAGTGTCCTAAAAAATGCAGTTGTACCCAATGTCCACTTAACCACGGACATGTGGACAAGTGGAGCAGGGCAGACTCAGGACTATATGACTGTGACAGCCCACTGGATAGATGTATTGACTCCCGCCGCAAGAACAGCAGCGGCGGCACCAGTAGCAGCATCTCGCAAACGCCAACTCTTTCCTAGGCAGGCTACGCTTTGTATCACCGCTTTCCAGAATACGCACACAGCTGAAAACCTCTTACGGCAACTGAGGAAGATCATCGCAGAATGGCTTACCCCAATTGGACTCTCCTGTGGATTTGTGGCATCGGACAACGCCAGCAATATTGTGCGTGCATTATATCTGGGCAAATTCCAGCACGTCCCATGTTTTGCACATACCTTGAATTTGGTGGTGCAGAATTATTTAAAAAACGACAGGGGCGTGCAAGAGATGCTGTCGGTGGCCAGAAGAATTGCGGGACACTTTCGGCGTAGAGGCACCACGTACAGAAGACTGGAGCAACACCAAAAACGCCTGAACCTGCCCTGCCATCATCTGAAGCAAGAAGTGGTAACGAGGTGGAATTCAACCCTCTATATGCTTCAGAGGTTGGAGGTGCAGAAAAAGGCCATTCAAGCCTATACATCTGACCACGATATAGGAGGTGGAATGCACCTATCTCAAGCACAGTGGAGAATGATTTCAACGTTGTGCAAGGTTCTGCAACCTTTTGAACTTGCCACACGTGAAGTCAGTTCAGACACTGCCAGCCTGAGTCAGGTCATTCCCCTCATCAGGCTTTTGCAGAAGAAGCTGGAGACATTGAAGGAGGAGCTAAGAAAGAGCGATTCCGCTAGGCATGTGGGACTTGTGGATGGAGCCCTTCATTCGCTTAACCAGGATTCACGGGTGGTCAATCTGTTGAAATCAGAGCACTACATGTTGGCCACCGTGCTCGATCCTAGATTTAAAACCTACGTTGTCTCTCTCTTTCCGGCAGACACAAGTCTGCAGGGGTTGAAAGACCTGCTGGTGAGAAAATTATCAAGTCAAGTGGAACTTGATCGGTCAACAGCTCCTCCTTCACATTCTCCCGCAATTGGGGGTGCGAGGAAAAGGCTCAGAATTCCGAGCCCACCCGCTGGCGGTGATGCAGGGCAGTCTGGAGCGACTGCTGATGCTGACATCTGGTCCGGACTGAAGGACCTGCCAACGATTACGGACATGTCGTCTACTGTCACTGCATATGATTCTCTCACCATTGAAAGAATGGTGGAGGATTATATGAGTGACCGCATCCAAGTAGGCACGTCAGACAGTCCGTACGTATACTGGCAGGAAAAAGAGGCAATTTGGAGGCCCTTGCACAAACTGGCTTTATTCTACCTAAGTTGCCCTCCCACAAGTGTGTACTCCGAAAGAGTGTTTAGTGCCGCCGCTCACCTTGTCAGCAATCGGCGTACGAGGTTACTTCCAGAAAATGTGGAGAAGATGATGTTCATTAAAATGAATTATAATCAATTCCTCCGTGGAGACATTGACCAGCAGCAATTGCCTCCACAAAGTACACAGGGAGCTGAGATGGTGGATTCCAGTGGGGACGAATTGATAATCTGTGAGGAGGGGGATGTACACGGTGATGAATCGGAGGATGATGATGAGGTGGACATCTTGCCTCTGTAGAGCCAGTTTGTGCAAGGAGAGATTAATTGCTTCTATTTTGGTGGGGGTCCAAACCAACCCGTCATTTCAGTCACAGTCGTGTGGCAGACCCTGTCACTGAAATGATGGGTTGGTTAAAGTGTGCATGTCCTGTTTATACAACATAAGGGTGGGTGGGAGGGCCCAAGGACAATTCCATCTTGCACCTCTTTTTTCTTTAATTTTTCTTTGCGTCATGTGCTGTTTGGGGAGTAGTTTTTTGAAGGGCCATCCTGCGTGACACTGCAGTGCCACTCCTAGATGGGCCAGGTGTTTGTGTCGGCCACTAGGGTTGCTTAGCTTACTCACACAGCTACCTCATTGCGCCTCTTTTTTTCTTTGCGTCATGTGCTGTTTGGGGAGTAGTTTTTTGAAGGGCCAGCCTGCGTGACACTGCAGTGCCACTCCTAGATGGGCCAGGTGTTTGTGTCGGCCACTAGGGTCGCTTAGCTTACTCACACAGCTACCTCATTGCGCCTCTTTTTTTCTTTGCGTCATGTGCTGTTTGGGGAGTAGTTTTTTGAAGGGCCAGCCTGCGTGACACTGCAGTGCCACTCCTAGATGGGCCAGGTGTTTGTGTCGGCCACTAGGGTCGCTTAGCTTACTCACACAGCTACCTCATTGCGCCTCTTTTTTTCTTTGCGTCATGTGCTGTTTGGGGAGCAGTTTTTTGAAGGGCCATCCTGCGTGACACTGCAGTGCCACTCCTAGATGGGCCAGGTGTTTGTGTCGGCCACTAGGGTCGCTTAGCTTACTCACACAGCTACCTCATTGCGCCTCTTTTTTTCTTTGCATCATGTGCTGTTTGGGAAGTAGTTTTTTGAAGGGCCAGCCTGCGTGACACTGCAGTGCCACTCCTAGATGGGCCAGGTGTTTGTGTCGGCCACTTGGGTCGCTGAGCTTAGTCACACAGCTACCTCATTGCGCCTCTTTTTCTCTTTGCGTCATGTGCTGTTTGGGGAGTAGTTTTTTGAAGGGCCATCCTGCGTGACACTGCAGTGCCACTCCTAGATGGGCCAGGTGTTTGTGTCGGCCACTAGGGTCGCTTAGCTTACTCACACAGCTACCTCATTGCGCCTCTTTTTTTCTTTGCGTTATGTGCTGTTTGGGGAGTAGTTTTTTGAAGGGCCATCCTGCGTGACACTGCAGTGCCACTCCTACATGTGCCAGGTGTTTGTGTCGGCCACTAGGGTCGCTTAGCTTACTCACACAGCTACCTCATTGCGCCTCTTTTTTTCTTTGCGTCATGTGCTGTTTGTGGAGTAGTTTTTTGAAGGGCCATCCTGCGTGACACTGCAGTGCCACTCCTAGATGGGCCAGGTGTTTGTGTCGGCCACTTGGGTCGCTGAGCTTAGTCACACAGCTACCTCATTGCGCCTCTTTTTTTCTTTGCGTCATGTGCTGTTTGGGGAGTGTTTTTTGGAAGGGCCATCCTGCGTAACACTGCAGTGCCACGCATAGATGGGCCAGGTGTTTGTGTCGGCCACTTGGGTCGCTTATCTTAGTCATCCAGCGACCTCGGTGCAAATTTTAGGACTAAAAATAATATTGTGAGGTGTGAGGTATTTAGAATAGACTGTAACTAAGTGTAAATTATGGTTATTGAGGTTGATAATACTATGGGATCAAAATGACCCCCAAATTCAATGATTTAAGCTGTTTTTTAGGTTTTTTGAAAAAAACACCCGAATCCAAAACACACCCGAATCCGACAAAAAATATTCGGTGAGGTTTTGCCAAAACGCGTTCGAACCCAAAACACGGCCGCGGAACCGAACCCAAAACCAAAACACAAAACCCGAAAAATTCCCGGTGCACATCTCTAGTTTGTACAGAACATAACAACTAGATGAATAGCGTGGACAGGGCTGCAGCGTGGCCTTGTATTTAGTAGAAGCAGACTTTTTTTTATATAACGAGAAGTAGACACTTAAAACACAAATAACTTTATTGTATTAAAAAAGAATAAAAAAATAAAAATAAAATAATAAACAGGTGCCGAACTCTGTATCAAACCCAAGTCTTCAAGCATTGCAGGCGGCCGCTGTTCTAGATAGGCCACAGCCAACCATGGTAGAGGTGGGCCCTCCGGGTTTATATGTCATGTGTTGTATCTTTGTGCTTTAAAAAAAAAAAAAAGGTAGCTGCTGACGCTAATGTCATCCTGCAAATTGTACATACACACAGTAACGACAATATCTATAGCTAGCGCGATCGGGCGGCAGTGTGCCTGTAGACCATCTGGTAGTCATACTGTGCACTCATGAGATACTGTAGGTACCCAGTTGCACTTTGCATTCAATATTTCTGCCCATTTGAAACAGCAGAGACACACAGCTACTCCGAAATAGGATTTCTGCTTATGCTAATATTATCCATCAGTTTGTACAGAACGTAACGACTAGATGAATAGCATGAACAGGGCTGCAGCGTGGCCTTGTATTTAGTAGAAGCAGACTTTTTTTTATATAACGAGAAGTAGAAACTTAAAACACAAATAACTTTATTGTATTAAAAAAGAATAAAAAAATAAAAATAAAATAATTAACAGATGCCAAACTCTGTACCGAACCCGGGTCTTCAAGCATTGCAGGCAGCCGCTGTTCTAGTTAGGCCACAGCGAACCATGGCAGAGGTGGGCCCTCCGGGTTTATATGTCATGTGTTATACCTGAGTGCTTAAAAAAAAAAAAGTCCGAAATAAGCTACTCGGAAAATGTACACACTGTAACGACAATATCCATAGCTAGCGTGATCGAGCAGCAGTGTGGCTGGAGACCATCTGGTAGTGACTGAAACACAAAGCTAGTCCGAAATAATTCCCATATAAAGGGAAGTGATTAATGGTTCGTCATTGTCACAATAAATGTCAGCCAATCAGCAGGCGGCGCTATGAAGGCTATTTGAGGCATGCGCTGTAGAGTTTAGGAAAAGCAACATCTGGTGGACAGAAAGCAGAATGAACGTTACAATTATAACGTGGCGTCACATTTACAACGCAACTAATAACGGGAGTTATAGCGCAAGGAGCTGGCCCGAGTTGCATGGCGCCCGCTATGCGGTACGCAGCAACGATATATCAGGACATATCTGTAAGTCAGATCTCTTTGTCTCGGGTCTCTTTTCTTGAGCCTTCTTTTTTTTTTTAGCTTCTGTGTACCATCCTTATTTCTTCTCCCGTCTGCTTACTTTGTGCGTTTCAACACATTATGTGTGTATGCAAACTACAGGTGGTGCTGCAGGGCTAACACCCTTTTTACTTGTCTTGTAGAGCAACTCTGGAGCTGTTACAGGGTCCAGCTGCTGCAAGATATCAGCTTGAATGCTTCATGGGCTGGGGCATGGCCAACATGAGCCCCACACTGATGGGGGGTGGGGGTGTATAAAGCGATCTAGGGGGTCATCCAAGCGCAACCCCACAAAGGCCACCATGCCCTGCATGACCCTTTTCTCTTTTCATATGCAGACAAGGGTTGCAGCCAACTATGCCCACTGCTTGGATGACATCACCATATGCAAATCCATCTGCTGCAGGCCTTCCCCCAGGAATGCTTGCACTAGTTGTTGCATTTGGTTTGTTGTTTGGGGGTGCTTCAGTATTAGGCAGCCTTCTGCCCTCCTACGTTCATCTGAAAATATGTGTTCTCCCTGCAGTTGTTGTCCCCAGATGAGAGTTCCCTTGTGCTGCCTTAGTTGAATCTCCTTTACTTGACGGAGGTGTGCCTGAGCAGCGGCCCTCCCCAGCCCTATCTCAAATCATAGTTATTTTGCATAGGAGATACCATGGTTATGAAGATTGTTCTCCCCGGGTGAGGTTCATTCATTGCTTTCTGGGTATGCTGACCCCTGTGATTTCCCTAAATGTGGGAATCTCGACTGTGGTAGTGGAGGACTGTGTTTGGGCTTTCCTCTGCTAAGCTCTGGTAAAAGTCAGATCTCTTTGTCTCAGATCTTCCTCTAGCCTTGTTCTTCTTTTGAGAGTTTCCTTGTGCTGCCTCAGTTGGATCTCCTTCACTTGACAGGGGGGTGCCCGAGCAGTGACCCTCCCCAGCTCTAGCCCAACTCCTACTTACCTGCCTGGTGAGATACTATGATCATGAAGGTGCTTCTCCCAGGGCAAGGCTCACCCATTGCACTCTGGGTGTGTTGCCCCTGCGATTTCCCCAAATGTGGGAAACTTGATTGCATAATTTGTGGTAGTGGGGGACTGCATTTGTGCTTTCCTCTGGTTGGCTCTGGTATAATTCAGATCTCTTTGTCTCAGGTCTCTCTCCAGCCTAGTTTGCTGTCTGTTTCCACTTCTCTTTTCTTGAGCCCCTCCCTTCTATGCCCTTGCGCACTATCCTGACTTTTTATGCTAACAAATTTGCTCTCTGAAAAGTGTCCACAAAGCCAAATCTCTGATTAACACCTTTGTAGGGATGGTTTTTCACCTATTACTGAATTAACTTGCTTCATTGGAAAGGCAGCAAGATGCATCCTCATTTCAATGTCTACTGAAATAATACAGGTTGACACCAGGAAACATAAACGTCACTGCATCCTTGCTGCTTTCTCATGTGGAAGTCTGTTTAATGTGAAAATAAGGTGATATCTAATCAGCACACAGGTAAGGAATTAAGAAAATATTTCTTTAAGGGTGAAGATGTTTCTCACAAAATCGTTGTCCCAATGCATCATTGAAATTCAAGGTGGAAGATGATTATAATATATCACCGTACCTCCCAACATCACCCTCTCTAGGAGGGACAGAATGCTCTGCTCCTGGACTTCCCTCTTAATTTAAAATTTACATCACCTGTGCTTAAACACCTTTGTTATTTCTTAACCTGTTCATCACAGGTGCCTGCAATCATACATTAAGAGGGAAGTCCAGAAGCAGAGCATTGTGTCCCTCCTGGAAAGGGTCATGTTGGGAGGTATGTATCACTTGTACATTTTGCATTGCTCTTCTGGTGACAATGTAGTTTGTTTTTGTCAATTACCATTCCAGTAATAGGGTAAAGAAAATTAAGTGGATTTTTGAAAGAAAACAATGCTGTCAATATACTATTAAAACAAATTAAAATGGTAAAAGTTATTGTTCTTTAAGTAAAAATAAAAGAGCCAAAATATCAATCCTAGTTTTTGATTACTTTAATTATTAAAAAAAAAAAATGCACATAGCAGAGGACGGTTTTGATCAATCGATCTCAGGGTTTTGGGCCCAGCATGCTTCCATTGCACCACTCTGCTGCTCATGTAAGTGCAGGAGATCCTGAAGGCTAAATTGATTAAAGGCCTAGAAGGACTGGACTATAAGAAAAGACTTACTAGGCTGAATATGTATACACTAGAAAAGAGGCGCCTAAGAGGAGATATTATTAATATCTTCAAATATGTAAAGATACATAACAAAGAGTTATCAGAGGAATTATTTATTAAAAGCACACAGTTTAGGACATGTGGGCACTCGCTGCGACTGGAGGAGAGAAAGTTCCGAAAGCAATGGAGGAAAGGGTTCTTCACTGTTAGGGCAATCAGGATGTGGAATTCCCTGCCAGGGAAGGTGGTAATGGCGGACTCTGTAATTGGATTTAAAAAAGGAATGGATACATTTCTGAATGAAAAAGCTATCCAATATTATAATACTTAAAATATCAACATGGTTAATCCGGGGGTAACATGAGTTATAGTAGCTAACTAGTCATAAAACATTATTCAGCAAGTATGTATAATCATCACAACTTAAAACAGGTTGAACACGATGGGCAATTTGCCCCTATTCAACCTCAAATACTATGTTACTTTATGTTACTATAGTACTATGTTACTGTAGTATACTGAACACCACAATGCAATGAGCAGTGATACTGAGCACTGATGAGGATACTAGAACTGACACTGAGCAGCAAGATGCAGCACTGGACTATTAGTAATGTACTGTAGTATGCTGAGCACCACAATGCAGCACAAGACAATGAGCAGTGATACTGAGCACTGATGAGGATACTACTGAGCACTGACACTGAGCAGGAGAGACACACTACTAGCATTACTGAGCAGCAATAAGTAAGCACTGATACTGAGCACTGATATTGAGATTTCCACTGAGAGAACGTAGCCACGTCCTCTCCGCTCTCTCTTCAATGCACGAGTAAAAATGGCGGCGACGCGCGGCTCTTTATATGGAATCTGAATCTCGCGAGAATCTGACAGCGGGATGATGACATTTTCCCTCGTTCAGATTTTCCGAGCATGCCTCGGACCCGTGTAAACCACGTGGAATTCGGAGGGAATTCGGTACTCGGGGAACCAAACCCGCTCCTCTCTACCTTATATAAGTGATGTGCACCGGAAAATTTTCGGGTTTTGTGTTTTGGTTTTGGATTCGGTTCCACGGCCGTGTTTTGGATTTGGACGCGTTTTGGCAAAACCTCCCTGAAATTTTTTTGTCGGATTCGGGTGTGTTTTGGATTTGGGTGTGTTTTTCCATAAACCCCTCAAAAACAGTTTAAATCATATAATTTGGGGGTCATTTTGATCCCATAGTATTATCAACCTCAATAACCATAATTTCCACTAATTTCCAGTCTATTCTGAACACCTCACAATATTTTTTTTAGTCCTAAAATTTGCACCGAGGTCGCTGGATGGCTAAGCTAAGTGACCCAAGTGGCCGACACAAACACCTGGCCCATCTAGGAGTGGCACTGCAGTGTCAGACAGGATGGCAGATTTAAAAAATAGTCCTCAAACAGCACATTATGCAAAGAAAAAAAGAGGTGCAATGAGGTAGCTGTGTGACTAAGCTAAGCGACCCAAGTGGCCGACACAAACACCTGGCCCATCTAGGAGTGGCACTGCAGTGTCAGATAGGATGGCACTTAAAAAAATAGTCCCCAAACAGAACATGATGCAAATAAAAAAAAGAGGGGCAATGATGTAACTGTGTGACTAAGCTAAGCGACACAAATGGCCAACACAAACACCTGGCCCATCTAGGAGTGGCACTGCAGTGTCACACAGGATGGCACTTAAAAAAATATTCCCCAAACAGCACATGATGCAAAGAAAAAAAGAGGTGCAATGAGGTAGCTGTGTGACTAAGCTAAGCGACCCAAGTGGCCGACACAAACACCTGGCCCATCTAGGAGTGGCACTGCCGTGTCAGACAGGATGGCACTTGAAAAAATAGTCCCCAAACAGCACATGATGCAAAGAAAAAAAGAGGTGCAATGAGATAGCTGTGTGACTAAGTTAAGCGACCCAAGTGGCCGACACAAACACCTGGCCAATCTAGGAGTGGCACTGCAGTTTTCTAGCAAGAGGATGAGTGCTTCCATCCTCATGTGAATCTGAACCACTAGCCATGAACATTGGCCAGGGCCTCAGCCGTTCCTTGCCACTCCGTGTTGTAAATGGCATATTGGCAAGTTTACGCTTCTCATCAGATGCTTTTAATTTTGATTTTTGGGTCATTTTACTGAACTTTTGTAGTATACTTGACGACACAGAGGTAGATAGTGCAGTTGACTACTGTACCGTTCTGCTATATATATACTGGTGGTCACAGCAACATTCTGCACTGTCCCCTCCTACTATATACTGTGCACAACTAAAATGCAGCACAGGTATGGATGCATAGTATACTTGACAACACAGAGGTAGGTAGAGCAGTGGACTAATGTACCGTACTGCTATATATATACTGGTGGTCACAGCAACATTCTACATTGTACCCTCCTACTATATACTGCACACAACTAAAATGCAGCACAGGTATGGATGCATAGTATACTTGATGACATAGAGGTAGGTAGAGCAGTGGACTACTGTACCATACTGCTATATATATACTGGTGGTCACAGCAACATTCTGCACTGTCCTCCTACTATATACTACAATGTAGCACAGTTATGGAGCGTTTTTCAGGCAGAGAACGTAGATATTTTTAGCACACTGAGCACAGATATTTGCAAGCACACTGAGCACAGATATTTGCAGCACACTGAGCAGATATTTGCAGCATACTGAACACAGAAACTGAGAGAACGCTGCACGTCCTCTCGCTATCATCTCCAATGCACGAGTGAAAATAGCGGCGACGCACTGCTCTTAAATATAGAATACGAATCTCGCGAGAATCCGACAACGGGGTGATGACGTTCGGGCGCGCTCGGGTTAACCGAGCAAGGCGGGAAGATCTGAGGCTGCCTCGGAACCGTGTAAAATGGGTGAAGTTGGGGGGGTCCGGATCCCGAGGAACTGAACCCGCTCTTCATTACCTTATACCCATCAATTTTTTTCTTTTCAATCTAAGCCCCTGCAGTTTTCTGTAAGCATCTGCTTCACTATGATGATCAACAAGTCACAAGCGCAAACACTCAGGGCTGGAGGCGAGGACCAGCTGCTACCAGCATGGCAGAGGTGTCACTATGACTGGTGGCACCCAGAGAGGCGGCGAGGGAGATTGTAATGCAGCACAATGGTAAAAAGGAGGCATGGTCTCATAGGTAGGGCCCTGGTGGCCTGAATCTCCATTTTGTCGCTCCGGGGGTCCTGGGGGTTGCGGGCTGCTGCCATCGACTAGTGTGTGAGCGGTGCTGGCTCCTGCACAGTAACAGAAGCTGGGTGTTGCATGTTATGTCACAGTGCAACACCCAGCTCCTGTCACTGAAGAAGAGCCGGCACTTTGGTGTCATCCCTCTTTGCGGGTGACACTCGGGTGTGGGCCGCAACCCCGTTGTGATGCCACTGACCCATGGGAAGCTTTACGTGGCTTACCCATGTGTTAGTAGCCCCAAGCATCTTTTGTGTTAGTCCCTGAAGAAAAACTGCAAATATTGTTTACAAATTAATTTTGTAATCAATGGGCCTAATTCAGTAAGGATTGCAAATTCTGCTAAGTAACAGAATTTGTAATCCTTTGGTTCACATGCTGGGGCCACCCATCACAGGGCATGGCCACCCAGCATGCCACCTCCCTTCTTGACCACACTGAAATTGCAGTCTCAGTGCAGTTCAGCGTGATCATAAAAAATGGGGTAGCCTCCTGCTGGTGCAGACTGTATGTGCGCAGGAAGCCGCCTCCATTTTTGTGATCGCAGTGGGTGCATGTGATGTCATGCAGCCGCTCTGACCACGCCCCCTGTTTCTCCATTGCCGACCCCATTTTGAAGCCTTGCCCACGCACAGCTCCATCTCCGACTTGGAAATTGAGTGTGGCCCCCACCCCCCGCCCCGATTGACAGGCAGAGGCGATCGCATTCTCTGCGGGGTGCCGCAGAAAATGCAGGCACATGCGTATGCTCTTAGCAATTTTTGCAGTTGGATCGCTTATTGCGATTGCAATCCAACCTTAATCAGGCCCTATTACCTATCACAATATTAGATACCACTAAGGGAGCAAAACTGCGGGCAAACGCTAGTAATACAAATATTCCGTTGTGAATGTAAGTTTTAAATAATAAGTGAAATCACATTTCCCTTAGGTCAGTCTTGTAAAAAGACAGCAAGGGCCTCAAACCAGAAATAACCAGACTTAGCCGGTCTGGTGGGGTGCAGAGCCGGCCTTAGCTATAGGCAGGCTAGGCATTTGCCTAGGGCATCCAAGCATGTCTAGGGGCATCCAAGCATGTCCCTGCAGTACCTCATGCTGGGAGGGACAGTCTGCAAACTAACTGTTACTTTCCAAATGTATTCAATCCATACTTACCGACATTCTGGCTGCTCTCTGCGGGAGAGAGCAGCCAGGTCGGTCAACAGGCGGGCTGGAGGACTCCTCTGACGAGAGGAGGGGGTGGGCCGGAGGCGGGACGGGGCGGAGCAAGGGTGGGACGGGGGCGTGGTTACAGCGGTGTCCCCCTTTAAGCCACGCCCCCGCTCTGTAATGCCGCGATCACCGGTATTACAATGCAGGGGGCGTGGCTATGATGACGCGATTCAGCAAGAATCGCGTCATCATCTGCCCGGACCGCCCACTTTACACACAAAGTGGGCGGACGGGCAGGGGTACCCCGACAAATCGGGAGACTTGACTGCTCTTCCGTGGGGCCGGGAGGGTCACCCGATTTTCGGGACCTTCCGGCCATTCCGGGAGAGTAGGCAAGTATGATTCAATCAGTACTTGTATACACTGCTGTTTACATTTGTAAAAAAAATGCACACTGTGCCTTAAACTTCCTCTGACATGCTTGAATGCCCCTGACTTGTGAGACCTCAGACAGACAGCAGAAGCCAAGTAAATGCAATTCCTGGACCTGTGACATTTTCACTGACTATATAAGGTTATTACTGGATGGCTTCTATAACACATGTGTATTTTGGAAGACTGCTTCACAGAAACCTGACATCACCTATACTGCTTGTGCACATAGGGGAGGGGGACCCTGTTATCCTGTGTCCCTTATCCCTGTGCAATTCCCAGGTGTCTGCAGGGACATAACATGGGCAATGTTCTCCCCACACTTTATTTCCTAGTCAGTCCATGCCGTAAAATTCCCCTGCCACCCAGCACTGTAACGTGGTCAGTAAGTTGCGTTGTGCTTTTCTATATGAAACATCAGTGCAGCATGACTTTCGGACACATCAGACTGGAGGGCAGAGCATATCACTCCCACAGTATAAAGTAAACGGCATGCAGTAACAGACACCAGCAAACACACTGAATAGTGAAGAGAATGGACAGTCTCTACATGTTTGATACTGGTCTTTTTATATAACCAGCAAGTGTGGCAGTATCTGTGGCAGTATATGTGTATTATGGGCATTACTAATGTGGGGCATATGTGTAAGGTGCATTACTGTGTGGCATTATGTGTATTATGGGCATTACTAATGTGGGGCATATGTGTAAGGTGCATTACTGTGTGGCATTATGTGTATTATGGGCATTACAAATGTGGGGCATATGTGTAAGGTGCATTACTATGTGGAATTATATGTATTATAGTCATTACTGTGTGGCATTGTGCAGAGTTGAACTGGCCCACAGGGTAACATCAAAGTATTTTAAAAAAAAATTACATACAGTGCATTATTTGTGAGTGTGTCAGATTTATACGTGCTAACAATAAAAATGTTATGTGGCCATACAATTGCTGTTTGTAGTATTTTGTAAGAGCAGTGTTTGCCAAGTAATTGGTCAACAGGTGAATTAATTGGCCAATTAATTGCTAATTATCGGCAGACACACTTGTAACAGTACTTCGCAAGTGCTGAGTAGCTGCAGACTTACTCCTCGGCTGCGACAAGATAGCGAACATTTGTTGTGTACATTTTACCATCGGATACGCATTTCTGCACAAAACAAGCCTACTGCCGGTTGTCTACTCCCATACTAGCTGCCCACTTTCACGCCCATTTCGTTAGATAGCGAAGCCGAGCCTCTGTCACATCTCCGTCACTCCCTGTTTTCGGTGATGTAGTAGGAGCTGATTTTCAGTTAGTAATTTTGCACAAGTGTCGTATCGCTCCCTTTGCGCACGCGCATTTCTGCTCTTGCGCATGCGCAGTTTGCGAATTTTTGCCATTTGCGATGCGATGAACCGCTGCGAACAACTCGGAATGAGGGCCATGGGGGATAATTCTGAGTGGATCGCAGCAGGATTTTTGTTAGCAGTTGGGCAAAACCATGGGGGTAATTCCAAGTTGATCGCAGCAGGAATTCTGTTAGCAATTGGGCAAAACCATGTGCACTGCAGGGGAGGCAGATATAAGATGTGCAGAAAGAGTTAGATTTGGGTGTGGTGTGTTCAATCTGCAATCTAATTTGCAGTGTAAAAGTAAAGCAGCCAGTATTTACCCTGCACATAAACAAAAAACCCCACCCAAATCTAACTCTCTCTGCACATGTTATATCTGCCACACCTGCAGTGCACATGGTTTTGGCTAACTGCTAAAAAATGTCCTGCTGCGATCAACTTGGAATTACCCCCCATGTGCACTGCATTTACGAACAGATGATTTTTTAAATATAAATTTTAAAATGTTAGTAAATGTGTGTTATTTCAACCTGGAAGCCCAACATCGATTAAGATCGATCATAAATAGACCCCTGGGTTTTAAGGATAACCATGGTTGAGTCCAATGGTTAATTCACATTGACTAAAGTTTTAATTAAGTCACCTGTGCTCAAGCATGATATCCTTAAAATCTGGATTGCAATGGCAGCATTTGGGAACTATGCCTAAGGGTTTAATTTTTACATTTATCCACTAACAATAAATCTACCTACATTATCCCTGTAACTGTTATGATTACAGTATTTCACTAAATAATTTAATTTGCTGAACCTTCTGTAAAAATAAATATTAAGCTGCTGTAACTTCAGCAAATGCAGCAAATCTGTTAGCTAATGGGCAAAACCATGTATCTCCCAGCGCTTGGTTATATCGAATGAGTTCTATAAAAGTGATTTAGTTAATACCAATAATCACAAAATCAAAGAGTGAAATAAAATCAATTTTCTTTTTATTAAAGGTAAGATATGGGGATTTCCATAAAAGGTGTTTTTCACTCCGTTCTAGAACGCTAAAAGTTTTACAGTGATTCCTAATACCGGTATACTAAAAATAAATAAAATGACAGGACAAACAACACAAATAACATGTATAATTTGTGATACGCTGTCCTTAGCGATTTACTCACTAAATGTCTTAGGTATTATAATCACTAAAAGGTGAATCTTAAGTCCCAAGAGTATGGTAATTTTTCCACAAGATGAAACTCACTAAAGGGTGAGTCTTAAGTCCCAAGAATACAGTAATTTTCCGCAAAGTGAAACTTATTTGTATCAAAAAGACAGTCTTAGTAAGGCTTCCATTCAGGTCACAATTTCCTGAAGCCAGTATGCACAGTTTTCTTCATGTATAACCTATGGAAAACCACTTACTTCAAAAACCACGGAGAAACAAACGACGGGTGTCTGCCGGCAGACAAAAAATCCGGTGTCTCTGCAATCAACTAGTTTCGCCTGTCTCAGCAGGCTTCCTCAGGATGCAAATAAGTTTCACTTTGCAGAAAATTACTGTATTCTTGGGACTTAAGACTCACCGTTTAGTGAGTTTCATCTTGTGGAAAAATTACCATACTCTTGGGACTTAAGATTCACCTTTTAGTGATTATAATACCTAAGACATTTAGTGAGTAAATCGCTAAGGACAGCGTATCACAAATTATACATGTTATTTGTGTTGTTTGTCCTGTCATTTTATTTATTTTTAGTATACCGGTATTAGGAATCACTGTAAAACTTTTAGCATTCTAGAACGGAGTGAAAGACACCTTTTATGGAAATCCCCATATCTTACCTTTAATAAAAAGAAAATTGATTTTATTTCACTCTTTGATTTTGTGATTATTGGTATTAACTAAATCACTTTTATAGAACTCATTCGATATAACCAAGCGCTGGGAGATATTCCCCCTTTTTTCCGTGTTCTAGTAACGGAGAGGATAGTGGAATAGTTCTCCAGAGCAGCTGTAATATATCGAGTGAGGCAGGAATAAGCGCAGTCCCCTACCCTTTCTTTCGGCAAAACCATGTGCACTGCAGGGGTGGGGGGGCAGATATAACATTTGCAGAGAGATTTAGGTGGGTTATATTGTTTGTGTGCAGGGTAAATACTGGCTGTTTTGTTTTTACACTGCAATTTAGATTTCAGTTTGAACACATCGCACCAAAATCTAACTCTCTCTGCACATGTTATATACACCCCCCCTGCAGTGTACATGGTTTTGCCCATTAGCTAATAAATTTACTGCTGTGATCAGATTTGAGTTAAGCCCTATGTATTTGGCACTGACAAAGGGTTAGAGGCCTCGCTGTAGAGCTCACACCTGTCTTATCATGCATTGTAATATTTCCTATGTCCTGATGTTGTGTGCTCTGCTCCATCCAAGTAAACAGCAATGTAGCGTGGCTATCAAAGAGTGTGAAGATTGCAGATTTCCTGGGATTAATGCTAAGGTATGCTATTCCAGAGGCTGCTGCTTTAATTAAAGTGTTACGGGGTTAAATAGTTTTTACCTCAAAAACACAGGTACAGTACAATGGTAGAGTGGGAGCATGTTGTGCTATTGATTACAGATTTGATGGAGCTCAAACATGGATAAGGTCCATATCTCTAAGACTGGCTCTACAGAGGCAAGATGTCTACCATCATCGTCCGATTCATCACCCCTTTCACTGTGTACAGCCCCCTCCTCACAGATTATTAATTTGTCCCCACTGGAATCCACCATCTCAGGTCCCCGTGTACTTTCTGGAGGCAATTGCTGCTGGTGAATGTCTCCACGGAGGAATTGATTATAATTCATTTTAATGAACATCATCTTCTCCACATTTTCTGGAAGTAACCTCGAACGCTGATTGCTGACAAGGTGAGCGGCTGCACTAAACACTCTTTCGGAGTACACACTGGAGGGAGGGCAACTTAGGTAGAATAAAGCCAGTTTCTGCAAGGGCCTCCAAATTGCCTCTTTTTCCTGCCACTATACGTACGGACTGTCTGACGTGCCTACTTGGATGCGGTCACTCATATAATCCTCCACTATTCTTTCAATGGTGAGAGAATCATATGCAGTGACAGTAGACGACATGTGAGTAATCGTTGGCAGGTCCCTCAGTCCTGACCAGATGTCAGCACTCGCTCCAGACTGCCCTGCATCACCGCCAGCGGGTGGGCTCGGAATTCTTAGCCTTTTCCTCGCACCCCCAGTTGCGGGAGAATGTGAAGGAGGAGCTGTTGACGGGTCACGTTCCGCTTGACTTGACAATTTTCTCACCAGCAGGTCTTTGAACCTCTGCAGACTTGTGTCTGCCGGAAAGAGAGATACAACGTAGGTTTTAAATCTAGGATCGAGCCAAAATGTAGTGCTCTGATTTCAACAGATTGACCACCCGTGAATCCTGGTTAAGCGAATGAAGGGCTCCATCCACAAGTCCCACATGCCTAGCGGAAACGCTCTGATTTAGCTCCTCCGTCAATGTCTCCAGCTTCTTCTGCAAAAAGCCTGATGAGGGGAATGACCTGACTCAGGCTGGCAGTGTCTGAACTGACTTCACGTGTGGCAAGTTCAAAAGGTTGCAGAACCTTGCACAACGTTGAAATCATTCTCCACTGCGCTTGAGACAGGTGCATTCCACCTCCTTTGCCTATATATCGGGGGCAAATGTATAGGCTTGAATGGCCTTTTGCTGCTCCTCCATCCTCTGAAGCATATAGAGGGTTGAATTCCACCTCGTTACCACCTCTTGCTTCAGATGATGGCAGGGCAGGTTCAGGTGTTTTTGGTGGTGCTCCAGTCTTCTGTACGCGGTGCCTGTACGCTGAAAGTGGCCCGCAATTCTTATGGCCACCGACAGCATCTCTTGCACGCCCCTGTCGTTTTTTAAATAATTCTGCACCACCAAATTCAAGGTATGTGCAAAACATGGGACGTGCTGTAATTTGCCCAGATGTAATGCACGCACAATATTGCTGGCGTTGTCTGATTCCACAAATCCCCAGGAGAGTCCAATTGAGATAAGCCATTCTGCGATGATCTTCCTCAGTTGCCGTCAGAGGTGTTCAGCTGTGTGCGTATTCTGGAAAGCGGTGATACAAAGTGTAGCCTGCCTAGGAACGAGTTGGCGTTTGTGAGATGCTGCTACTGGTGCCGCCGCTGCTGTTCTTGCAGCGGGAGGCAATACATCTACCCAGTGGGCTGTCACAGTCATATAGTCCTGAGTCTGCCCTGCTCCACTTGTCCACATGTCCGTGGTTAAGTGGACATTTGGTACAACTGCATTTTTTAGGACACTGGTGACTCTTTTTCTAAAGTCTGTGTACATTTTTGGTATCGCCTGCCTAGAGAAATGGAACCTAGATGGTATTTGGTACCCGGGACACAGTACCTCAATCAAGTCTATAGTTGGTTCTGAAGTAACGATGGATACCGGAACCACGTTTCTCACCGCCCAGGCTGCCAAGGCCTCAGTTATCCGCTTTGCAGCAGGATGACTGCTGTGATATTTCATCTTCCTCGCAAAGGACTGTTGGACAGTCAATTGCTTACTGGAAGTAGTACAAGTGGTCTTCCGACTTCCCCTCTGGGATGACGATCGACTCCCAGCAGCAACAACAGCAGCGCCAGCAGTAGTAGGCGTTACACTCAAGGATGCATCGAAGGAATCCCAGGCAGGAGAGGACTCGCCAGACTTGCCAGTGACATGGCCTGCAGGACTTTTGGCATTCCTGGGTAAGGAGGAAATTGACACTGAGGGAGTTGGTGGTGTGGTTTGCGGGAGCTTGGTTACAAGAGGAAGGGATTACTGGTCAGTGGACTGCTTACGCTGTCGCCCTAAGTTTTTGAACTTGTCACTGACTTATGATGAATGCGCTGCAGGTGACGTATAAGGGAGGATGTTCCGAGGTGGTTAACGTCCTTACCCCTACTTATTACAGCTTGACAAAGGCAACACACGGCTTGACACCTGTTGTCCGCATTTGTGTTGAAATAATTCCACACCGAAGAGCTGATTTTTTTTTTGTATTTTGACCAGGCATGTCAATGGCCATATTCCTCCCACGGATAACAGGTGTCTCCCCGGGTGCCTGACTTAAACAAACCACCTCACCATCAGAATCCTCCTTGTCAACTTCCTCCCCAGCGCCAGCAACACCCATATCCTCATCCTGGTGTACTTCAACACTGACATATTCAATTTTACTATCAGGAACTAGAGATGAGCGCCTGAAATTTTTCGGGTTTTGTGTTTTGGTTTTGGGTTCGGTTCCGCGGCCGTGTTTTGGGTTCGAACGCGTTTTGGCAAAACCTCACCGAATTATTTTTGTCGGATTCGGGTGTGTTTTGGATTCGGGTGTTTTTTTCCAAAAACACTAAAAAACAGCTTAAATCATAGAATTTGGGGGTCATTTTGATCCCAAAGTATTATTAACCTCAAAAACCATAATTTACACTCATTTTCAGTCTATTCTGAATACCTCACACCTCACAATATTATTTTTAGTCCTAAAATTTGCACCGAGGTCGCTGTGTGAGTAAGATAAGCGACCCTAGTGGCCGACACAAACACCGGGCCCATCTAGGAGTGGCACTGCAGTGTCACGCAGGATGTCCCTTCCAAAAAACCCTCCGCAAACAGCACATGACGCAAAGAAAAAAAGAGGCGCAATGAGGTAGCTGTGTGAGTAAGATTAGCGACCCTAGTGGCCGACACAAACACCGGGCCCATCTAGGAGTGGCACTGCAGTGTCACGCAGGATGTCCCTTCCAAAAAACCTGAACCACTAGCCATGAACATAGGCCAGGGCCTCAGCCGTTCCTTGCCACTCCGTGTAGTAAATGGCATATTGGCAAGTTTACGCTTCTCCTCCGACAATTTTATTTTAGGTTTTGGAGTCCTTTTTTTCTGATATTTGGTGTTTTGGATTTGACATGCTCTGTACTATGACATTGGGCATCGGCCTTGGCAGACGACGTTGCTGGCATTTCATCGTCTCGGCCATGACTAGTGGCAGCAGCTTCAGCACGAGGTGGAAGTGGATCTTGATCTTTCCCTAATTTTGGAACCTCAACTTTTTTGTTCTCCATATTTTATAGGCAGAACTAAAAGGCACCTCAGGTAAACAATGGAGATGGATGGATTGGATACTAGTATACAATTATGGACGGACTGCCACGGTTAGGTGGTATAAAAAAACCACGGTTAGGTGGTATATATTGTAATACAATTATGGATGGACGGACTGCCTGCCGAGTGCCGACACAGAGGTAGCCACAGCCGTGAACTACCGCACTGTACACTGGTTGATAAAGAGATAGTAGTATACTCGTAACAACTAGTATGACACTATGACGGTATAAAGAATGAAAAAAAAAACACGGTTAGGTGGTATATATTATAATAATACAATTATGGATGGACGGACTGCCTGCCGAGTTCCGACACAGAGGTAGCCACAGCCGTGAACTACCGCACTGTACACTGGTTGATAAAGAGATAGTAGTATACTCGTAACAACTAGTATGACTGACTATGACGGTATAAAGAATGAAAAAAAAACCACGGTTAGGTGGTATATATTGTAATACAATTATGGATGGACGGACTGCCTGCCGAGTTCCGACACAGAGGTAGCCACAGCCGTGAACTACCGCACTGTACACTGGTTGATAAAGAGATAGTAGTATACTCGTAACAACTAGTATGACTGACTATGACGGTATAAAGAATGAAAAAAAACCACGGTTAGGTGGTATATATTGTAATACAATTATGGATGGACGGACTGCCTGCCGAGTTCCGACACAGAGGTAGCCACAGCCGTGAACTACCGCACTGTACACTGGTTGATAAAGAGATAGTAGTATACTCGTAACAACTAGTATGACTGACTATGACGGTATAAAGAATGAAAAAAAAACCACGGTTAGGTGGTATATATTATAATACAATTATGGATGGACGGACTGCCTGCCGACTGCCGACACAGAGGTAGCCACAGCCGTGAACTACCGCACTGTACACTGGTTGATAAAGAGATAGTAGTATACTCGTAACAACTAGTATGACTGACTATGACGGTATAAAGAATGAAAAAAAAACCACGGTTAGGTGGTATATATTATAATACAATTATGGATGGACGGACTGCCTGCCGACTGCCGACACAGAGGTAGCCACAGCCGTGAACTACCGCACTGTACACTGGTTGATAAAGAGATAGTAGTATACTCGTAACAACTAGTATGACACTATGACGGTATAAAGAATGAAAAAAAAACCACGGTTAGGTGGTATATATTATAATACAATTATGGATGGACGGACTGCCTGCCGACTGCCGACACAGAGGTAGCCACAGCCGTGAACTACCGCACTGTACACTGGTTGATAAAGAGATAGTAGTATACTCGTAACAACTAGTATGACACTATGACGGTATAAAGAATGAAAAAAAAAACCACGGTTAGGTGGTATATATTATAATACAATTATGGATGGACGGACTGCCTGCCGACTGCCGACACAGAGGTAGCCACAGCCGTGAACTACCGCACTGTACACTGGTTGATAAAGAGATAGTAGTATACTCGTAACAACTAGTATGACTGACTATGACGGTATAAAGAATGAAAAAAAAAACCACGGTTAGGTGGTATATATTATAATACAATTATGGATGGACGGACTGCCTGCCGACTGCCGACACAGAGGTAGCCACAGCCGTGAACTACCGCACTGTACACTGGTTGATAAAGAGATAGTAGTATACTCGTAACAACTAGTATGACACTATGACGGTATAAAGAATGAAAAAAAAACCACGGTTAGGTGGTATATATTATAATACAATTATGGATGGACGGACTGCCTGCCGACTGCCGACACAGAGGTAGCCACAGCCGTGAACTACCGCACTGTACACTGGTTGATAAAGAGATAGTAGTATACTCGTAACAACTAGTATGACACTATGACGGTATAAAGAATGAAAAAAAAACCACGGTTAGGTGGTATATATTATAATACAATTATGGATGGACGGACTGCCTGCCGACTGCCGACACAGAGGTAGCCACAGCCGTGAACTACCGCACTGTACACTGGTTGATAAAGAGATAGTAGTATACTCGTAACAACTAGTATGACACTATGACGGTATAAAGAATGAAAAAAAAACCACGGTTAGGTGGTATATATTATAATAATACAATTATGGATGGACGGACTGCCTGCCGACTGCCGACACAGAGGTAGCCACAGCCGTGAACTACCGCACTGTACACTGGTTGATAAAGAGATAGTAGTATACTCGTAACAACTAGTATGACTATGACGACGGTATAAAGAAAGAAAAAAAAATACCACGGTTAGGTGGTATATAATTATACAATTATGGATGGACGGACTGCCTGCCGAGTGCCGACTGCCGACACAGAGGTAGCCACAGCCGTGAACTACCGCACTGTACTGTGTCTGCTGCTAATATAGACTGGTTGATAAAGAGATAGTATACAACAATATACTACTATACTGGTGGTCAGGCACTGGTCACCACTAGTCACACTGGCAGTGGCACTCCTGCAGCAAAAGTGTGCACTGTTTAATTTTAAATTAATATAATATTATGTACTCCTGGCTCCTGCTATAACAACCTGCAGTGCTCCCCAGTCTCCCCCACAATTATTATAAGCTTTTATACATTGATGTGCAGCACACTGGGCTGAGCTGAGTGCACACAGACTGAGTCACACTGTGTGACTGCTGTGTATCGTTTTTTTCAGGCAGAGAACGGATATAGCAGAGAACGGATATATTAAATAAAAGTTAACTTAACAACAACTGCACTGGTCACTGTGGTAAACTCTGTCTGCACAATCTCTCTCTCTCTCTCTCTCTTCTAATCTATTCTAATGGAGAGGACGCCAGCCACGTCCTCTCCCTATCAATCTCAATGCACGTGTGAAAATGGCGGCGACGCGCGGCTCCTTATATAGAATCCGAGTCTCGCGAGAATCCGACAGCGTCATGATGACGTTCGGGCGCGCTCGGGTTAACCGAGCAAGGCGGGAAGATCCGAGTCGCTCGGACCCGTGAAAAAAAAAGTGAAGTTCGTGCGGGTTCGGATTCAAAGAAACCGAACCCGCTCATCTCTATCAGGAACTGGACTGCGGGTGCTCCTTCCAGCACTTGCAGGGGGCGTGCAAATGGTGGAAGGCGCAAGCTCTTCCCGTCCAGTGTTGGGAAGGTCAGTCATCGCAACCGACACAATTGGACTCTCCTTGGGGATTTGAGATTTAGAAGAACGCACAGTTCTTTGCTGTGCTTTTGCCAGCTTAAGTCTTTTCATTTTTCTAGCGAGAGGCTGAGTGCTTCCATCCTCATGTGAAGCTGAACCACTAGCCATGAACATAGGCCAGGGCCTCAGCCGTTCCTTGCCCCTCCGTGTCGTAAATGGCATATTGGCAAGTTTACGCTTCTCCTCGGACGCTTTTAATTTAGATTTTTGGGTCATTTTTTTACTGATCTTTTGTGTTTTGGATTTTACATGCTCTGTACTATGACATTGGGCATCGGCCTTGGCAGACGACGTTGATGGCATTTCATCGTCTCGGCCATGACTAGTGGCAGCAGCTTCAGCACGAGGTGGAAATGGATCTTGATCTTTCCCTATTTTTTTAACCTCCACATTTTTGTTCTCCATATTTGAATGCGCACAACTAAAAGCCACCACAGGTATACAATGTAGATGGATGGATAGTATAGTATTATATTACTTATGGAGGACGAGTGATGACACAGAGGTAGGTACAGCCGTTACCTACCGTACTGCTATATATATATATATATATATATATATTATACTGTATAATAATAACGGACCTGGTGGACACTGTCAGCAGACTGCTAAACTAGTATGAAGAAAAAAAAAGCCACCACAGGTATACAATGTAGATGGATGGATAGTATAGTATTATATTACTTATGGAGGACGAGTGCACTGACGACACAGAGGTAGGTACAGCCGTGGCATACCGTACTGCTATATATATATATACTGTATAATAATAACGGACCTGGTGGACACTCTCAGCAGACTGCTAAACTAGTATGAAGAAAAAAAAAGCCAACACAGGTATACAATGTAGATGGATGGATAGTATAGTATTATATTACTTATGGACGACGAGTGCACTGACGACACAGAGGTAGGTACAGCCGTGGCCTACCGTTCTGCTATATATATATATATATATATATATATATATATATATAATATACTGTATAATAATAACGGACCTGGTGGACATTGTCAGTAGACTGCTAAACTAGTATGAAGAAAAAAAAAGCCACCACAGGTATACAATGTAGATGGATGGATAGTATAGTATTATATTACTTATGGACGACGAGTGCACTGACGACACAGAGGTAGGTACAGCCGTGGCCTACCGTACTGCTATATATATATATATATATATATATATATATATATATAATAACGGACCTGGTGGACACTGTCAGCAGACTGCTAAACTAGTATGAAAAAAAAAGCCACCACAGGTATACAATGTAGATGGATGGATAGTAAAGTATTATATTACTTATGGACGATGAGTGCACTGACGACACAGAGGTAGGTACAGCCATGGCCTACCGTACTGCTATATATATATATATATATATATATATATATATATATATATAATAATAACGGACCTGGTGGACACTGTCAGCAGACTGCTAAACTAGTATGAAGAAAAAAAAAAGCCACCACAGGTATACAATGTAGATGGATGGATAGTATAGTATTATATTACTTATGGACGATGAGTGCACTGACGACACAGAGGTAGGTACAGCCGTGGCCTACCGTACTGCTATATATATATATATATATAAAATATACTGTATAATAATAACGGACCTGGTGGACACTGTCAGCAGACTGCTAAACTAGTATGAAGAAAAAAAAAAGCCACCACAGGAGTGTTTTTCAGGCAGACAAACGTATACTGGACTGGTGGTCACTGTCAGCAAAACTGTGCACTGTACTCCTGCTATAACTGCTCCCCAGTCCCCACAATTAGGCAGTGTGAGTAGTGCACTCAGCACAGATATATCATGCAGCAGTGCAGCACACTGAGCACAGATATGGTGGAGCGTTATTTTCAGGCAGAGAACCAACGGATTAAACTGGTGGTCACTACTATTATAATCAAAACCCTGCACTGTACTCCCTAACAGCTGCTCCCCGTCCCCAATCCTCCCCACAATTATAACTAACTAAGTCACTCTGTGTCTTTTCTAACGGAGAGGAAGCCAGCCACGTCCTCTCCCTATCAATCTCAATGCACGTGTGAAAATGGCGGCGACGCGCGGCTGCTAATATAGAATCCGAGTCTCGCGAGAATCCGACAGCGGGATGATGACGTTCGGGCGCGCTCGGTTTACCCGAGCCACACGGGAGAATCCGAGCATGGCTAGGACCCGTGTAAAAAGGCTGAAGTTCGGGGGGGTTCGGTTTCCGAGAAACCGAACCCGCTCATCACTACTAGAAAGGTGGGTTCATCTTGGGAGGCTGGTCGGGGAGTCTCGGCATTGCAACTTTGCAGAGCAGCTATTTAGCAAACACTTTTGCTAAGTTTTACAAGTTTGATACCTTGGCCGATGATAACCTCAAGTTGGGTCATTCGGTGCTGCAGAGTCGTACGCACTCTCCCACCCGTTCAAGAGCTTTGGTATAACCCCATGGTTCTTAATGTGAAACCAGCATCCTCTAGGTCGTATGAGAAAATAGGATTTTAATACCTACCGGTAAATCCTTTTCTCTTAGTTCGTAGAGGATGCTGGGCACCCGTCCCAGTGCGTACTGTGTCTGCAGTTATTACTTGTGGTTATACACATGTTGTGTTACGGTTCTGGTTAGCTTTTTGCTGCAATTGTTCATGCCGTTGGCTTGTGTTCTGTTGAATGCCATGTTCTGCGGCATGCTTAAGGTGTGAGCTGGTAAGATGCTCACCTTGGTTTAACAATAAATCCTTTCCTCGAAATGTCCATCTCCCTGGTCACAGTTCCTATAACTGGAGTCTGGAGGAGGGGCATAGAGGGAGGAGCCAGTTCACACACACCCTTTGAAAGTCTTAAAGTGCCCATGTCTCCTGCGGATCCCGTCTATACCCCATGGTTCTTAATGTGACCCCAGCATCCTCTACGGACTAAGAGAAAAGGATTTACCGGTATGTATTAAAATCCTATTTTCTACTTTATTCTTTTCTATCCTAGTTTATTACGACCAACTCTCATCCAAGGAGTTTGATATTCTACTACCTGCATGCAATTTAAATTGCTTAAATTGTTTATATGGTTGATTTGTCCTTCACAATCCATAATCTGCAACTTGGATGTATTTGTGTCATTGAAAATCTTATAATAAAAATGTTTCTATATTAAAAAAAAAAAAGTTATAAGACATATGCATTCAATATTTGAAGAAACAAAATAAAATAAAGCTATCTATTGGGTTTCAATAACAAGCACATTGGAAGACTTGACTACTGTTGTTAAAAGACATGCATTACATGGTATAGAGCCACAAACCACAATGTAGTAAAATAAAAACAAACTTACATGTGTATCAAACCTATGTGAGGCTTACATTGATAGTGCAAGATCAACACTTTATCAACTGTGCAAACTAGACTGCACATAAATGCCATAAAATTTATCTGAGATGTTAGTAAATAAGGCCCATTGCTGCCCGGGTCACGCAGCCGTCACGTCCCGCCCTCATACGGTCCGGTTTGTCCGGACTGTGCCCCCAAAACGGCGGCACAACGTCGCTGGCCCGACTCCTCCTGCCCAGTGACCGCCTCTGCCTGTCAATCAGGCAGAGGTGCTCACTGGGCAGAGAAGCTGATCGCATCTCTGGCATGCGCCGGTGCACTGCGACACCAGCACACACGCACTTCAGACCTGATCTCCTGTTGTGTGAATATGCAAAGCAGAGATCAGGTCTGAATTAGGCCCAATATACAGCTGTCAGTAAGGCAGGGAAGTGCTGCTGCCAGTGAGGCAGGGATGTGCTGCTGGTAGTGAATCAGTGATGTGCTGCTGTCAGTGAAGCAGTGATGTGCTGCTGTCAGTGAAGCAGTGATGTGCTGCTGTCAGCAAGGCAGTGATCTGCTGCTGTCAGCGAGGCAGGGATGTGCTGCTGTCAGTGAGGCAGGGATGTGCTGCTGTCAATGTTGCAGGGATGTGCTGCTGTCAGTGAAGCAGGAATGCGCTGCTGCAGTGAGGCAGAGATATGCTGCTGTCAGTGAGGTGGGGATGTGCTCCCCACTATCTCCCTATCACCCCTGCCCAAGTCACACACTTTCCCTGTCACCCCTGCCTCAGTTACCCACTATCTCCCAGTCACCGCTGCCTCAGTCAACCACTATACCTACGACCCCTGCCTCAGTCACCCACTATACCAGTCACCCCTGTTTTAGTCACCCACTATCTCTGTCACCCCTGCCTCAGTCAACCACTATCTCCATACCACCCCTGCTTCAGTCACCCACTATCCCTGTCACCCCTGCCTCAGTCACCCACTGTCACCCTATCACCCCTGCCTCAGTCACCCACTATCCCTGTCACCCCTGACTCAGTCACCCACTACCTCCCAGTAACCCCTGCCTCAGTCAGCCACTATCCCTGTCACCCCTGACTCAGTCTCCCACAGTCCCTGTCACCCCTGCCACACTCATCCACTATCTCCCTATCACCCCTGCCTCAGTCATTTATTATCCCTGACACCCACTTTCTTCCCATACTTACCCAACCCCTTCCTATCACCCCTCCCACAGTAACCCACTATCTCCGTATCACCCCCTGCCTCAGTCACCCACTATCGCTGTCACCCCTGCCTCAGTCACCCACTATCTCCCAGTAAACCCTGCCTCAGTCACTGACTCTCTCCCAGTCACCCGGCCTCAGTCACCCACTATCTCCCACTCATACATGCTTCAGTCACCCACTATCTCCCAGTCATCTCTGCCTCAGTCACCTACTGACACCAGTGCAGACATTTCTGCTGCAGCCTCTCCAATCTCCAGTGTGAACGTCCTGACGACTGAGGAAATCCGCTTCCCAGTTGAGGACTCCGGGAACGAACACTGCCGATATTGCTGGCAGATGACGTTCTACCCAACAGAGGATTTTTGATACTTCCAGCTTTGCAATACAGTTTCGAGTGCCGCCTTGATGATTTGAGTATGCTACCGTGGTGGCGTTGTCCGATTGTACTTGAACAGGCCTGTTCTGTACTAGAGGCAGGGCCAGTGTCAATGCATTGAACACTGCCCGCAATTCCAGAAAGCTTATCGGGAGGAGAGATTCCTCCCTGGTCCACCGACCCTGGAGAAAGTGTTGCTCCAACACCACGCCCCAGCCCAGCAGACTGGCATCCATTGTCAGGAGGACACAATTGGAGATCCAGAAGAGACGGCCCCTGCTGAACTGTTGGTCCTGTAGCCACCAGCTCAGTGACAGATGAACCTCCGGCGTCAAGGAGATCATTTGAGACCTTATCCGATGAGGCAGGCCGTCCCACTTGGAGAGGATTAACCTCTGCAGAGGGCGGTAATGAAATCGAGCGTACTCTACCATATTGAAAGCCGACACCATGAGGCCTAGTACTTGCATCGCCGTGTGTATCAACACTCTTGGGCGAGAGAGGAAGTATCTGATACTGTCCTGAATAATCAGGACTTTCTCTGGAGACAGAAACAATCGTTGGCTGTGTGTGTCCAGCAGTGCTCCCAGGTGCACCATGCTCCGAGCAGGGACCAGCGAGGACTTTTTTCAGTTGATGAGCCACCCGTGGACTTGTAGGAATTGAACCGCCAGTTCCAGATAACTGTGGAGAACCTCTTGGGAGTTCACCAGGATCAGCAAGTCGTCCAGATTTGGCAGGATCCCGATTCTCTGATGGTGAAGGGTCGTCATCACGGCCATGACCTTGGTGAATATCCGAGGTGCCGTGGCCAAACCAGAAGGCAGGGCCTGAAATCCAAAAACTAACCAGGCACAACACTGCTTAGCTTCCAACATCAGATGAGATTGGACATATCCAGTGTGATGCTGCTGTAGATGATTTTTGCTGTTTCTAACTTCTACTTCTAACTACTGGTACATAAATGAATACGTTTCAAAATAGAATGCATCAAGAGAACGGTGTTGGTAGTATAAAACTATCTACAGCACCTGGTATTCCCAGGTGGTCTCACATCCAAGAACAAACCAGGCCTAAGATCAGGTGATATTGGGCATATACAGTGTGGTGTGGCTGTAGATGAGCTTAGTGGTTTCTGTTAGAGTTCTTCTACTTCTAACTACTCGTACATAAATGAATAAGGGGCCGATTTATTAAACCTGGTGAAATGATAATTTGCATGGTGATAAAGTACCAGCCAATCAGCTCCTAATTGCCATGTCACAGGCTGGGTTTGAAAAATGACAGTTAGGAGCTGACTGGCTGGTACTTTATCACTTTGCACTTTATCAGTTCACCAGGCTTAATACATCTGCCCCAATGTTTCAAAATGGAATGCATCAAGAGAACGGTGTTGGTATTGTAAAAATACACAAAGCTCCTGGTATTTCCTGGTGGTCTCCCATCCAAGTACTAAAACCAGGACCAACACTGATCAGCTTCCATGATCAGGAGAGATTGGGCAAATCCAGTGTGCTGTGGCTGTAGATGAGCTGGTGGTTTCTGTTAGAGCTCTTCTACTTCTAACTTCTGGTACATAAAAGAATACGTGTAAAAATTAAATGTACCAAGAAAAGGGTGTTGGTAGTTTAAAAACACCTACAGAATCTGATACTACCCAGCAATCTCCCATCCATGTATTAACAAAGTCCAATACTGCTTTGCTTCCAAGATCAAATGAGATTGGGCATATCCAGTGTGGTGTGGCTTTAGATAAGCTTTGTGGTTTCTGTTAGAGCTCTTCTACTTCTAACTACTGGTATATTAATGAATATGTTTCAAAATGGAATGCATCAAGAGAACAGTGTTGGTAGTGTAAAACAGTGTTGGTAGTGTACAGCACCTGGTACTCCCAGGTGGTCTCTCATTCAAGTACTAACCAGGGCCAACTTTGCTTAGCAAGATCAGATGACATTGGACTTATCCAGTGTGATGCAGCTACAGATGTATACTCATACATCGTTGCTCATAGCACACTATTTAGGGTCCTGTGTCACGAGTTGGAAATAACGTTATGGCGTGCATTGTGTCCCATGCCATGTAATACACAGTTTAACCGCAGGGTGGCGAATGCTCCACCTTAAGTCTACAGTGCTGAATACAATGCTGTGGCAGTAGGCAGTGATCTGTGAGAGGCTGGCCAATCACGTTCTTCCCTTTATAAAAAAATCCCTTTCCACAAAATACAATGCCACGCTGCCCATGCTGCCACCCTGTTCACTCAATTCATTTTGTTGTTACGTTCTGTACAAAATCCCGGATAGCATTAGCATAAACAGCATTAATATTTCAGACAGACTTTCCGGTTCTGTTGCTTCAAATGGCCAGAAATATTTAATGCACACTGGCACTGGGTCCCTATCTCATTAATATGACTCCCAGATGGTCTGCATTTCTTTTCCAACACTGTTAGTGGATTCAATCCGATTTTTTTTAAAGCAATCAGATAAAACACATCACATATACACCCGGAGGGCTGGCTTGTATCATGGTTGGTTGTGGCCTAGCGAGTACAGTGTCTGCCTGCAATGCATGCACTCCCGGCTTCGATACCCAGTGCAGCAAGCAATTATTATTTTATTTGAATGTGTTTATTTATTCTTTTTTAATACAATAAAGTAATTTGGTGTGTTGCTACTTCTCTTTATATAAAAAAAGTCAGCTTCTTCAAAATACATTACCATGCTGCGGCCCTGTTCACTCAATTAATTTTGTCGTTACGTTGTGTACAAAATCCCGAATAGCATTAGCATAAACAGCATTAATATTTCGGACAGCATTTCCGGTTCAGTTGCTTTAAATGACCAGAAATATTTAATGCACAGTTCCACTGGGTCCCTATCTCATCAATATGACTCCCAGATGGTCTCCATTGCTTTTCCGACACTTGGCGGATTCAATCAGTTTTTTTTTTAAAGCAATCCGATAAAACACATCACATAAACACCTGGGGGGCAGCTCTGCAGCATGGTTTGCTGTGGCCTAATGAGTACAGTGTCTGCCTGCAAGGCATGCATTCCTGGGTTCGATACAGTGCGGCGTGCAATTATTATATTATTTTAATGTATTTATTTATTCTTTTTTAATACAATAAAGTTATTTGGTGTGCTGCTACTTCTCTTTATATAAAAAAAAGTCCAAAATACAATGCCATGCTGCCGCTCTGTTCACTCAATTCATTTTGTCGTTACGTTGTGTGCAAAATCCCGAATAGCGATAGCATAAACAGCATTAATATTTCAGACAGCATTTCCAGTTCAGTTGCTTCAAATTTGCAGAAATATTTAATGCACAGTGCTACTGGGTCCCTATCTCAATAATATGACTCCCAGATGGTCCCCATTGCTTTTCTGACATTGTTAGTGGATTCAATCAGTTTTTTTTAAGTAAAAAGATAAAACACATCACATATACACCCGGAGGGCCTGTCTGCACCGTGGTAGACTATGGCCTAATGAGTACAGTGTCTGCCTGCAATGCATGCATTCCTGGGTTCGATACCCAGTGTGGCATGCAATCATCATTTTATTTTAATTTATTTATTCTTTTTTAATAAAATAAAAATATTTGGTGTGTTGCTACTTCTCTTTATATAAAAAAAGAAACCAACAGCTCATCTACAGCCACACCACACTGGATATGCCTAATCTTATCTGATCCAGCCAACTTTGGCCCACTGCTTGGATGATATCACCGTATTCAAATCCATCTGCTGCAGGCCATCCCCCAGGAATGCTTACACTAGTTGTTGCATTTGGTTTGATGTCTGGGGATGCTTCAGTATTAGGCATCCTTCCGCCCTCCCACGTCCGGCTGAAGAGATGTGGCCTCCCTGCAGTTGTTGTCCCCAGACAAGAGTTCCCTTGTGCTGCCTCGGTTGAATCTCCTTCACTTGACAGGGGGTGCCTGAGCAGTGGCCCTCACCAGCCCTAGCCCAACTCCTACTTACCTGCCAGGTGTGATACTATAGTCACAAAGGTGCTTGTCTTAGGGCAAGACTTACCCATTACACTCTGGATGTACTGCTCCTGTGATTTCCCAAAATGTGGGAAACTTTACTGCATAATTTGTGGGAGTGAGGGACTGCTTTTCTGCTTTAACCTGGTTGTCTCTGGTATAAGTCAGATCTCTTTGTCTCGGGTCTCTTTTCTTGAGCCTTTTTTTTAGCTTCTGCGTACTATCCTTATTTCTTCTCCCGTCTGCTTACTTTGTGCGTTTCAACACATTATGTGTGTATGCAAACTACAGGTGGTGGTGCTGCAGGGCTCACACCCTTTTACTTGTCTTGTAGAGCAACTCTGGAGCTGTTACAGGGTCCAGCTGTTGCAAGAAATAAGCTTGAATGCTTCAGGGGCTGGGGCATGGCCAACATGAGCCCCACACTGATGGGGTGTATAAAGCGATCTAGGGGTCATCCAAGCGCAACCCCACAAAGGCCGCCGTGCCCTGCATGACCCTTTTCTCTTTTCATATGCAGACAATGGTTGCAGCCAACTATGCCCACTGCTTGGATGACATCACCATATGCAAATCCATCTGCTGCAGGCCTTCCCCCAGGAATGCCTGCACTAGTTGTTGCATTTGGTTTGTTGTTTGGGGGTGCTTCAGTATTAGGCAGCCTTCTGCCCTCCCACATTCGTCTGAAAATATGTGTTCTCCCTGCAGTTGTTGTCCCCAGATGAGAGTTCCCTTGTGCTGCCTCAGTTGAATCTCCTTTACTTGATGGAGGAGTGCCTGAGCAGCGGCCCTCCCCAGCCCTATCCCAAGTCATAATTATTTTACATAGGAGATACCATGGTCATGAAGATTGTTCTCCCAGGGTGAGATTCATTCATTGCATTCTGGGTATGATGACCCCTGTGATTTCCCCAAATGTGGGAAACTAGACTGTATAACTTGTGGTAGTGGGGGACTGCGTTTGTGCTTTCCTCTGGTCAGCTCTGGTAAAAGTCAGATCTCTTTGTCTCAGATCTTCCTCTAGCCTTGTTCTCCTCTCGAGAGTACCCTTGTGCTGCCTCTGTGTTAGGGTCTCCTGCCCTGTGCTGCCACGTCGTCATGGCAACCGGGAGACAAGTGCTAGCGGAGTGGCCTGAGCGCAGCTGATACTCCGGTTCGGGTCTTTTGCTCTGCAGTGGTTACAGGCTTTGTGCACGGCATGGGATCCGGTGCTGGTTTTTGTGCTCACAGTCTGTGAGGTCTGAGTGGGGCGTGGACAGCACCTGCTATATAAGGCCTCTTCTCAGGTTAAGCAGATGCTGCTGAATCTTTGTTGGTTAGTCAGTTCCTGAAAGTTAGCCAGTACTGTGTAGCTTTGTATTTGTTTGTTGCTTACTGCAAATAGGCCTTGGGATTTGGTACTACACTCTGCCAATCCAGACCTAGCAGTAAGACTGGAGTCAGTCGTTTAACTTGCTGGGGTTCTTTTGCTACTCTGTGAACTTAGCAAGTTTGCGGCTGTATTCTCAGTCTTGCCTGCCAAAATCCTTTCTCACTGTGCAAGGTGTTCTGTTGTCAGTTTAGTGGCAGTAAGCTGAACCAGTGCACTGCAAGTGAGGACTAGGATTGTGGAGACTCTCCTTGTGTCTATTATTCCATCTCTGACCAAGGAGTTTACTGCCACACCCGTTGGTAACCCTTTAGGGTTTTGCTGTTGCCCTTAGCAACAGCATATCGGGATCTCTACGTATTAAAACACAACATCTTGCTTCTTTTCATCTGAGCACTCCTAATACTAGGGAGACACCCAGTTTCTTAGCCTCTGGGCTTCTCTGTTCACTTTGTGTTTATTTTGTTACCCTATCACCTTCTGTGTACGTAATGTCATATTCCCCAGTCTGTCTGTGAGTTCATTTGTTTTGCATCCCTCTCCGTTCAGACACCAGTACATTCCTGCAGGCACTGGTGTGCATAACACTCTGTTGGATCTCCTTCAATTGACAGGGGGGTGCCCGAGCAGTGACCCTCCCCAGCTCTAGCCCAACTCCTACTTACCTGCCAGGTGAGATACTATGATCATGAAGGTGCTTCTCCCAGGGCAAGGCTCACCCATTGCACTCTGGGTGTGCTGCCCCTGCGATTTCCCCAAATGTGGGAAACTTGATTGCATAATTTGTGGTAGTGGGGGACTGCATTTGTGCTTTCCCCTGGTTGGCTCTGGTATAATTCAGATCTCTTTGTCTCAGGTCTCTCTCCAGCCTAGTTTGCTGTCTGTTTTCACTTCTCTTTTCTTGAGCCCCTCCCTTCTATGCCCTTGCGCACTATCCTTACTTCTCCTCCCATCTGCTTACTTTGTGCCTTCCAATGAAAAATGAGAACTACAGGGCCCACACCCTTTTACTTGCCTTACAGAGCAGCTCTGGAGCTGTTACAGTGCCCAGCTGCTGCAAAAAAATCAGCTTGAATGCTTCAGGGGCTGGAGCATGGCCAACATGAGCCCCACACCGAAGGAGGGTGGGGGTGTTTAATGCAAACTAGGGGTCATCCACGCGCTGCAAAAGGCCGCCATGCCCTGCATGCCCCTTTTCTCTTTTCATATGCAGACGAGGGTTCCAGCCAACTTTGGCCCACTGCTTGGATGACATCACCGTATGCAAATCCGTCTGCTGCAGACCTTCCCCCAGGAATGCTTGTACTATTTTTGCATATGGTTTGATGTTTGGGGGTGCTTCAGTATTAGGCAGCCCTCTTCCCTCCCATGTTCATCTGAAAAGATGTGGTCTCCCTGCAGTTGTTGTCCCCAGACAAGTGTTCCCTTGTGCTTCCTCAGTTGAATCTCCTTAACTTGACGGGGGTGTGCCTGAGCAGCCGCCCTCCCCGGCCCTATCCCAACTCATACTTATCTTGCATATGAGATCTCTTGACCATGAAGATAGTTCTCACAGGATGAGGTTCATCCATTACATTTTAAAATAGGAAGGTACAAATTACATATTTGCATTGCATCTATGTGCTGGATTTCAAATATCCCGCCCCCACTTCATCTCTCAATTGTGCCCGTCAGCAGCTATTCTAATGTTGCTGCCAATGGTTGTGACATATTCATTTCTTCTGTGGGGTACACTGGGATCCACAAGGTTTCACATTGGGGTGTAGAGTTGGATCTTGATCTGAGGCACCAACAGACTCAAAGCTTTTGACTGTTCCCAAGATGCTCCTCTATAACCCCGCTTCCATGAACAGAGAGCTCAGTTTGTAGTTGGTACCTTCAGTAGCAGGCCACTTAACAGGGAGCTGCCTCAGGCAGCCTATTCTTAGCTATTAATTTTGACAAGAAAAAAATAACTTTTTTATAAAAATCTACAAGGGCTGCAGCATGCTAGGTCTAATAAACATCTTTACTACAGCTCCATCACTCCCAGCAGCGCTGTATACTCCTGTGCCCTGGTTGCTGGGTCACTGCAGCAGAGGCTCCTGTTTCTTCCTAATGTCAGTCACACTTACCGCCCTCCCGTCTGCTTACTTTGTGCCTTCCAATGAAAAATGAGAACTACAGGGCCCACACCCTTTTACTTGCCTTACAGAGCAGCTCTGGAGCTGTTACAGTGCCCAGCAGCTGCAAGAAATCAGCTTGAATGCTTCAGGGGCTGGAGCATGGCCAACATGAGCCCCACACCGAAGGAGGGTGGGGGTGTTTAATGCGAACTAGGGGTCATCCATGCGCTGCAAAAGGCCGCCATGCCCTGCATGCCCCTTTTCTCTTTTCATATGCAGACGAGGGTTCCAGCCAACTTTGGCCCACTGCTTGGATGACATCACCGTATGCAAATCCGTCTGCTGCAGACCTTCCCCCAGGAATGCTTGTACTATTTGTTGCATATGGTTTGATGTTTGGGGGTGCTTCAGTATTAGGCAGCCCTCTGCCCTCCCATGTTCATCTGAAAAGATGTGGTCTCCCTGCAGTTGTTGTCCCCAGACGAGTGTTCCCTTGTGCTTCCTCAGTTGAATCTCCTTAACTTGACGGGGGTGTGCCTGAGCAGCCGCCCTCCCCAGCCCTATCCCAACTCATACTTATCTTGCATATGAGATTTCTTGACCATGAAGCTAGTTCTCACAGGGTGAGGTTCATCCATTACATTTTAAAATAGGAAGGTACAAATTACATATTTGCATTGCATCTATGTGCTGGATTTCAAATATCCCGCCCCCCCTTCCTCTCTCAATTGTGCCCGTCAGCAGCTATTCTAATGTTGCTGCCAATGGGTGTGACACATTCATTTCTTCTGTGGGGTACACTGGGATCCACAAGGTTTCACATTGGGGTGTAGAGTAGAAACTTGATCTGAGGCACCAACAGGCTCAAAGCTTTTGACTGTTCCCAAGATGCTCCTCTATTACCCCGCTTCCATGAACAGAGAGCTCAGTTTGTAGTTGGTACCTTCAGTAGCAGGCCACTTAACAGGGAGCTGCCTCAGTCAGCCTATTCTTAGCTATTAATTTTGACAAGAAAAGAAGAACTTTTTTATAAAAATCTACAAGGGCTAGAGCAGGCTAGGTCTAATAAACATCTTTACTGCAGCGCTGTATACTCCCGTGCCCTGGTTGCTGGGTCACTGCAGCGGAGTCTCCTGTTTCTTCCTAATGTCAGTCACACATACCGCCCTCCCGGATCACGAGGCCGCTGATGAAGGGGAGGTAAGGGGATTCTGTGCCCACACTATACCATGATCCAGCGTGGCCATAGCGGGCGGGCCGTGTGCTAACTGGCGTGGACAATGATTACTGGGCAGCCGCTCCACTAGCCACCAGGGACAGTTAAGGAGCACAGGTCTGGGGTTTTTTCTCCTATATTAACCCCATTTTGTACTGCCCGCAGCGCCTGGTGGGGATGCCAGCAGGGGGAGCCGGCAGGACCTGAGGCCCCTCCCCCAGCCCCAGGGCACCATTTCTGCAATCCCTGGAGCTGCTATCTTACTCCTGACCAGCGGCCATCACAGATTGAGCTGAGCTGTTTCTAGGACTGCTGGGGCAAATCCTCCTCTGTAGAACCGCCTGATTGCCAGTGCTGTGCTTCTTACAGGACACTTAAGTATTCTACCTGTCTCTAATTGAGAGAGGAAGGAGGGGGGACATTTGAATGCAACATAGATGCAATGCAAATATGTAATTTGTACCTTCCTATTTTAAAATGTAATGGATGAACCTCACCCTATGAGAACTAGCTTCATGAACAAGAATACCATATGCAAGATAAGTATGAGTTGGGATAAGGCTGGGGAGGGCGGCTGCTCGGGCACACCCCCGTCAAGTTAAGGAGATTCAACTGAGGAAGCACAAGGGAACTCTCGTCTGGGGACAACAACTGCAGGGAGACCACATCTTTTCAGATGAACATGGGAGGGCGGAGGGCTGCCTAATACTGAAGCACCCCAAACATCAAACCATATGCAACAAATAGTACAAGCATTCCTGGGGGAAGGTCTGCAGCAGATGGATTTGCATATGGTGATGTCATCCAAGCAGTGGGCAAAAGTTGGCTGGAACCCTCGTCTGCATATGAAAAGAGAAAAGGGGTATGCAGGGCATGGCGGCCTTTTGTGGTGCTTGGATGACCCCTAGTTCGCATTAAACACCCCCACCCTCCTTCAGTGTGGGGCTCATGTTGGCCATGCTCCAGCCCCTGACGCATTCAAGCTGATTTCTTGCAGCAGCTGGGCACTGTAACAGATCCAGAGCTGCTCTGTAAGGCAAGTAAAAGGGTGTGGGCCCTGCAGCACCACCTGTAGTTCTCATTGTGCGTTGGAAGGCACAAAGTAAGCAGACGGGAGGAGAAGTCAGGATAGTGCGCAAGGGCATAGAAGGGAGGGGCTCAAGATAAGTGGAAACGGACAGCAAACTAGGCTGGAGAGAGACCTGAGACAAAGAGATCTGAATTATACCAGAGCCAACCAGAGGAAAGCACAAATGCAGTCCCCCACTACCACAAATTATGCAATCAAGTTTCCCACATTTGGGGAAATCGCAGGGGCAACACACCCAGAGTGCAATGGGTGAGCCTTGCCCTGGGAGAAGCACCTTTATGATCATAGTATCTCACCTGGCAGGTAAGTAGGAGTTGGGCTAGAGCTGGGGAGGGTCACTGCTCGGGCACCCCCCTGTCAAGTGAAGGAGATCCAACTGAGGCAGCACAAGGGAACTCTCGAAAGAAGAACAAGGCTAGAGGAAGATCTGAGACAAAGAGATCTGATTTTTACCAGAGCAGACCAGAGGAAAGCACAAACACAGTCCCCCACTACCACAAATTATGCAGTCGAGTTTCCCACATTTAGGGAAATCACAGGGATCAGCATACCCAGAATGCAATGAATGAATCTCACCCGGGGAGAACAATCTTCATGACCATGGTATCTCCTATGCAAAATAAGTATGATTTGAGATAGGGCTGGGGAGGGCCACTGCTCAGGCACACCTCCGTCAAGTAAAGGAGATTCAACTGAGGCAGCACAAGGGAACTCTCATCTGGGGACAACAACTGCAGGGAGAACACATATTTTCAGATGAACGTAGGAGGGCAGAAGGCTGCCTAATACTGAAGCACCCCCAAACAACAAACCACATGCAACAACTAGTGCAAGCATTCCTGGGGGAAGGCCTGCAGCAAATGGATTTGCATATGGTGATGTCATCCAAGCAGTGGGCATAGTTGGCTGCAACCCTTGTCTGCATATGAAAAGAGAAAAGGGTCATGCAGGGCACGGTGGCCTTTGTGGGGTTGCGCTTGGATGACCCCTAGATCGCTTTATATACCCCCACCCCCCATCAGTGTGGGGCTCATGTTGGCCATGCCCCAGCCCCTAAAGCATTCAAGCTGATATCTTGCAGCAGCTGGACCCTGTAACATTTCCAGAGTTGCTCTACAAGACAAGTAAAAGGGTGTTAGCCCTGCAGCACCACCTGTAGTTTGAATACACACATAATGTGTTGAAACGCACAAAGTAAGCAGACGGGAGAAGAAATAAGGATGGTACACAGAAGCTAAAAAAAAAAAGATGTGTCCTGATATATCGTTGCTGCGTACCGCATAGCGGGCGCCATGCAACTCGGGCCAGCTCCTTGCGCTATAACTCCCGTTATAAGTTGCATTGTAAATGTGACGTCACGTTATAATTGTAACGTTCATTCTACTTTCTGTCCACCAGATGTTGCTTTTCCTAAACTCTACAGCACATGCCTCAAATAGCCAATGGACCCTTCATAGCGCCGCCTGCTGATTGGCTGACATTTATTGTGACAATGACGAACCATTAATCACTTCCCTTTATATGGGAATTATTTCGGACTAGCTTTGTGTTTCAGTCACTACCAGATGGTCTCCAGCCACACTGCCGCTCGATCACGCTAGCTATGGATATTGTCGTTACAGTGTGTACATTTTCCAGGGTAGCTTATTTCGGACTTTTTTTTTTTAAGCACTCAGGTATAACACATGACATATAAACCCGGAGGGCCCACCTCTACCATGGTTGGCTGTGGCCTAACTAGAACAGCGGCCACCTGCAATGCTTGAAGACCCGGGTTCGATACAGAGTTCGGCACCCGTTTATTATTTTATTTTTATTTTTTAATTCTTTTTTAATACAATAAAGTTATTTGTGTTTTAAGTTTCTACTTCTCGTTATATAAAAAAGTCTGCTTCTACTAAATACAAGGCCACGCTGCGCCCTGTTCACGCTATTCATCTAGTTGTTACGTTCTGTACAAACTGATGGATAATATTAGCATAAGCAGCAATCCTATTTCGGAGTAGCTTTGTGTCTCTGTTGTTTCAAATGGGCAGAAATATTGAATGCAAAGTGCAACTGGGTACCTACAGTATCTCATGAATGCACAGTATGACTACCAGATGGTCTACAGGCACACTGCTGCCCGATCACGCTAGCTATAGATACAGTATTGTCGTTATGTTCTTTACAAATAGCCGGGTAGCATTAGCATAAACACTCCATGTTAACTTTCTATCAAATACTGTATGACAAAGGATGACATTATTTTCCAAATTCTGATACAGGTGCATTTGCATTGTGTTCGACCAATAGCAGGGCAGACCCACCGGCAATGCACACAATGGCAATTAGCAGCATTGTCTAAGGTGTCAGCCGCTAAGAGCTCACACAAATGAGTCTTCCTTTTTGATAATTGGTATTACAGACTTGGTGGCACCGCAGACAGAGTGGCCACACACTTTATAGACACCTCATACTGTATATAAAGCCACTTTGTAGACACAAGAAGCTATCCATTCTGTGATTCTGCATATTACAGTGTAGACTTGCTAGTGGATTCGTCTCTTCGGCCGTATCACCCATACAAGCCCTTGAGATACATTCTGCCGCTTCTGCTGACTTCAAAGTCAAGTTGTTGCTGTATTCTACTTTTTCTACCACAAACATTTTCTACTGAAGGATCATCTCTCTGGTATAGTAAGCACAGTAAGTACAGGTCATTTGTACATTATGCAGTATGCCACTGATGTCTGTATTTACAGTATACACTAATGCTACGTCCAGTTACATGGCAGTTACTGTAGGATCTGATTGGCTGGTACTTTGGGGAACATCTACTAAGCAGTGATAAAAGTGGAGAAGAAAGCCAGTGGAGAAGGTGCCTATGGCAACCAATCAGCTGCTCTGTATACTTTTATAGTATGCAACTTATTAATGTTACGTTAATGCTGATTGGTTGCCATGAGCAGCTTCTCCACTGGCTCACTTCTCCACTTTTATTGCTGCTTAGTACATGTTACCCTTTATCTCCTACCACTTTATCTCCATCCGAGGCTTAGTAAATAGACCCCTAAACCCCCTGCTGCTACTGCACTGTATCATACTGTACCTCCCAACATAACCCTCTGCACTGGAGGGACAAAATGCTTTATTCCTGGAATAATTAAATTACCTGTGGGGCTACAGTGTACTGTAGTTATTTGAATATGAAGGTGTTTCACCAAAGGTGTTGGCTAGCATTAAGAGTGAAGTCCAGGAACACAACATTCTTTACAGTATACTGTAGAGGATACAGTGGCTGCCACCTCTAAATGTGAATCTACTGTACCTAAAAATGCTGCCTTTAATAGTAAAATAAACATGGGGGAATACTGTACAGTATATTTGTCTGGCATTTTGGGGGCATACTGTACAGTATGTGTATCTGGCACTGTGGGGGCTTTACAGTATGTGTATCTGGCACTGTGGGGGCTTTACAGTATGTGTATCATCTGGCACTGTGGGGGCATACAGTAAGTTTATCTGGCACTGTGGGGGCATACTGTACATGCAGGGCTGGTTCCACACCTTGTGGCGCCCAGTGCGAAAGTTTCCACTGACCCCTCCCCCCCTCTTCTCCCCCGCGGGCAAAACAGTTAAGCAAAAAACATGGGGAATGGCTTCATAGTGGAGGGGCATGGCCACAGTTATGCCCCCAGATTTGCCCCAAGTAGTTGTGCCCCCCAGTTGATTTTCCCCCTGTAGCTGTGCCTCCTCGCTGTGCCCCCTGTTGCTTTGCCCCCATTAGTTGTGCCCCCTGTTGCTTTTCCCCCAGTAGATTTGCTCCCTGTTGCAGTGCCCCAGTAGTTGTCCCCCTGTTGCTATGCCCCCTACTGCTTTGCCCACAGTAGTTGTGCCCCCTGTTGCTTTGCCCTCTGTAGCTGTGCCCCCTGTTGCTTTCCCCCCAGTAGTTGTGCCCCCTGTTGCTGTGTCCCAGTAGTTGTGCTTTGCCCCCAGTAGTTGTGCCCCCTGTTGCTGTGTCCCAGTAGTTGTGCCCCCTGTTGCATTGCCCCCAGTAGTTGTGCCCCCTGTTGCTGTGTCCCAGTAGTTGTGCCCCCTGCTGCTTTGCCCCCAGTAGTTGTGTCCACTGTTGCTTTTCCCCCAGTACATTTGCCCCCTGTAGCTGTGCCCTTGTGACCCCAGTTGATTTTCCCCTGTAGCTGTTCCCTTTGTAGCAGTGTCCCCAGTATGCGCCCCCTGTAGTTGTGCCTCCTGTAGTTGTGCCCCCTGTAGATGTGCCCCTAGTATGTGCCCCCTGTAGTAGTGCTCCTTGTAGCTGTGTCCCCAGTAGCTGTGCCCGCAGTTGATTTGCCCCCAGTAGCAGTTTCCCCTGTAGCAGTGCCCTCTGTAGTCAGTCAGTCAGCGACGCTGGCTGCAGCCGGCATCCACACAGCCCACGGCGCCTGCTGCAGCAAGGGAGGGGGTCAGGATTAGCTGCTCTTGCCATGGCGGTGGCACCTCCTGGGTAAAAAGCCTGCTTGCCCATGGCAAGAGCCGCTACTGACCCTAGCAGGTCCTAAGAGCAAACCATGTGCAGGTTCGTAGTAAGACAAAATGTCCATTTTGTCCCCGAACATGCCTCTCTTCTCTCCTGTTACAGTAGCTAAGCCCCGCACTGTACTGTATGTCCGTGTATTCCTTCCTTGTACACTAGCCATGCCTATAGATGCACATCTACTGTACTGGTTCACTACGCTATGCCGGCAGTCGGGCTCCCAACGACCAGCATACCGGCGCCGGGAGCCCGACCGCCGGCTTACCGACAGTGTGGCGAGCGCAAATGAGCCCCTTGCGGGCTCGCTGCACTCGCCGTGCTATGGGCACGGTGGCGTACGTTTTATTCTCCCTCCAGGGGGGTCGTGGACCCCCACGAGGTAGAATAAGTGTCGGTATGCCGGCTGTCGGGCTCCCGGCACCGGTATGCTGGTCGCCGGGAGCCCGACCGCCGGCAAACTGAAGACCACCCTACTGTACAGTATGTACAGTAATTTGCAGTGCCGCAAGTAGACATTTTAGCACTGTGTGCAAGAAACTGCAACACCGATTCGCAGATATCACAAGGGGCAATTGAATTGTTTTAACATCCATAATACTGTACACAGTTCTGTACTCTATGTCACAACTGAGGGCCTGAGCTGACGGGAGGCAGCCTCAGTTGTAGGGGCTGAGATGTACCGAAACCTGGGAGGTTGTATCAGACCCCTGGACATGTAAGTAACATGAATAATAACTGCCCGAAGGCGTGACCACGACAACTTGGATAAAAGTCAATGATGTTTATTATGACAACTCCGCAACACAGCAGCAGTAAAAGAAAACGTAAAAGTCAGCAAATAATAAATACAGTTCCTGGGTACTACAGGATGGCAGGAGCCACAGGGCACTGGTAGTGTGAGATAGTTCTTATGATCTTCTAGATGGAAAGTCCTTACCAGGCCCGACTGTAGCAATGGAGATAACCCAGGATTGTGCCAGCTGATGTTCCAGGAAAAGCTGGGTTGCTGAAGGTAAAACAGCTGCTGTGGATACTGGCTGGAACCAGACTGTTGTTAGCACGGAGTGGATACTGGCTGGAACCAGTTAAATAATAGATGAACTTGGGAGCGATGAAATATGAACTGAAATGTAGAACTTGAGAGCGGAGAAATAATAATACCGGTGGAGAGTGGTAAAGTGTAGAAAGGACACCGGCCCTTTAAGGGAAGCTGTACTCTGCTGGAAGCTGAGCTGGAAGCAGGTAATGCTGTAGCTGGAAACAGATGAATCCACAATGGATTGGAGAGTCAGGCTACACCGCAGGTGGAATGCTGGTGCGGGTCTCTATGGTGGAAGTCTTGAGACAGGAGCTGGAACCTGGAAGACAATCACAGGAGAGAGACAAACAGGAACTAGGTTTGACAACCAAAGCACTGACGCCTTCCTTGCTCAGGCACAGTGTATTTATACCTGCAGCAAGGAAGGGATTGGCTAGGCAATTATGCAGATTAACAATACTGACAACAGATTGGAGGAAATGATCAGCTGACAGAATCCAAGATGGCTGCGCCCATGCAGACACTTGGAGGGAAGTTTGGTTTGTAATCCATGTGGTAATGAAAACAGTAATGGCGGCGCCGGCCACTGGAGACAGGAGACGCCAGGCTGACAAGTGCACATCCAACCACGCGGACACAGCGGAGGCCGCGGCTGACGTAATCGCCACTCTGACACTCTGCATGCAGAAGCTCAGGGACGGCGGCGGAGGCCGCGGGAGACGCCATGCCAGATGTAATAAGGCGTTACTGTGACAGCGTCTCAGAGAGACAGGAGAGGATGCAGGAATGTGAACATTAGGATAACAGATGGGATCCGGTCCTGGAGCGCTGAGCCAGCCTTAGGAGACATCTGATGGGTAAGAAATGGCGTCCAGATACCCGGATCGTGACAGCACCCCCCCCTTTAGGAGTGGCCCCAGGACACTTCTTTGGCTTTTGAGGAAACTTGGAATGGAATCTCCGGACCAAGGCAGGAGCATGGACATCAGAAGCATTGGTCCATGAACGTTCCTCAGGGCCGTAACCCTTCCAGTCAATAAGATACTGTAGTTGACCGTAACGGTGACGTGAGTCCGGGATCTTGGCCACTTCATACTCAACGCCTCGTTGAGTTTGGACTTTCGGAGTTGGAGGAAGTGAGGAATGAAACCGATTCAAGATCAGCGGTTTCAACAGGGAAACATGGAATGTCCTGGGTATTTTTAAGAAGGGAGGCAACTGGAGTCTGTAAGCAACAGGATTGATGACTTGTTCAATCTTGAAAGGACCGATATAGCGAGGTGCAAACTTCATACTGGGAACTCTTAACCTCAAATTCTTCGTGGATAACCATACCCGATCACCCACCTTGAGAGCAGGAACTGCTCGACGCTTCTTATCCGCAAACTTCTTGTACCTGAACGATGCCTTGAGCAGAGCTGATCGTACGCTCTTCCAGATATTGGCAAACTGATGCAAGGTGATATCCACTGCGGGAACAGAAGTTGCTGGAAGCGGTTGGAACTCAGGGACTTTAGGGTGGAATCCAAAGTTGGTGAAGAATGGTGTTGAAGAAGATGAAGAATGATACTGGTTGTTATGACAGAACTCGGCCCAGGGAAGTAATTGAACCCAGTCATCTTGAGAGGAGGACACATAGATGCGGAGGAAGGCCTCCAAGTCCTGATTCACCCTCTCGGTTTGACCATTGGTCTGAGGATGGTAAGCCGTGGAAAACTTTAGCTTGACTTGGAGGACTTGACATAAACTTCGCCAGAATTTGGCTGTGAATTGAACTCCTCGATCTGAGATAATTTCTTCAGGAAGACCGTGGAGTCGGAAGATCTCTTGTATGAATACTTGAGCCAACTTGGAAGCTGACGGAAGACCGGTGAGAGGAATGAAGTGTGCCATCTTGGTGAACCGGTCAACTACCACCCAGATGGTATTGAACTTGTTGCACATGGGTAAGTCTGTAATGAAATCCATCGACAAGTGGGTCCATGGTCGACGGGGAACGGATAGTGGAACCAGTTGCCCCGCAGGCGACTGGCGGGATACTTTATGTTGGGCACACTTTGGGCAAGATGCAATAAACTCCAAGACGTCTTTTTTCAGAGTTGGCCACCAATAGGACCTAGAGATAAACTCCAGGGTTTTTTGGATACCTGTATGTCCGGCAAAACGGGAAGCATGGGCCCAATGCATGAGCTTCTTCCTTAGCATCGGCTTCACAAAACTTTTCCCTGATGGGGGCGTAGAGTCCATCCCTACCGTGGAGAATGCCAACGGATTTATAATAGGATGCTTGTCTGAAGACTCTGACTCATTTTCTTGCTCCCATGAGCGGGAAAGGGCATCGGCCTTGCGATTCTGAGAGCCCGGACAGAACTGGAGTTTAAAGTCGAACCTGGAAAAGAAAAGTGCCCATCTGGCCTGACGAGGGTTGAGACATTGTGCGCCCTTCAGGTATAAAAGGTTCTTGTGGTCTGTAAGTATGGTGATTAAATGAGAAGCTCCCTCCAACAGATACCTCCACTCTTCTAGAGCGAGCTTGATGGCTAGCAACTCCTGGTCGCCAATGGCATAGTTGCGCTCAGCTGGGGAGAACTTCCGGGAGAAGAAACTGCAAGGATGTAAATGGCCATCTTTAGCCCTCTGAGATAACACCGCTCCTACTCCAACGGAGGAGGCATCCACCTCTAGGATGAAAGGAGAGTCGATGTCAGGCTGTTTCAGGACAGGCGCAGAGATGAACCTCTGTTTTAAAAGATGAAAAGCTTGCATGGCTTCTTCAGACCACTTGGACGGGTTAGCACCCTTCTTGGTGAAAGCAGTAATAGGCGCCACAATGGTGGAAAAGTCTCGTATAAACTTTCGGTAATAATTGGCGAACCCTAAGAACCTCTGGACCCCTTTGAGGGTTAAGAGTACCGGCCAATTCTGAATTGCTTGTAGTTTCTCAGGATCCATCTCTAGTCCGGAACCGGACACAATGTACCCTAGAAACGGAATGGACTTGACTTCAAAGACGCATTTTTCTAATTTGCAATAGAGATGATTGACACGGAGACGGGACAGAACCTCTTTAACCCAAAAACGATGTTCCTCTAAATCGTTGGCAAAAATGAGGATATCGTCTAGATAGACCACGACATGACGGTATAGAATGTCTCTGAAGATCTCATTGACAAAATGCTGGAAGACAGCTGGAGCATTGCTCAATCCGAAGGACATGACGAGGTACTCATAATGTCCGTCACGGGTGTTAAAGGCGGTCTTCCACTCGTCACCCTCACGGATCCGGATGAGATTGTATGCACCTCGCAAGTCCAGCTTTGTAAAGATGGTAGCTCCGCTAACTCTGTCAAAGAGCTCAGTAATCAGGGGTAAAGGATAACGGTTCTTGATGGTAATGTCGTTCAAACCTCTGTAGTCGATGCACGGCCGCAGACCACCATCTTTCTTTTTTACAAAAAAGAAGCCTGCGCCGGCTGGGGAAGAAGAAGGTCGAATGAACCCCTTTGCTAGGTTCTCTTTAATGTATTCCTCCATAGAATGCGTCTCAGGCAGAGACAACGGATAAGTTCGGCCTCGAGGTGGAACCTTCCCTGGAACGAGATCAATCGGGCAGTCCCATTCTCTATGAGGAGGAAGGATATCAGCAGAAGCTTTACTGAACACATCCGTGAAATCTTGATATGGAGGAGGTGGAACATCAGACGACCTGGGGGAGGAAGAACAGACAGGCAATACTTTAAACAAACATGTCTCTGCACAGGAGGAACCCCATGCCAGGATTTGCGTAGTCGTCCAATCAATTGTAGGATTGTGAAGACGGAGCCATGGAAGGCCCAGGACCACAGGATGTGTGGCTCTTGGAATCACTAAAAGTGAAATAAGTTCGGAATGAAGAACTCCCACTCTCAGACGAACTGGTAGAGTCCTTAGAGCAATAACAGTATCAAAAATTTTACTGCCATCCACGGCAGTTAAGGAAAAGGAGGAAGGAAGTCTCTCGGTGGGTAGGGACCACCGTTTAACATAGGCTTCAGTAATAAAGTTCCCAGCTGCTCCGGAATCAAGGAGGGCAATGACGTTCCGATAACGTTGAGCAACTTGAAGCGAGACTGGGAGATTACAATCATGAGGAGATGGAGAGGAGATCATTACTCCTAGCCGGCCCTCTCCTGGGCGAGCTAGGGTTTGGAGTTTTCCCGGACGTTCGGGACAGGCATTGATGGTGTGAGACGGAGCTGCACAGTAAAGACAAAGAGACTCAGAGAGGCGTCTTCGGCGCTCAGCAGGAGTTAAACGGGAACGGCCAATTTGCATGGGCTCATCTTTAGATGGTGACAGTTGACGAGGAGGAGGAGCAGAAGATTTTGGAGCAGATGATCTTCCACGCTCAGTTGCTCTCTCTCTGAAACGTAAATCAACTTTCGTGCAGAGTGAGATTAGCTCATCTAAGTTAGAAGGTAAGTCTCTGGTAGCTAACTCATCTTTAATAAGCTCAGATAAGCCATGCCAGAATGCAGCATACAGGGCCTCGTCGTTCCATGCCAGTTCGGATGCCAGGATCTGGAACTGTATCAGATATTGTCCTACAGTACGTGACCCCTGGCGTAAACGGAGAATCTCGGATGAAGCTGAGGTTACCCGGCCTGGCTCGTCGAAGATGCGCCTGAATGTTGACACGAATGCAGTGTAAGAAGATAGCAGGGTGTCGGACCTCTCCCATAACGGTGATGCCCAGTCAAGGGCGGAGCCACTGAGAAGAGAGATAATGTAGGCAATTTTTGTACGGTCACTGGGAAAATTGCCAGGTTGTAGCTCAAACTGAATCTCACACTGGTTGAGAAATCCCCTCCAGAATCTTGGAGATCCGTCAAATTTTGCTGGCGTTGGAAGATGAAGACGTGGAGCAGAAATGGGTAAGGTGGGTGGGGTTATAACTGGAGTCACTGTGGTTGACGCACCAGATGCGCCTGATCCACGGAGAGTTGTCTGAATCCCATCCAGCCGAGTAGAGAGATCCTGGAGACAGCGGATGATGTGGCCCTGTGCAGCCTCCTGATGTTCTAGTCGGGCAGCCAGTTCTTGCATCGGCCTGGCCGCTTGATCCTGGTCTCCGGCTGGATTCATTAGGTCAGTGCTTACTGTCACAACTGAGGGCCTGAGCTGACGGGAGGCAGCCTCAGTTGTAGGGGCTGAGATGTACCGAAACCTGGGAGGTTGTATCAGACCCCTGGACATGTAAGTAACATGAATAATAACTGCCCGAAGGCGTGACCACGACAACTTGGATAAAAGTCAATGATGTTTATTATGACAACTCCGCAACACAGCAGCAGTAAAAGAAAACGTAAAAGTCAGCAAATAATAAATACAGTTCCTGGGTACTACAGGATGGCAGGAGCCACAGGGCACTGGTAGTGTGAGATAGTTCTTATGATCTTCTAGATGGAAAGTCCTTACCAGGCCCGACTGTAGCAATGGAGATAACCCAGGATTGTGCCAGCTGATGTTCCAGGAAAAGCTGGGTTGCTGAAGGTAAAACAGCTGCTGTGGATACTGGCTGGAACCAGACTGTTGTTAGCACGGAGTGGATACTGGCTGGAACCAGTTAAATAATAGATGAACTTGGGAGCGATGAAATATGAACTGAAATGTAGAACTTGAGAGCGGAGAAATAATAATACCGGTGGAGAGTGGTAAAGTGTAGAAAGGACACCGGCCCTTTAAGGGAAGCTGTACTCTGCTGGAAGCAGGTAATGCTGTAGCTGGAAACAGATGAATCCACAATGGATTGGAGAGTCAGGCTACACCGCAGGTGGAATGCTGGTGCGGGTCTCTATGGTGGAAGTCTTGAGACAGGAGCTGGAACCTGGAAGACAATCACAGGAGAGAGACAAACAGGAACTAGGTTTGACAACCAAAGCACTGACGCCTTCCTTGCTCAGGCACAGTGTATTTATACCTGCAGCAAGGAAGGGATTGGCTAGGCAATTATGCAGATTAACAATACTGACAACAGATTGGAGGAAATGATCAGCTGACAGAATCCAAGATGGCTGCGCCCATGCAGACACTTGGAGGGAAGTTTGGTTTGTAATCCATGTGGTAATGAAAACAGTAATGGCGGCGCCGGCCACTGGAGAAGGAGACGCCAGGCTGACAAGTGCACATCCAACCACGCGGACACAGCGGAGGCCGCGGCTGACGTAATCGCCACTCTGACACTCTGCATGCAGAAGCTCAGGGACGGCGGCGGAGGCCGCGGGAGACGCCATGCCAGATGTAATAAGGCGTTACTGTGACAGCGTCTCAGAGAGACAGGAGAGGATGCAGGAATGTGAACATTAGGATAACAGATGGGATCCGGTCCTGGAGCGCTGAGCCAGCCTTAGGAGACATCTGATGGGTAAGAAATGGCGTCCAGATACCCGGATCGTGACACTCTACTGTACAGTATATTGTAAAAAAAATTATATAATGGAGTGCCAAAAATTACAGTACAGGTCATTATTTACTGTACATTATCTTGTCTCCCTAGTTCCTGATGTGAAACATGACAGTAAAAATCAGCAAATCTATGAGCCAGATAATTGCAAAGATGAAAAAAGAAAACAAGACAACACGACAGATCCAGGCTTGGCTTAAAGAAAGTGGTGTTGTAGTTCATTTACAGACTGGGCGCAATCATGCTTTTATGAGGATGCGCCGCAGATATAGAACTCCTTCTAAATGCACATGGTAAGTACAGTAGAAGACTGTAGATACAGTACTGTACTTTACAGATTAATTGTACAGTAGATCAGTGATGTCCGGGGAGGTCAATGGCTGGGGAGGCACTGGCTTCTCCAGTACATCCTCAGCAGCACAAGAACGCAAACCTCAGCTCACTTTTTAGGAACATCAGATACAGTACAGTACAGTACATTAGAGTACATGGGGGTGGGCTGCTACTGATGACATTGTGTATACAGTACTGTATACTGTGATTAAAGGACAGACTTCAAAGTACTCAGACAACTCCAGGCCTACTAGCACTCTGAGCAAGATCTTTTGAAGTGCCCTCCAATCTCCCCAATGTGTGAGGCGAAGGCGCACGTTGTTCTAGAAAAGTGTGCGGGGCCTCACAACTCATGTATACAGTATACAGTATTATGGTATTACATTATAAATATATACAGTATACCACATTATCACACCACCCTACACACACAATTGACAGCTTTACGCATAATGAACACAGTAGTACTCTTTACAAGTAATGTCCCCAGTATAGTGCCAGTTACACGTAATGCCCCCAGCATACTGTAGTGCCAGTTACACATAAGGACTCAGTATAGTGCCAGTTACGCTTAATGCCACCAGTATGGTGCCAGTTACTTGTAATGCTTCCTATAGTGCCATTTACACATAATGCCTTATGTAGTGCCAGTTACACGTAATAACCCCCTGTAGTGCCAGTTACTGTACACCTAATGCCTCCTATAGTGTCAGTTACATGTACTGTTCCTTTAGCGCAAATTACAGTACATGTAATGACCACCTGGAGTGCTGCTCTTCCCACTCCCCGGTGCCGCTTGCTGAGGGGACACTGGGATAATTATAATTCGGTAATTACTGTATACTGTACAATAATTTTTGTGTATTACTGTAGGAGAGTCAAAAAGATTGTTGAAGAATTAACTTGTGCGGATGATGAGCGTACTGCTGGACAAATAAGACGCATTCTTCATTCAGAACATAATCTGCACATCTCATGTTCCAGTATCAAATGGATGCGGAGAGAAATGGGATGGAGTTATGGTCAGACAAGGTACTGTAAAATACTGTACACCAACCCTAATTTATTTAGTAATACTGTAAGTATTTAACAATACACTGAGTGACTGCAATATCCACATTTTTATTTGCACAGGATAAATCCCATGATCAGAGATGTTAATAAAGAAAAGCGAGTTGAACAAGCTCAACGGTGGATTGACAGTGGTGAAAAATGTAATGATGTAATTTTCACAGATGAAACTTCTGTTTCTATGGAGAGGTTCTCAAGAATGTCCTTCCGCAAATGTAACTTTATCTCATTGAAACCACGTGCAAAGTTTCCATTAAAGGTCCACGTATGGGGAGGTATATCTCGCATGGGTGCTGGACCTATGTGCATTTTTGAAGGTACTGTACAGTGTTAGTTCTAAACAATGCAGAACAAATAATATTTTTTCATTCCTGTATTGTAAATGACAGTATACAGTACAATACTGCAATGTGTTCTTGTTAGTGACAAACATTTCTTATCTCTGTAGGGATTATGGATAAGATCTTCTTCCAAGAACACATAGTAGATAAGTGTTTGATGCCATTTATCAGACAATACTATCCATCTAGACACAGAGTTTTCCAAGATAACGACCCTAAACATTCTGCTTCTGCAAAATTCATGGAAGAGAGAGGAATAAATTGGCAACGCACACCGCCAGAGTGAGTATTATCCTAATGTACGGTAACAGTAGCCACTAATTATTGTGCAATATGCATTTTATTATAGTTGACTTTGTATTGATTGAATTACTGTACTGCGCAGTGTGCTAATAATTTATTTTTATGTACTATTGTATACGGTAGGTCACTGGACATGAATCCTATAGAAATGGTCTGGGCACAATTGAAGAGGTTCATCAGGTGTGATGTGAAACCAAGAAATAAACAAGAACTTATGGCTGGGATAAAGACATTTTGGGAAGAAATACTGACACCTGCCCAGTGTAATAATTACATAAACAATCTGGACAGAGTGTTGCCTGTCGTCATTGAACGAAATGGTCATGCCACTGCTATGTAGTTTCTCCAGCACCTCTCACTTGACTCAATGTTCCCTTCACTGTCCACCTCACAACACATCTCCCTCCCTTCAGTGTCGACATCACATAGCGACATTTTTTTTTTAAAGATCCCTCTGCCAAGTTAAGGGGGGTTGAGGGTGCCCCAGAGATATCAGTGTACTGGGCCCCAAGATTTCTGTTGCTGGCCCTGACCCTCAGAGGCGTATCTATCCCTTGGCCAGGATGGCACTTGCCAGGGGCACCCGCAGATGGGGGGCACCATCCAGCTATGACAATCAGCATGGGACTGACCAATTAGATGGTGAGGGAAGGATTCTGAAATTGTCCTAACCCTGTTACAGTATAAAATGCCCCTCAACTGCTGTCCACTGCGTCACTCCTAGCTCTGCCCCTTTGAAATTATTCATCCCTGCCCCCCGGTAGGCGGAGTTCTCCAGGCCCACACTCAGGAGTCACCACTGCTGTACATTATGTGCCCGTTGTAGAGGCAGAGCGGGGAACATCAGAGGAGGTGCCCGCCACGAATTACACAGTGGGCAAGGAGTTGGCTGGAGACAGCTGCACAGCCATACCTTGCAAGTTCGAGAGAGCTGTTGAATTTCAGCGCTTCGAGTCAGAGCCTGCCCCCTGCTGACATTGTGGTGAGCCCAAGCAGTCCGTGACAGTTAAGGTGTGTACACACGGAGCGATATAACTGAGCGATTTTGACTATATAGTCAAAATCGCTCAGAAAGTTAGTGCATAACGCTCCGTGTGTACACAGGCAGCGATAGCGATGCGCGTCCCCGCCAGATCGCTATCGCTGGGAAAAATAGACTGTGCAGGCAAGTCAATTTTAACTAGCTCGCTGCAAAAGTTTTTACCCAGTGATAGCGATCTTTAGCCACTCCCCGCCACACATTTTGGTACCTGTGCGCGGAGGCTGAAGTAGAAGGCAGTGGCGTCCGTGAACTGAAGTTAAAAGTGAGTGCCTGCTGTTCTCCTCACACTGCAGTGTCTCGTGTTCAGTCCGGGGGGAGAGACTGCAGTGTCGTGTCCGGTCCGGGCGCTCTGTACTATCTGTCCCCTGGCCGATCTGTAATGTCCGCGGTCCAGGGGGACGGAGGGGAGGAATGGCCGCTACATAGTGTCCGGCCCGGGGAGGAGTGTGACTGGGCTGGGGGGCCGGAGGATGGCCGACGGAGCTGGAATAATGGGGCCGCTCTGAAGTGGAGGAGTGGCCACTCTGTAGTGTCCGGCCGGGGAAGGAGGGGGGGATGGGTCGGCGCAGCACACATAGTGTCACAGTGGACCGTAGCTCAGGGTAGCAGCTCCTCTGGCTGACGTCCTGTGAGGTGGGGAGGGTTGCTGCTTGCTGTTATGGGAGAGCATGATCAATGGGGAGGGGGGGAGAGAAGGTGCTGCTCTTTCATTGGGGGGGGGGAGAGAAGGTGCAGTTCTGTCAGTGGGGGGGGGAGAGAAGGTGCTGTTCTGTCAGTGGGGGGGAGAAGGTGCTGTTCTGTCAGTGGTGGGGGAGAGAAGGTGCTGTTCTGTCTGTGGGTGGGAGAATGTGCTGTTCTGTCAGTGGGGGGGAGAGAAGGTGCTGTTCTGTTAGTGGGGGGGGGGAGAAGGAGCAGCGGCGCGCATACTGTCAGGTCACGGGGGGAGTAGCGGCAGACATACTGTCAGGTCAGGGGGGGGTCAGCGGCGGACATACTGTCAGGTCAGGGGGAGCGGCGGCTGGCAGCGCACATAGTGTCTCAGGTCAGGGGGGGGGCGTGGCGCACATACTGTCAGGGGGGGCTACCAGGGATGGCAAAATATGCGCCCTTCCCATCCCCAGTCCTCCTCTCCTCAACCTGCTCTCAACCCGTGCTCCAACTGCCAGCAGTGTGCATAGCACATAGTGGGGGGGTTATTTAGAAATCATGTGCTGCTGTGCAGAGCTGTTGTTCAAAATGGGGGGGGGGAGGGGTATGAAGTGCTGTCTGCTGTAATGTGTAAAATGGGGGGTGCTGGCTGCCGTAATGTGTAAAAAGGGGACGCTGTCTGCCGTAATGTGTAAAAAGGGGGACGCTGTCTGTCGTATGTGTAAAAAGGGGGACACTGGCTGCCGTAATGTGTAAAAAGGGGGACACTGACTGCCGTAATGTGTAAAAAGGGGGACGCTGGCTGCCGTAATGTGTAAAAAGGGGACGCTGTCTGCCGTAATGTGTAAAAAGGGGGACGCTGGCTGCCGTAATGTGTAAAATGGGGATGCTGTCTGCTGTTTTGTGTAAAAAGTGGATGCCTTTTTTTTTTTTTTTTTTTACAGGTACCCTTATTGGATTCTACTGGACAAGGGGACGTGATTGGCGGCGTGGGATGTAGGTAAGTATGTGTGAGTGTGTAAGTGTGTTTAAATAAAGTTTTACTTTCACGGTGTGTGAGTTGTGTTTTTATTTGGGTATTTCTTTTGTTGTGGAACTACAGGTACCAGCGTGCCCGTTATTTCCCCGCATGCTGGTACTTGTGGTTCTCCAAGTACCAGCATGCGGGGAAAGCTTCCTGGGACTTGTAGTTCCACAGCAAAAGACAATATTCTTTTTATGTCATTTTGAAAGGCTATCAGCATCCCATCCACAGCCCACGGATGGGGGGGACAGCCTCGGGCTTCACCCCTGGCCCTTGGGTGGCTGGAGGGGGAACCCCTTGATTTAAGGGGTCCTCACTCCTCCAGTGTACCACGGCCAGGGGTGACTAGTTGGGGGGGGGGGTAATGGCACGGCCGCAGGGACCAATATAAAAGTGTTCCCCGGCTGTGGCATTATCTCCATGGCTAGTGGGGCCCGGTGCTGGTTTTAAAAATACGGGGGACCCCTATGTCTTTTGTCCCCCGTATTTTTTAAACCAGGACTGGACGCAGAGCCTGGTACTGGTTATCTAAATATGGGGGAACCCTACTCATTTTTTCCTCTGTATTTTTACAACCAGGACTGGCTCAAAGAGCCCGAGGCTGGTTATACATAGGAGGGGGGACCCCACGCAATTTTTTTTAAAAAACTTTTAGCTATTTAAATACCAGCCACCCTGTAAAATTGTCCTATATATGACACTCCCCCACTTATCCCCTCATTATTTAAATGAGATAGTCAAAATCTCCCATAGCCAAAATCTCCCATAGCCAAAATCTCTTGCATAGTTAGACAAAATCTCTGGTAAAGTTAGCCAAAATCTCCTACTGCCAGATCAAGGGAAATCTCTCATAGTCAAAATCTCTCCGTGTGTATGCACCTTTAGTGTCGAGGAGGGGGGGGGATTTGTGTATGTGTGCTATCAGTGTGTGTGTGGGGGGGGGGGGAGGGGGGAGGATGTGTGTGACTGTGAGGGAGCTGTCAGTGTCAGTGGGGAGAGGAGCAAGAGGGAGTTGTCAGTGTGTGGAAGTGATGAGAGTTGTCAGTACAGGGGAAATGTGTGTGTGTACTAGATTTAGGAGTTTGTGTTTGTGAGAGGTTTCAGTAGGGGGATTAGAGTTCATACAGTAATTAAGTGATTTGATATGGAGAACTACATCTCCCAGCATACACAGTGTGCTGGGGATGCTAACAAGTTTTATTTAAAAGTTTAAAAAACATTGCTTTTATGACTGGAATGGTTAAAAAGGGAGAGCTATAAATCAATTTATCAGTGAATGATCGCAGTTTGAGCTGTTACATTTTACTTAACCACCTATCCCTCCACACTCACTACCTGTCCTCAGGATACATTTACCATCCCGGCAGATGGTATACCGGCGGAAATCCTGACACCACTTGGGAGACTGGTGCCGGCACACTGACAGCCAACATCCCGAAGGCGAGTATTGGAGTGAGGGTTAGGACCGGGGGACGGGGTGTTAGGGAAGGCACTAGGAGGGGGGGTTAGCCCTAGCTGCCACCCCATGAGGGTTAGCCCTATCCGCCACCCCACCTCCCCAGAGGGTTAGTATTAGGATTAAGGATCATGTGACCGCTGGAATCCCGACCGCCGGATGCCATACCCAACCCCCTTTACTTTTTCAGGCATTTGTATTAGTGATGAGCGGGTTCGGTTCCTCGGAATCCGAACCCGCCCGAACTTCAGCTTTTTTCCCACGGGTCCGAGCGACTCGGATCTTCCCGCCTTGCTCGGTTAACCCGAGCGCGCCCCGAACGTCATCATCGTGCCGTCGGATTCTCGCGAGGCTCGGATTCTATCGCGAGACTCGGATTCTATATAAGGAGCCGCGCGTCGCCGCCATTTTCACACGTGCATTGAGATTGATAGGGAGAGGACGTGGCTGGTGTCCTCTCCGTTTAGAAATAGATAGAGAGTGAGAGTGAGACACTTCATTTACTGGAGCTTAGGAGTACTCAGAGAGTGCAGAATTTTGCTGATAGTAGTTAGTTATACTAGTGACTGACCAGTGACCACCAGTGCAGTTTTATTATTATTTAATATAATCTGTTCTCTGCCTGAAAAAAAACGATACACAGTGACACAGTCACATACCATATCTGTGCTCAGCCTCAGTGTGCTGCATCATCTATGTATAATGGCCCTCATTCCGAGTTGTTCGCTCGGTATTTTTCATCGCATCGCAGTGAAAATCCGCTTAGTACGCATGCGCAAAGTTCGCACTGCGACTGCGCCAAGTAACTTTACTATGAAGAAAGTATTTTTACTCACGGCTTTTTCTTCGCTCCGGCGACCGTAATGTGATTGACAGGAAATGGGTGTTACTGGGCGGAAACACGGCGTTTCAGGGGCGTGTGGCTGAAAACGCTACCGTTTCCGGAAAAAACGCAGGAGTGGCCGGAGAAACGGTGGGAGTGCCTGGGCGAACGCTGGGTGTGTTTGTGACGTCAACCAGGAACGACAAGCACTGAAATGATCGCACAGGCAGAGTAAGTCTGGAGCTACTCTGAAACTGCTAAGTAGTTAGTAATCGCAATATTGCGAATACATTGGTCGCAATTTTAAGAAGCTAAGATTCACTCCCAGTAGGCGGCGGCTTAGCGTGTGTAACTCTGCTAAATTCGCCTTGCGACCGATCAACTCGGAATGAGGGCCAATATCTGACTGTGCTGAGTGCTCACTGCAGTGCTCACACAGCTTAATTGTGGGGGAGACTGGGGAGCAGTTATAGGTTATAGCAGGAGCCAGGAGTACATATTTAACAGTGCACACTTTTGCTGCCAGAGTGCCACTGCCAGTGTGACTGACCAGTGACCACACTGACCACCAGTATATTGTGATTGTCTGCCTGAAAAAGTTAAACACTCGTCGTGTGGTGTTTTTATTCTATAAAAAACGCATTCTGCTGACAGACAGTGTCCAGCAGGTCCGTCATTAATATAATATATACCTGTCCTGCAGTAGTGATATATATATATTTTTTATATCATTATCATCAGTCTATATTAGCAGCAGACGCAGTACGGTAGTCCACGGCTGTAGCTACCTCTGTGTCGGCAGTCGCTCGTCCATCCATAATTGTATACCACCTACCTGTGGTTTTTTTTTTCTATCTTCTTGATACTAGTAGCTTACTTTAGGAGTCTGCAGTGCTGACAGTGTCCAGCAGGTCCGTCATTATATAATATATACCTGTACGGCTGCAGTAGTGATATATATATATTTTTTATATCATTATCATCCAGTCTATACTAGCAGCAGACGCAGTACGGTAGTCCACGGCTGTAGCTTCCTCTGTGTCGGCAGTCGCTCGTCATCCATAAGTATACTAGTATCCATCCATCTCCATTGTTTACCTGAGGTGCCTTTTAGTTGTGCCTATTAAAATATGGAGAACAAAAATGTTGAGGTTCCAAAAATAGGGAAAGATCAAGATCGACTTCCACCTCGTGCTGAAGCTGCTGCCACTAGTCATGGCCGAGACGATGAAATGCCAGCAACGTCGTCTGCCAAGGCCGATGCCCAATGTCATAGTACAGAGCATGTAAAATCCAAAACACCAAATATCAGTAAAAAAAGGACTCAAAAATCTAAATTAAAATTGTCAGAGGAGAAGCGTAAACTTGCCAATATGCCATTTACCACACGGAGTGGCAAGGAACGGCTGAGGCCCTGGCCTATGTTCATGGCTAGTGGTTCAGCTTCACATGAGGATGGAAGCACTCAGCCTCACGCTAGAAAAATGAAAAGACTCAAGCTGGCAAAAGCACAGCAAAGAACTGTGCGTTCTTCGAAATCCCAAATCCACAAGGAGAGTCCAATTGTGTCGGTTGCGATGCCTGACCTTCCCAACACTGGACGTGAAGAGCATGCGCCTTCCACCATTTACACGCCCCCTGCAAGTGCTGGAAGGAGCACCCGCAGTCCAGTTCCTGATAGTCAGATTGAAGATGTCAGTGTTGAAGTACACCAGGATGAGGAGGATATGGGTGTTGCTGGTGCTGGGGAGGAAATTGACCAGGAGGATTCTGATGGTGAGGTGGTTTGTTTAAGTCAGGCACCCGGGGAGACACCTGTTGTCCGTGGGAGGAATATGGCCATTGACATGCCTGGTGAAAATACCAAAAAAATCAGCTCTTCGGTGTGGAAGTATTTCAACAGAAATGCGGACAACAGGTGTCAAGCCGTGTGTTGCCTTTGTCAAGCTGTAATAAGTAGGGGTAAGGACATTAACCACCTCGGAACATCCTCCCTTATACGTCACCTGCAGCGCATTCATCATAAGTCAGTGACAAGTTCAAAAACTTTGGGCGACAGCGGAAGCAGTCCACTGACCAGTAAATCCCTTCCTCTTGTAACCAAGCTCACGCAAACCACCCCACCAACTCCCTCAGTGTCAATTTCCTCCTTCCCCAGGAATGCCAATAGTCCTGCAGGCCATGTCACTGGCAATTCTGACGAGTCCTCTCCTGCCTGGGATTCCTCCGATGCATCCTTGCGTGTAACGCCTACTGCTGCTGGCGCTGCTGTTGTTGCTGCTGGGAGTCGATGGTCATCCCAGAGGGGAAGTCGTAAGACCACTTTTACTACTTCCACCAAGCAATTGACTGTCCAACAGTCCTTTGCGAGGAAGATGAAATATCACAGCAGTCATCCTGCTGCAAAGCGGATAACTGAGGCCTTGGCATCCTGGGTGGTGAGAAACGTGGTTCCGGTATCCATCATTACTGCAGAGCCAACTAGAGACTTGTTGGAGGTACTGTGTCCCCGGTACCAAATACCATCTAGGTTCCATTTCTCTAGGCAGGCGATACCGAAAATGTACACAGACCTCAGAAAAAGAGTCACCAGTGTCCTAAAAAATGCAGTTGTACCCAATGTCCACTTAACCACGGACATGTGGACAAGTGGAGCAGGGCAGGCTCAGGACTATATGACTGTGACAGCCCACTGGGTAGATGTATGGACTCCCGCCGCAAGAACAGCAGCGGCGGCACCAGTAGCAGCATCTCGCTAACGCCAACTCTTTCCTAGGCAGGCTACGCTTTGTATCACCGCTTTCCAGAATACGCACACAGCTGAAAACCTCTTACGGCAACTAAGAAAGATTATCGCGGAATGGCTTACCCCAATTGGACTCTCCTGTGGATTTGTGGCATCGGACAACGCCAGCAATATTGTGTGTGCATTAAATCTGGGCAAATTCCAGCACGTCCCATGTTTTGCACATACCTTGAATTTGGTGGTGCAGAATTATTTAAAAAACGACAGGGGCGTGCAAGAGATGCTGTCGGTGGCCAGAAGAATTGCGGGACACTTTCGGCGTACAGGCACCACGTACAGAAGACTGGAGCACCACCAAAAACGCCTGAACCTGCCCTGCCATCATCTGAAGCAAGAAGTGGTAACGAGGTGGAATTCAACCCTCTATATGCTTCAGAGGTTGGAGGAGCAGCAAAAGGCCATTCAAGCCTATACAACTGAGCACGATATAGGAGGTGGAATGCACCTGTCTCAAGCGCAGTGGAGAATGATTTCAACGTTGTGCAAGGTTCTGCAACCTTTTGAACTTGCCACACGTGAAGTCAGTTCAGACACTGCCAGCCTGAGTCAGGTCATTCCCCTCATCAGGCTTTTGCAGAAGAAGCTGGAGACATTGAAGGAGGAGCTAAAACAGAGCGATTCCGCTAGGCATGTGGGACTTGTGGATGGAGCCCTTAATTCGCTTAACAAGGATTCACGGGAGGTCAATCTGTTGAAATCAGAGCACTACATTTTGGCCACCGTGCTCGATCCTAGATTTAAAACCTTCCTTGGATCTCTCTTTCCGGCAGTCTGCTGGGGTTCAAAGAACTGCTGGTGAGAAAATTGTCAAGTCAAGCGGAACGCGACCTGTCAACATCTCCTCCTTCACATTCTCCCGCAACTGGGGGTGCGAGGAAAAGGCTCAGAATTCCGATCCCACCCGCTGGCGGTGATGCAGGGCAGTCTGGAGCGACTGCTGATGCTGACATCTGGTCCGGACTGAAGGACCTGACAACGATTACGGACATGTCGTCTACTGTCACTGCATATGATTCTCTCCCCATTGAAAGAATGGTGGAGGATTATATGAGTGACCGCATCCAAGTAGGCACGTCAGAGAGTCCGTACTTATACTGGCAGGAAAAAGAGGCAATTTGGAGGCCCTTGCACAAACTGGCTTTATTCTACCTAAGTTGCCCTCCCACAAGTGTGTACTCCGAAAGAGTGTTTAGTGCCGCCGCTCACCTTGTCAGCAATCGGCGTACGAGGTTACATCCAGAAAATGTGGAGAAGATGATGTTCATTAAAATGAATTATAATCAATTCCTCCGTGGAGACATTCACCAGCAGCAATTGCCTCCACAAAGTACACAGGGAGCTGAGATGGTGGATTCCAGTGGGGACGAATTGATAATCTGTGAGGAGGGGGATGTACACGGTGATATATCGGAGGATGATGATGAGGTGGACATCTTGCCTCTGTAGAGCCAGTTTGTGCAAGGAGAGATTAATTGCTTCTTTTTTGGTGGGGGTCCAAACCAACCCGTCATTTCAGTCACAGTCGTGTGGCAGACCCTGTCACTGAAATGATGGGTTGGTTAAAGTGTGCATGTCCTGTTTATACAACATAAGGGTGGGTGGGAGGGCCCAAGGACAATTCCATCTTGCACCTCTTTTTTCTTTCATTTTTCTTTGCGTCATGTGCTGTTTGGGGAGTGTTTTTTTGAAGGGCCATCCTGCGTGACACTGCAGTGCCACTCCTAGATGGGCCAGGTGTTTGTGTCGGCCACTAGGGTCGCTTATCTTAGTCACACAGCTACCTCATTGCGCCTCTTTTTTTCTTTGCGTCATGTGCTGTTTGGGGAGTGTTTTTTGGAAGGGCCATCCTGCGTGACACTGCAGTGACACTCCTAGATGGGCCAGGTGTTTGTGTCGGCCACTAGGGTCGCTTATCTTAGTCACACAGCTACCTCATTGCGCCTCTTTTTTTCTTTGCGTCATGTGCTGTTTGGGGAGTGTTTTTTGGAAGGGCCATCCTGCGTGACACTGCAGTGCCACTCCTAGATGGGCCAGGTGTTTGTGTCGGCCACTTGGGTCGCTGAGCTTAGTCACACAGCTACCTCATTGCACCTTTTTTTTTTTCTTTGCGTCATGTGTTGTTTGGGGAGTGTTTTTTGGAAGGGCCATCCTGCGTGACACTGCAGTGCCACTCCTAGAAGGGCCAGGTGTTTGTGTCGGCCACTTGGGTCGCTGAGCTTAGTCATCCAGCGACCTCGGTGCAAATTTTAGGACTAAAAATAATATTGTGAGGTGTGAGGTGTTCAGAATAGACTGAAAATGAGTGGAAATTATGGTTATTGAGGTTAATAATACTTTGGGATCAAAATGACCCCCAAATTCTATGATTTAAGCTTTTTTTTAGGGTTTTTTTTAAAAAAAAAACACCCGAATCCAAAACACACCCGAATCCGACAAAAAAAATTCGGTGAGGTTTTGCCAAAACGCGTTCGAACCCAAAACACGGCCGCGGAACCGAACCCAAAACCAAAACACAAAACCAGAAAAATTTCCGGTGCTCATCACTAATTTCTATCTCTCCTCTCTCTATGGTGTCCCGATTGCCCACTTTCCCTTGTGCTTTACTCTCTCTCTCCTTTGTTTAGAGCATCAGTTTCTGTAGTCCACTTTACCCTTATTTTTTCCAGTGTTTCTCTATCTCACTGATGTAATGAAGATGTATGGTCTAGAGGGATCAGTAATGCATTGTACTGTATAGAGGCGTCGGGGATGTAGCGTAGGGTATAGAGGCATCAAGGATGTAGCGTAGGGTATAGAGGCATCAAGGATGTAGCATAGGGAATATAGGCATCAGGGATGTAGCGTAGGGAATATAGGCATCAGTGATGTACTAGCAGGTATATAGAGGTCAGTAATGTATTGTACTGTATAGAGACATCAGTAATGTAGTGATAGTTATAGAAAGGTCAGTGATGTAGTGTAGGGTATAGAGGGGTCAGTTATGTAGTGTGGGGTTAAGAGGGGTCAGTAAAGATACTAAGCTGAAGTACTTAGAACACTTCTTGAATTAAGACACAACCTGCAAGAAAAAGTATGCAATATGGGTGAAAAGGCAAATGTCAGAGGTTTGATACAAGTGACCAGCTCCACACCTTGCACCACATAGCGTTATGTTAAACTGGGATATGTTCTTTTTTGGTGTGTGTGTGTGTGTGTGTGTGTGTGTGTGTGTGTATGTGTGTGTGTGTGGGGGGGGGGGTGCCAAAGGAAATTTTTGCCATTGGCTCCTTTGGTCTAGAACCAGCCCTGATCACAAAATATTTTTGTCTGAGCAGACTGGACACTGATCAGCGTTGGCTCATTCTCAGCCCCCCGCCCAGCCTCTGCTGCCAACAGACTGCTATTAGCTAGTTAACCTTCTGCCTTCCCTATCTATGACACAGACTGCTGCTAATGCTACCAGAATGTTCCCAGTGGCTTCACACCAACAGTGAATCCCAGCCGATGATGTAGGGCAGCGTGTGGGGGAGGGGGTCAGTTGCTGTGGCTCCAACATGGTAACCGCCAATGGACTGCAATGCTTTATCGAAAGGGGGGGCGCCAGTCCCTTACTTTGCCAGGGGCGCTTGGACCCCTAGCTACACCTCTGTTGACCCTAACCGATACCCCTAAACTAACCATAATTCCTGCAGTAAAAATCCATGTTTCTATGTATATAGGGGGCCATTCCGAGTCGATCGCTTGCTGCCGTTGTTCGCTGCGTAGCAATCAGTTGAAAAAAAATGGCTAATCTGTGCATGCGCATGCTCCGTAATGTGCATGCGCATCGTACGGGTACAAAGTCCATTGTGGTTTTGCACTAGTTCTAGCGATTATTCCAATCACAGAACAGGCCACAAGGAGATTGACAGAAAGAGGGCGTTTCTGGGTGTCAACTGACCGTTTTCAGGGAGTGCTTGGAAAAATGCAGGCGTGGCAGAAGAAATGCAGACGTGGCTGGGCATTCGCTGGATGGGTGTGTGACATCAAAAGCCGTCCCTCGGTTGTTAGAATCAACGCACACGAAGTGTAACTACAGTGCTGGTCTTATTTTGAAACGATTTTGCAGGCGCTCTGCTGCTCAAGTGTTCGCACTTCTCCAAAGTGAATATACACTCTCCAGTGGGCAGCGACAATGCGTTTGCATGGCTGCTAAAAACTGCTAGCGAGCAATCAACTCAGAATGACCCCCATAGTGTATTGCAAGAAAATATCTGTAAATCCAATGGTACCGTAAGTGCGGTATATACTCGCACTTCTTTGCGGGGTGAGAACATCTCCCCTAAGTGAAGTCAGCCCTATGAATAGAGTTTGTGTGATCCCTGTGCAGCAGTCACAGAAAGGGTTCATCTCTGCAGTTTGTCACTCAAATTACATTGCTGCATTTTTTCTAGAAGTGGATCTGAGAGCTGTTACCCGCAGACCAGCTACAATAATTATCCTGGGTACTCACTAGACCAGTGGTTCTCAAACTGCACCCTGGGGTGCCTCAGGACACTTGCAGGGGTGCCTTGGATTGGTGGTCCAGGACCAATTCAAAATATTTATAGTTAGTGTTATAGGCAAAACCAGTGCTGTTGGCTGGCAATCATAACATATGTGCACAAGCAGAAGCAAATCCTGTCCCCTACCAAAGGGCCAGTGCTAGGGTGTTTGGCGCCTCCCTGCAAACTATTAATTTGGGCCCTCTCTCCAATACTTAATAAAGGGACAGTGCGCTCCTTAAAAAAAGAAGGTGTGGTATCACAAGGAAGGGGCATGGCCACACAATAGCACCCCAAATCAAAATACGCCACACAGTAGCACTATCTTATTGTCATTACACCGCATGTAATAATAATAATAATAATACCCACAGTCGCAGTGCCCTTTATACACATAACCACCATATCAGTGCAGCTTACACACATAATGCCAACAGTAGCAGTGCCCCTTCTACACATGCCCACGGTGGCAATCCTTTACATGGCAAATATCAACCTGGTTTTGCCATGTAAAGGATTGCCACTTTAAAAAACAAACAATAAAAAAAAAAAAAAACAACAGGAAAAAACACAAAATCTCTCACTTTCTGATTCTCACACCCTATTACATTCCTCCCTATATATTTAAATGTTTCTATTACTGTATGTTCCCTCTTCCCTTCTCCAAACTATACACATCAACATTTTTTAGTATTTCCAGGTAAGTTTTGTGATGTAGGCCATGCACAATTTTAGTTGCCCTAATGTATTTACAGCCTTCTGGAGATATGGCTTCTGGAACTGAACAAAGGATTCTAAATGTGGCTGTACCAAGGACCTATACAGTGGCATTACAGGTTGAGTATCCCTTATCCAAAATGCTTGGGACCAGAGGAATTTTGGATATCGGATTTTTCTGTATTTTGGAATAATTGCATACCATAACGAGATATTATGGTGATGGGACCTAAATCTAAGCACAGAATGCATTTATGTTTCATATACACCTTATACACACAGCCTGAAGGTCATTTTAGCCAATATTTTTTATAACTTTGTGCATTAAACAAAGTGTGTGTACATTCACAGAATTCATTCATGTGTCATATACACCTTATACACACAGTCTGAAGTTCATTTAATACAATATTTTTAATAACTTATAGTATTAAACAAAGTTTGTGTACACTGAGCCATCAAAAAACAAAGGTTTCACTATCTCAGTCTCACTCAAAAAAGTCCGTATTTCGGAATATTCCGTATTTCGGAATATTTGGATATGGGATACTCAACCTGTATTACTTTTTTCTGCTACTGGTTCTTTAACCTATGCAAACAAGCATCTGACTTGCCTTTCCTATTGCTTTGTTACATTGCTCACCTGAAATAGTAATACTTAGATAGCTTTCCTCTTGCCATTATAATGCCCTTAATATTATAGTTAGCCTTTGCATTTTTGAGACGTGTATGATTTTGCATTTTTTGGCATTAAATGTTGCCATGTTCTTGACCATTCCTCTAGTCCAGGGGCAGAACTGCCAGAGACAACGGAGTCAGTTGCCGCCGGGCTCCAGCCCTGAAGGGGCTCCAGCCCTAAAGGGGCTTCCTCCATTGCCCCCCGGCTGTTACGTGCCCTTCCTACTAAATAGACAAAGGCGCTACCAGCAGGGTCTCGCAGTTTGTACATTCCATGCCGTAACACCCTTCTTTCCACCTTTTTCAAGACCCAGCCCAGCAGCCTCGTCGCTGCCACCACCGCTAGCTGCAGCACTGCCAGCGGTGGGGTGCCCCTGCTTCTTCTCACACCACAGATAGCTGGGCAGCACTGCAACTGCCTGCCTGATTGCTCCGCCCCCTTCCGGCTCCCAAGCACCTCTGCTGCCCAGTGATCCAGGAGCCTGCTGCTAGGAAGAAGTGGCCGAGCTTCAGCAAGCGAGTCTGGACACTGGCGGAGGAAGCCATGATAACCAGATAATGGGGAGTGGAGAGCCAGTTCCAAGGTAATACTTTATACAGCTGGTTGAGATCCTGGTCGGTGGATATGGATTCCAAGAAAACCCTGGAGGTGCTTCCTTTCAAGGGAGACACTCTCTTTGGAGAAGACCTCAATAAGATTGTAGCTGATCTGGCTACTGCTAAAACAGCTTGCCTACCTCGTATGACTCCTACCACGCAGAAGGCTAAAAGTACTTTCCCTTGGCCCTTTCATCCCTCAGGTAAAGCGTACCCAAGGTCAGGCATACCCAAAGCAAGCTCATGCTTCCAGACCTGCCAAGCCCAGACTGAAGCAAGCCTGGGCTGCCCATCAGCCTGCTTCCAAAACGGACAAGCCTGCCGCATGACGGTGCAGGCCTCCCTCTGGGGGATCCCAGGGTGGGGGGCCCGACTTCTAGGTTTGGCATAGAAAGGTATAATTCTAAGCTAGAGAATTCTGTTTGGAGCTCACCTTGTACTTTGTGAAGAAATAATCAGCATTGTGGCTGAGCAGATACATGTAGTGTGTGGCTGCAAACTGCATGGATCTGCTGCGTTGTAATGCTGATACTTTTTTTTTGCAAAGTACCAATAGCTTCATATAATGTTCACAATTTTTATGCAGGATCAAATAGCTCAATAGGTAGGGTGTTTGATTAGAATTCAACAGGTTATAGGTTTGAATCCTGGGTATGGTAGTTTGAGATGTGTTATTTAATAAAGTATGTTGTTCTGACTGCTGGGATATCATACTAAATAAATGGAGTTGATCAATTTTTTTTTTATTTTTTTTTTTAAACTAGGGACAATTTCCAGATACTTTTCTTTATAACTGAGATTGCCCCCTGGAACTTCACATCAGTTGACAACTATGCATGAGTGGGCAGTGCTTGCTCTGGATCTGCCCACCCATTTATGTGCCGTCATAAAAGAAAGCACAACTGACAGTTATCCTGGGCGTACACTACACAATTATCTGTCAGGCTATCTATCCAGTCTGGATGGATGGAATGAAAATCTGGTAATGTATAGTAGCAAATGTCAATTAACCATTTGCTCCCAAACACTAGAAAAGTGGTCAAAAATGGTCATTACACAAATTGGTTAAACCCAAAATTTAACCAATTTGTTTAGGGGACCATGTTTGTCCATTTTCTAGTGTTTGAGAGTAAATCGTTGATGGTCATTTGCTCACATAGATAACCGGATTTCTATTCCAACCAGCCAGTGTTGGAGATATGGTCTGCCAGATTACATAATGCATACCAGAGCCATAACTAGACTTTTTGGTGCCCTGTGACAGAGAATTATATGCCCCCCCCCTCCCCTCCCCATTTTTGCAATATGGACAAAAGGCGCATGCCTTGTGGGGAAGGGGCATAACAAGATTGGTCTCAGAGAAAGCACATGAGATATGAAGATATATCTAGTATACTTGACACTCAATGGTTTGTGGTATTGCCGGGGTGCCCTCCTTAAATGCATATACAGTCACACATGGCGTGTTTGTGCAAATGGCATATCAGCAGTCAGCACTAACTGGTGACATGCCATTTGTACAAGTAAGCCATGTGTGACTAATATATAAACATACTTTATTAAATAACACCTCAAACTATCATACCCAGGATTCAAATCTATAACCTGTTGAATTCTAATCAAACACCCTACCCATTGAGCTACTTGATCCTGCATCTATTCTAACCTCCAAAAACAGATTCAGTTGCATTTTCCAGCGTGTTTTGTTTGCGCCTTTGCAAATGTCTTACATCGACAAACTTATTTAGTACTATTTTGCAAATAGGGTTACATTGTCGCAACATTGTGTTCCCTAATTGCTTGATTTTTTAAATGCAACAATTGATAAAGACACCTGATAATTGCTCTGTGGAGTGTTATTTTGTGTCTACTTCTTATCTACATTTAATTCCCTACCTCTAATCAAGGCATTTTTAAATGCTGGGGGCTGCCAGGACGTGAGGCCTACCTAGACTTTAGATCGGAATTTGAATGTACTTGTGAACTAACTTAATTTCCTACTTCTAAATTCATTCCTAAATTCACTACTTACATTAATCCTGTAGTTGGGCATTTTGAGCCTTCAATTGTGGGTATTGTTTTGTGTCCAGACCAGCAGCTGGTGGTGTGCATTTGCTGGAAAGGCATCGAAGACCTCCGATATGCTGCATCTCCTGATGTGTGTCTCCCTCAAGTGGCTGTCAGCAAATGCATGCTAGACACCCCATTCCAAGCTGATTGTGACATCACGGAACATGCATCATAGAACAGGCATGCTAGAATATGGGTCTTCAACCTGCGACCCTCCAGCTGCTGTGGAACTACATATACCAGCATGCCCTGCCTCAGTTTTAGCATACCTTAATAGCAAAACTGTGGCAGGGCATGCTGGGATGTGTAGTTTCACAGCAGCTGGAGGGCCACAGGATGAAGACCCATGTGCTAGAGCCAAGCCGCAGGTACATTGAATGCTAGCAAGCTGAATGTTTAAATCCTTTTTGTTCCGCAGCATTCCAATGCGGAAGATTCCATGGAACCAGAGATTATTCCATTGAGAAGGACATGCTGCCTGGATGACTGCACTGTGCAAATTAAATCACGGAGCCAGTTGGCTTGTGGGTGGCTCTGGTGACTGGGTGGTTGGGTGGGCGGTGTGTCAGAGGTGGAGCACATGCAAATGAATGTGTATCATCCTGCTAGTGAGAGTGAAAACTCATGCAGGAGTGTGCCTGCTTGTCAGTGGGTTATGCACCTTGCCAGGCGTCAAATCTACATGGAGCAGCTGGAGGGGACAAGAGCAGGTTTGCAAAATATAGATAGAAGAGCATATATGCTGGCGCATTCTCCATGATTGTGTCAGCTTATGTTTTGGTGCACTGCACTTTCCTCCACTAAGTTTTAGCCATTTTGGTTAAACGCAAGTGTAGTTGCTTCTCGCCCTTTTGGCTGTGATCTTGTATCGTGGTTGAAGAGTCTGCTGGAGGGATTGTTTTCTTCATTGACGAGAGACTGAAGATATTACAGGATGGAAGGCTTGGGAACACTATCTGTTTTTCAGTTGTGGAAGAGTTGAAAGACAGCTTTTCCTTGCCAATATCTCTCTTTTGCAAAGAGCTACGCATTGGAAAATTCAGGGCTATACCGTGTAGATGAAGCACTAACAGGAGGCTTTAAAATTTTCATTCTAGTTTCCTTCGTTTGGGAGAAAAATGCAAAGGTACAAGACAGCTTTTCCTTGCCAATATCTCTCTTTTGCAAAGAGCTGCACATTGGAAAATTCAGGGCTATGCCGTGTAGATGATGGCCTAACAGGAGGCTTTAAAATTTTCTTTCTAGTGTCCTTCGTTTGGGAGAAAAATGCAGAGGTACAAGACAGCTTTTCCTTGCCAATATCTCTCTTTTGCAAAGAGCTACGCATTGGAAAATTCAGGGCTATGCCGTGTAGATGATGGCCTAACAGGAGGCTTTAAAATTTTCTTTCTAGTGTCCTTTGTTTGGGAGAAAAATGCAAAGGTACAAGACAGCTTTTCCTTGCCAATATCTCTCTTTTGCAAAGAGCTACGCATTGGAAAATTCAGGGCTATACCGTGTAGATGAAGCACTAACAGGAGGCTTTAAAATTTTCATTCTAGTGTCCTTCGTTTGGGAGAAAAATGCAAAGGTAGCTTGTGCAATCGCCACTCTGCTCCTTGTGCCGCCTTGGCAGTTTACATGAGCCACTGCGGTGACGTTGTCTGACTGGATCAGAACCGGTTGGTCGCAAAGTAAGGTCTCCGCTTGACGTAGGGCATTGTATATGGCCCCTAGTTTCAAGATGTTGATGTGAAGACAAGTCTCTTGACTTGACCAAAGACCTTGGAAATTTCTTCCCTGTGTGACTGCTCCCCAACCTTGGAGGCTTGCATCTGTGGTCACCAGGATCCAGTCCTGAATGCCGAATCTGCGTCACTCGAGAAGGTGAGCACTCTGCAGCCACCACAGGAGTGATACCCTGACCCTGGGGGACAGGGTGATCAACCAATGCATCTGTAAATGTGACCCAGACCACTTGTCCAGTAGGTCCCATTGGAAAGTCCTCGCATGGAACCTGCCGAATGGAATGGCTTTGTATGATGCCACCATCTTTCCCAGGACTCGAGTGCAGTGATGCACTGACACAAGTTTTGGTTTCAATAGGTTCCTGACAAGAGTCATGAGTTCCTGGGCCTTTTCTATCGGGAGATGAACCCTCTTCTGGTCTGTGTCCAGAATCATGCCCAAGAAAGACAGACGAGTCGTAGGAACCAACTGCGACTTTGGGATATTGAAAATCCAGCCGTGTTGCTGTAACACTTTCAGTGAAAGTGATACGCTGTTCAGCAACTGCTCTCTTGATCTCGCTTTTATGAGATCGCTCAAGTACGGGATAATTGTGACACATTGCTTGCGCAGGAGAACCATCATTTCCACCATTACCTTGGTGAAAATTCTCTGGGCCGTGGAGAGACCAAACAGCAACGTCTGAAATTGGCAATGACAGTCCTGTACCGCAAATCTGAGGTACGACTGATGAGATGGATAAATTTGGACATGAAGGTATGCATCCTGTACACAAATGCGGACAACAGGTGTCAAGCCGTGTGTTGCCTTTGTCAAGCTGTAATAAGTAGGGGTAAGGACGTTAACCACCTCAGAACATCCTCCCTTATACGTCACCTGCAGCGCATTAATCATAAGTCAGTGACAAGTTCAAAAACTTTGGATGAAAGCGGAAGCAGTCCACTGACCACTAAATCCCTTCCTCTTGTAACCAAGCTCCTGCAAACCACACCACCAACTCCCTCAGTGTCAAGTTCCTCCTTAGACAGGAGAGCCAATAGTCCTGCAGGCCATGTCACTGGCAAGTCTGACGAGTCCTCTCCTGCCTGGGATTCCTCCGATGCATCCTTGAGTGTAACGCCTACTGCTGCTGGCGCTGCTGTTGTTGCTGCTGGGAGTCGATCATCATCCCAGAGGGGAAGTCGGAAGACCACTTGTACTACTTCCAGTAGGCAATTGACTGTCCAACAGTCCTTTGCGAGGAAGATGAAATATCACAGCAGTCATCCTGCTGCAAAGCGGATAACTCAGGTCTTGTCAGCCTGGGTGGTGAGAAACGTGGTTCCGGTATCCATCGTTAATTCAGAGGCAACTAGAGACTTGATTGAGGTACTGTGTCCCCGGTACCAAATGCCATCTAGGTTCCATTTCTCTAGGCAGGCGATACCGAAAATGTACACAGACCTCAGAAAAAGAGTCACCAGTGTCCTAAAAAATGCAGTTGTACCCAATGTCCACTAGACCACATGTCCGTGGTTAAGTGGAGCAGGGCAGACTCAGGACTATATGACTGTGACAGCCCACTGGGTAGATGTATTGCCTCCCGCAGCAAGAACAGCAGCGGCGGCACCAGTAGCAGCATCTCGCAAATGCCAACTCGTTCCTAGGCAGGCTACGCTTTGTATCACCGCTTTCCATAAGAGGCACACAGCTGACAACCTCTTACGGAAACTGAGGAACATCATCGCAGAATGGCTTACCCCAATTTGACTCTCCTGGGGATTTGTGACATCGGACAACGCCACCAATATTGTGCGTGCATTACATCTGGGCAAATTCCAGCACGTCCCATGTTTTGCACATACATTGAATTTGGTGGTGCAGAATTATTTAAAAAACGACAGGGGCGTGCAAGAGATGCTGTCGGTGGCCCGAAGAATTGCGGGCCACTTTCTGCATTCAGCCACCGCGTGCCGAAGACTGGAGCACCACCAAACATTCCTGAACCTGCCCTGCCATCCTCTGAAGCAAGAGGTGGTAACGAGGTGGAATTCAACCCTCTATATGCTTCAGAGGATGGAGGAGCAGCAAAAGGCCATTCAAGCCTATACATCTACCCACGATATAGGCAAAGGAGGGGGAATGCACCTGACTCAAGCGCAGTGGAGAATGATTTCAACGTTGTGCAAGGTTCTGCAACCCTTTGAACTTGCCACACGTGAAGTCAGTTCAGACACTGCCAGCCTGAGTCAGGTCATTCCTCTCATCAGGCTTTTGCAGAAGAAGCTGGAGACATTGAAGGAGGAGCTAAAACAGAGCGATTCCGCTAGGCATGTGGGACTTGTGGATGGAGCCCTTAATTCGCTTAACCAGGATTCAATCTGTTGAAATCAGAGCAATAAATTTTGGCCACCGTGCTCGATCCTAGATTTAAAACCTACATTGTATCTCTCTTTCCAGCAGACACAAGTCTGCAGAGGTTCAAAGACCTGCTGGTGAGAAAATTGTCAAGTCAAGCGGAACGTGACCCGTCAACAGCTCCTCCTTCACATTCTCCCGCAACTAGGGGTGCGAGGAAAAGGCTAAGAAATCCGAGCCCACCCGCTGGCGGTGATGCAGGGCAGTCTGGAGTGAGTGCTGACATCTGGTCCGGACTGAAGGACCTGGCAACGATTACTGACATGTCGTCTACTGTCACTGCATATGATTCTGTCACCTTTGAAAGAATGGTGGAGGATTATATGAGTGACCGCATCCAGGTAGGCACGTCAGACAGTCCGTATGTATACTGGCAGGAAAAAGAGGCAATTTGGAGGCCCTTGCACAAACTGGCTTTATTCTACCTAAGTTGCCCTCCCTCCAGTGTGTACTCCAAAAGAGTGTTTAGTGCAGCCGCTCACCTTGTCAGCAATCGGCGTACGAGGTTACTTCCAGAAAATGTGGAGAAGATGATGATCATCAAAATGAATTATAATCAATTCCTCCGTGGAGACATTCACCAGCAATTGCCTCCAGAAAGTACACAGGGATCTGAGATGGTGGATTCCAGTGGGGACGAATTAATAATCTGTGAGGAGGGCGATGTACACAGTGAAAGGGGTGAGGAATCGGAGGATGATGAGGTGGACATCTTGCCTCTGTAGAGCCAGTTTGTGCAAGGAGAGATTGATTGCTTCTTTTTTGGTGGGGGTCCAAACCAACCAGTCATTTCAGTCAGCCGTGTGGCAGACCCTGTTGCTGAAATGATGGGTTCGTCAATGTTTTTCTTTTCAATCTAAGCCCCTGCAGTTTTCTGTAAGAATCTGCTTCGCTATGATGATCAACAAGTCACAAGGGCAAACACTCAGGGCTGGAGGCGTAGATCTTAGGACCAGCTGCTACAAGCATGGCAAAGGTGTCACTATCATTGGTGACACCCAGAGAGGCAGCGAGGGAGATTGTAATGCAGTGCGCGCAGATAAGCAGCGCAATGGTAAAATGGAGGCATGGTCTCATAGGTAGGGGTGTGGCCTGTTGGCCTGAATCTCCATTTTGTTGCTCCGGGTATCCCGGGGGTTGAGTGCTGCACCCGGGGACTAGTGTGTGAGTGGTGCTGGCTCCTGCACAGTGACAGAAACTGGGTGTTGCACGTAATGTCACAGTGAAACACCCATATTCTGTCACTGAAGAGGAGCCGGCACTTTGGTGTCACCCCCCTTGGCGGGTGACACTCGGGTGTGGGCCGCAACCCCGTTGTGATGCCACTGACCCATGGGAAGCTTTACGTGGCTTACCCATGTGTTAGTAGCCCCAAGCATCTTTTGTGTTAGTCCCTGAAGAAAAACTTCAAATATTTACAAATAAATTTTGTAATCAATGGGCCTAATTCAGTAAGGATTGCAAATTCTGCTAAGTAACAGAATTTGCAATCCTTTGGTTCGCATGCTGGGGCCACCCAGCATGCCGCCTCCCTTCTTGACCACGCTGAAATTGCAGTCGCAGTGCAGTTCAGCGTGATCATAAAAAATGGGTTAGCCTCCTGTTGGTGCAGACTGTATGTGTGCGCAGGAAGCCGCCACCATTTTTGTGATCGCAGCTGCTGCATGTGATGTCATGCAACCGCTCTGACCACGCCTCCTGTTTCTCCGTTGCCGACCCCATTTTGAAGCCCTGCCCACGCACCGCTCCATCTCCGACTTGGAAATGGAGTGTTGCTGACCCCCCCCCCCAGCACCGATTGACAGTCAGAGGCGATCGCATTAACTGCGGGGTGCCGCAGAAAATGCAGGCGCATGCATATGCTCTTAGCAATTTTTGCAGTTGGACTGCTTATTGCGATTGCAATCCAACCTGAATCAGGCTCTATTACCTATCACAATGCACTGCGGGTAGTACAAAATGGGGTTAATATAAGAGAAAACCCCCCAGAGCTGTGCTCCTTAACTGTCCCTGGTGGCTAGTGGAGCAGCTGCCCAGTAATCAGTGTCCACGCCAGTGCGCACATGGCCCGCCCCCTACAGCCACGCTGGATCACGGTATAGTGTGGGCACAGAAGTCCCTTACCTCCCTTTCATCAGCGGCCTCGTGATCCCGGAGGGCGGTGTGTGTGTGACTGACCTTAGGAAGAAACCGGAGCCTCCGCTGCAGTGACCCAGCAACCAGGGCGCGGGAGTATACTGCGCCGTTGGGAGTGATGGAGCTGCAGTAAAGATGTCTATTAGACCTAGCCTGCTGCAGCCCTTGTAGATTCTTATAAAAAAAAAGTTCTTCTTTTCTTGTCAAAATTAATAGCTAAGAATAGGCTGCCTGAGGCAGCCCCCTCTTAAGTGGCCTGCTACTGAAGGCACCAACTACAAACTGAGCTCCCTGTTCATGGAAGCGAGGTTATAGAGGAGGGGGCGCTGAGCATCTTGGGAACAGTCAAAAGCTTTGAGCCTGTTGGTGCCTCAGATCAAGATCCTACTCTACACCCCAATGTGAATCCTTGTGGAGTCCAGTGTACCCCACAGAAGAAATGAATGTGTCACACCCATTGGCAGCAACATTAGAATAGCTGCTGATGGGCACAATTGAGAAAGGAAGGGGGGAAAACATTTGAATCCAGCACATATATGTAATTTGAATATGTAATTTGTACCTTCCTACTTTAAAATGTAATGGATGAACCTCACCCTGTGAGAACTATCTTCATGATCAAGAGATCTCATACGCAAGAAAAGCATGTGCTGGGATAGGGCTGTGGAGGGCGTCTGCTCGGGCACACACCCGTCAAGTTAAGGAGATTCAACTGAGGAAGCACAAGGGAACTGCAGGGAGACCACATATTTTCAGATGAACATGAGAGGGCGGAAGGCTGCCTAATACTGAAGCACCCTCAAACATCAAACCATATGCAACAACTAGTACAAGCATTCCTGGGGAAAGGTCTGCAGCAGACGGATTTGCATACGGTGATGTCATCCAAGCAATGGGCATAGTTGGCTGCAACCCTCGTCTGCATATGAAAAGAGAAAATGGTCACGCAGGGCATGGCGGCCTTTGTGGGGTTGCGCTTGGATGACCCCTAGATCGCTTTATACACCCCCATCAGTGTGGGGCTCATGTTGGCCATGCCCAAGCCCCTGAAGCATTCAAGCTGATTTCTTGCAGCAGCTGGACCCAGTAACAGCTCCAGAGTTGCTCTACAAGACAAGTAAAAGGGTGTGAGCCCTGCAGCACCACCTGTAGTTTGCATACACACATATATAGGACAGCATCTCTTATATGCCCCAGGGGCAATAAAATAGTAGCCTTATCTAGGGTATCCGTCCATGCCGCTACAGCACTACACACCCAGGCCGACGCAATTGCCGGTCTGAGTAAGGTACCTGAATGTGTATAAATGGACTTCAGGGTAATCTCCTGTTTGCGGTCAGCAGACTCTTTGAGGGTAGCCGTATCCTGGGACGGGAGGGCTACCTTCTTGGATAAGCGTGTTAATGCTTTGTCCACCTAAGGGGAGGATTCCCATCGTAACCTATCCGTTGATGGGAAAGGGGAATCCTTTTGGAAATCTGCAGGAGATTCCCAAGCTTTTTCACATAACTCGTTCAGCTCGTGTGAGGGGGGAAAGGTTACCTCAGGCTTCTTTCCCTTGTACATATGTACCCTCTTGTCAGGGATAGGGGGCTCCTCTGTGATGTGCAAAACATCTTTTATTGCCATAATCATATATCAAATGTATTTTGCCAATTTTGGCTGTAACTTTGCATCATCGTAATCGACACTGGAGTCAGAATCCGTGTCGGTATCTGTGTCAACAATCTGGATAGTGGGCGCTTATGAGACCCTGACAGTCCCTGCGACATAGGATTAGGCATTGGTTGAGACCCTGACTGTCCCAAAGCTTCTGCCTTGTCTAATCTTTTGTGCAATGAGTTTACACTAGCATTTAAAACATTCCACATATCCATCCAATCAGGTGTCGGCGGAGACACCACGTTCATTTGCTCCCGCTCCTCTCTAATATAGCCTTCTTCCTCAGACATGTCGACACACGCGTACCGACACACCACACACACAGGGAATACTTTTACTGAAGACATTTCCCCCACAAGGCCCTTTGGAGAGACAGAGAGAGAGTATGCCAGCACATACCCCAGCGCTATATAACCCAGGAATAGCACAGTCACTTAATGTTTGAACAATCGGTGAGGGGGAACATCTTGAAACCCCAGTTTGTACCCTTGGGACACTATTTGTAAAACACACGAGTCCATGTCCGAATGAATCCAGAACTGACTGAAGAGTTTTAGACGTGCCCCCACTGGTGCGGGCTCCTGCAAGAGAGCCCCAGCGTCATGCAGTGGATTTGGCAGAAGCAGAGGATGATCTCTGCTCCTGCGATCTTGAAGAGGATGCAGACCTCTTCTCTCTTCTCCTTCCTCTACCTGCAAAGAAAGGGGAATCTTAACTTCTTGCATATCTATTGGGCCGAAATGACTGCATCAGATAATGATGCGTCTTCATCCGTTGGGAGGGAACATAGGGCAAGAAGGTTGACTTACCTGCGGGAACTGCCGAGATCAAATTAACTAGGCAGTCACCAAACAAGGCTTCACCTTCATAGGGAAGAGACTCCCTTTCTTCTTGGAGTCAGCATCAGCATTCTCTTGGTGAATCCACAATGCCCTCCTATCCGACAATGCCATGAAATTGGCCCGTGAACTCAAGAGTCCTATATCCCTTGCTGTCTCACGTAAGTATGCTGCAGTGTCCTTGATATGATACAACGTAAGGAGTATCCCATCTCTCCAGGGTATCTATATCGGATGACAAGGTATTCGACCAATTCTTGAATACTACTACTCACCCATGCACATGTAATGGCAGGTCTAAGTAATGTACCCGTGGTTACATAACTAGAAATAATGTAGCTTCCTGCATACGAGCCGCTGGATTTGTGACAGGGCCCCGTGCAGAACAGGGGGTGACTCCCACTTTATTCTGTCCACGGCGGGAAATGAATAAACAACCAGAATCCTTTTGGGGATTTGAAACCATCTTGTCGAGCTGGCCCAAACTTTCTCAAACAGAGATGGAGGAACGTTACATCAGCTTTCATTATATATCTATATATACATACATATAGACCCCTTTGTCAGGAACAGCAGGGTCTTCAGTGATTTTAATATGTCCTTTATATCCACAATCATGTACTGAATGCTCCTTGCCAATATTGGATCTAATCAGGAAACATTATGGTCGACATAAGTATCAGTATCCGTGTCAGTATCAGTGTGTAGTAACTGGGCAAAATAACATTTTTGCGACCCAGCGGGGCCTGAGGGAAAAGAAACATAGCCATGAATATCACATCTATTCTCTACGTCTGTGTCTGGGACACAGATTTATCCAACCTTACTCTGATATTACTGAAACATTTACCCAGTCAGTTATTGGTGGTGCCAACAGGGCCACCATCATATGTCTGCATTCCTAATATAGTTTCCTCTTGGGAAAAACATTCAGCCACCGACATGTTGACACACATATACCAAGTACTCACAGACACACCGGCTTATGGGGGACAGACCGTCAGTAAATCTGTCAGAGGGACACAGAGGATTTTTCAGCTCACAATCCAGCGCCAAAAGTACACAGTCTGGGAAATAATAAACTCTATAGTGATAGACTTGTAATGCTCTAAAGATGTTCTGGTGAGGTGAGGAAGAAGCCCCGCCGCTGTAATGGCGCGTATCTGTCCCGCTCAGAAATAATTAATTACGCTAGCGGGGTAAGGACAGTGCCCAGGCACTAATGTCCACTTTTTCCAGCCTTTTGTGAGGAATTTATGCTGCCCAGAGTGCCCCCCCCCACCCGTGCCCTGCACCCTGCAGTGCCTGTGTTTGTGTGGGAGCATGGCGCGCAGCGTTCCGCTCGCTGCTCGGTACCTCAGAATGCCGTCACTGAAGAAGAAGTCTTCTGTTCTTCTGCTACTCACCTGTCTTCTGGCTCTGTAAGGGGGTGACGGCATGCTGCGGGAGTGTGCATCTAGGCGTACCCAGCGATCAGCACCCTCAGGAGCTAATGGTGTCCTGTCAGCCTGAAGCAGAGCCATTGAACTCACTAGAAGTTGGTCATACTTCTCTCCCCTAAGTCCCACGAAGCAGGGAGACTGTTGCCAGCAGCCTCCCTGAAAATAAAAAAAACTAACAAGTCTTTTCAGAGAAACTCAGTAGAGCTCCCCTGTAGTGCATCCAGTATCACTGCGCACAATACTAAAACTGGAGTCTGGAGGAGGGGCATAGAGGGAGGAGACAGTTCACACCCTTTGAAAGTCTTAAAGTGCCCATGTCTCCTGCGGATCCCATCTATACCCCATGGTTCTTAATGTGACCCCAGCATCCTCTAGGACGTATGAGAAAACAAATAACGCACACACGAGGAGGAGAGAACTAAGGAAGCTATAAGGAGAAGAGGGGAGGGAGGGGGGGTTGAAAGGTAAGGTAGTAAAGGCATATTGGATAAACTACAACCTTATACATATTCATTAATGTACCAGTAGTTAGAAGTAGAAGAGCTCTAACAGAAACCACAAAGCTTATCTAAAGCCACACCACACTGGATATGCCCAATCTCATTTGATTTTTAAAGCAAAGCAGTATTGGACTTTGTTAATACATGGATGGGAGACTGCTTGGTAGTATCAGATTCTTTAGGTGTTTTTAAACTACCAACACCATTTTCTTGGTACATTTAATTTTTACATGTATTCTTTTATGTACCAGAAGTTAGAAGTAGAAGAGCTGTAACAGAAACCACCAGCTCATCTACAGCCACAGCACACTGGATTTGCCCAATCTCTCCTGATCATGGAAGCTGAGCAGTGTTGGTCCTGGTTTTAGTACTTGGATGGGAGACCACAAGGAAATACCAGGAGCTGTGTGTATTTTTACAATACTAACACCGTTCTCTTGATGCATTCCATTTTGAAACATTGGGGCAGATCTATTAAGCCTGGTGAACTGATAAAGTGCAAGGTGATAAAGTACCAGCCAGTCAGCTCCTAACTGTAATTTTTCAAACCCAGCCTGTGACATGGCAATTAGGAGCTGATTGGCTGGTACTTTATCACCATGCAAATTATCATTTCACCAGGTTTGATAAATCGGCTGCTTACTCATTTATGTACGAGTAGTTAGAAGTAGAAGAACTCTAACAGAAACCACTAAGCTCATCTACAGCCACACCACACTGTATATGCCCAATATCACCTGATTTTAGGCCTGGTTTGTTCTTGGATGTGAGACCACCTGGGAATACCAGGTGCTGTAGGTAGTTTTATACTACCAACACCGTTCTCTTGATGCATTCCATTTTGAAACATTGGGGCAGATCTATTAAGCCTGGTGAACTGATAAAGTGCAAGGTGATAAAGTACCAGCCAGTCAGCTCCTAACTGTCATTTTTCAAACCCAGCCTGTGACATGGCAATTAGGAGCTGATTGGCTGGTACTTTATCACCATGCAAATTATCATTTCACCAGGTTTAATAAATCGGCTGCTTACTCATTTATGTACGAGTAGTTAGAAGTAGAAGAACTCTAACAGAAACCACTAAGCTCATCTACAGCCACACCACACTGTATATGCCCAATATCACCTGATTTTAGGCCTGGTTTGTTCTTGGATGTGAGACCACCTGGGAATACCAGGTGCTGTAGGTAGTTTTATACTACCAACACCGTTCTCTTGATGCATTATATTTTGAAACTTATTCATTGATGTACCAGTAGTTAGAAGTAGAAGTTAGAAACAGCAAAAATCATCTACAGCCGCATCACACTGGATATGTCCAATCTCATCTGATGTTGGAAGCTAAGCAGTGTTGTGCCTGGTTAGTTTTTGGATTTCAGGTCCTGCCTTCTGGTTTGGCCACGGCACCTCGGAAATTCACCAAGGTCATGGCCGTGATGACGACCCTTCACCATCGGTGGACCAGGGAGGAATCTCTCCTCCCGATAAACATTCTGGAATTGCGGGCAGTGTTCAATTCATTGACACTGGCCCTGCCTCTAGTACAGAACAGGCCTGTTCAAGTACAATCGGACAACGACACCACGGTAGTGTACACAAATCATCAAGGCGGCACTCGAAATTGCATGGCAAAGCTGGAAGTATCAAAAATCCTCAGTTGGGTAGAACGTCATCTGCCAGCAATATCGGCAGTGTTCATTCCCGGAGTCCTCAACTGGGAAGCGGATTTCCTCAGTCGTCAGTACGTTCACGCTGGAGAGTGGAGAGGCCGCAGCAGAAATGTCTGCACTGGTGTCAGTAGGTGACTGAGGCAGGGATGACTGGGAGATAGTGGGTGACTGAAGCATGTATGACTGGGAGATAGTGGGTGACTGAGGCCGGGGTGACTGGGAGATAGTCAGTGACTAAGGCAGGGGTGATAGGGATATAGTGGATGACTGTGGCAGGGGTGACAGGGACAGTAGGAGACTGAGGCAGGGGTGACAGGGATAGTGGGTGACTGAGGCAGGGGTGATAGGGTGACAGTGGGTGACTGAGGCAGAGGTGACAGGGATAGTGGGTGACTGAGGTAGGGGTGATATGGAGATAGTGGTTGACTGAGGCAGGGGTGACAGAGATAGTGGGTGACTAAAGCAGGGGTGACTGGTAAAGTGGGTGACTGAGGCAGGGGTCGCAGGTATAGTGGTTAACTGAGGCAGCGGTGACTGGGAGATAGTGGGTAACTGGGGCAGGGGTAACAGGGAAAGTGTGTGACTCAGGCAGGGGTGATAGGGAGATAGTGGGCAGCAGATCACTGCCTCGCTGACAGCAGCACATCCCTGCTTCACTGACAGCAGCACATCCCTGCCTCATTGACAGCAGCACATACCTGCCTCACTTATAGCAGCACATCCCTGCCTCACTGGCAGCAGCAGATCCCTGCCTCACTGGCAGCAGCAGATCACTGCTTCACTGACAGCAGCACATCCCTGCCTCACTGGCAGCAGCAGATCCCTGCCTTACTGACAGCTGTATATAGGGCCTAATTCAGACCTGATCTCTGCTGTGCATATTCAGGGCCGGCAACAGAAATCTTGAGGCCCCATACACTGATATCTCTGGGGGCCCCCTACCCCCTCAACTCTTCCCCTCAATATAAATGTGTGTGCATATATATATATATAAATATACAGTATATACATACACACGCACACATATACATACACATACACATACACAAACATACATATATAAGCACACATACATGTACATATACTACACAGACACAAACATACATATATAGACACAGACCCACAGATTGTCACAATGGTGAGGGAGATTGCAAGGACCCAGGAGGGACTGACCTTGTCTGTAGGGACATCACATTGGTAAAGCTGCAGTCGGCTGCTGTCTGATATTCCCAGTCAGTGTGCCTGGCAGTGCTGTGCCGCTCAGCTCCTCGGAGTCAGCGGCAGCAGCAGGGACGGGCTGGCGCGGGTTCATGCGTAGTGACGCAGCGACGCTGGCAACACAGCACGGGACCAGCTCAGACCAAGTGATGGGGTATGCGGCGGGGGTGGTGTTTGTATTGGGAAGTAATTGTCTGTTAATTGACGTATGGGCGTCCTGGAGTGCACGGGAGCCACAGCTTTCTTAGGCACTGCCTACACATTTCTTGTGCCCCTGATGCTCGGGGCCCCCCTGATCCTTGGGGCCCCATACGGGTGTCCCCTTTGACCCCCCCTGTTGCCGGGCCTGTGCATATTCACACAACAGGAGATCAGGTCTGAAGTGTGTGTGTGTGTGTGTGTGTGCTGGTGCCGCAGTGCACCGGCACATGCCAGAGATGCGATCAGCATCTCTGCCCAGTGAGCGCCTCTGCCAACACATACTTATCTTGCATATGAGATCTCTTGATCATGAAGATAGTTCTCACAGGGTGAGGTTCATCCATTACATTTTAAAGTAGGAAGGTACAAATTACATATTCAAATTACATATATGTGCTGGATTCAAATGTTTTCCCCCCTTCCTTTCTCAATTGTGCCCATCAGCAGCTATTCTAATGTTGCTGCCAATGGGTGTGACACATTCATTTCTTCTGTGGGGTACACTGGACTCCACAAGGATTCACATTGGGGTGTAGAGTAGGATCTTGATCTGAGGCACCAACAGGCTCAAAGCTTTTGACTGTTCCCAAGATGCTCAGCGCCCCCTGCTCTATAACCTCGCTTCCATGAACATGGAGCTCAGTTTGTAGTTGGTGCCTTCAGTAGCAGGACACTTAACAGGGGGCTGCCTCAGGCAGCCTATACTTAGCTATTAATTTTGACAAGAAAAGAAGAACTTTTTTTATAAGAATGTACAAGGGCTGCAGCAGGCTAGGTCTAATAGACATCTTTACTGCAGCTCCATCACTCCCAGCGGCGCAGTATACTCCCGCGCCCTGGTTGCTGGGTCACTGCAGCGGAGGCTCCGGTTTCTTCCTAAGGTCAGTCACACACACACCGCCCTCCGGGATCACGAGGCCGCTGATGAAAGGGAGGTAAGGGGCTTCTGTGCCCACACTATACCGTGATCCAGCGTGGCTGTAGGGGGCGGGCCGTGTGCGCACTGGCGTGGACACTGATTACTGGGCAGCCGCTCCACTAGCCACCAGGGACAGTTAAGGAGCACAGCTCTGGGGGTTTTTCTCCTATATTAACCCCATTTTGTACTACCTGCAGTGCATTGTGATAGGTAATAGAGCCTGATTCAGGTTGGATTGCAATCACAATAAGCAATCCAACTGCAAAAATTGCTAAGAGCATACGCATGCGCCTGCATTTTCTGTGACTGTCAATCGGTGCGGGGGGGGGGGGGGGGTCAGCAACACTCCATTTCAAAGTCGGAGATGGAGCAGTGCGGGGGCAGGGCTTCAACGGAGAAACAGGAGGCGTGGTCAGAGCGGCTGCATGACATCACATGCAGCCGTTGCGATCACAAAAATGGTGGCGGCTTCCTGCGCACACGTACAGTCTGCACCAACAGGAGGCTAACCCATTTTTTATGATCACGCTGAACTGCACTGAGACTGCAATTTCAGCGTGGTCAAGAAGGGAGGCGGCATGCTGGGTGGCCATGCCCTGTGATGGGTGGCCCCAGCATGCGAACCAAAGGATTGCAAATTCTGTTACTTAGCAGAATTTGCAATCCTTACTGAATTAGGCCATTGATTACAAAATTGTAAACAATATTTGAAGTTTTTCTTCAGGGACTAACACAAAAGATGCTTGGGGCTACTAACACATGGGTAAGCCACGTAAAGCTTCCCATGGGTCAGTGGCATCACAACGGGGTTGCGGCACACACCCGAGTGTCACCCGCCAAGTGGGGTGACACCAAAGTGCCGGCTCTTCTTCAGTGACAGAATATGGGTGTTTCACTGTGACATTACGTGCAACACCCAGTTTCTGTCACTGTGCAGGAGCCAGCACCACTCACACACTAGTCCCCGGGTACAGCCCCCAACCCCCGGGATACCCGCAGCAACAAAATGGTGATTCAGGCCACGCCCCTACCTATGAGACCATGCCTCCTTTTTACCATTGCGCTGCTTATCTGCGCGCACTGCATTACAATCTCCCTCGCCGCCTCTCTGGGTGTCACCAGTGATAGTGACACCTCTGCCATGCTTGTAGCAGCTGGTCCTAAGATCTACGCCTCCAGCCCTGAGTGTTTTCCCTTGTGACTTGTTGATCATCATAGCAAAGCAGATGCTTACAGAAAACTGCAGGGGCTTAGATTGAAAAGAAAAACATTGACGAACCCATCATTTCAGCGACAGGGTCTGCCACACGACTGACTGAAATGACTGGTTGGTTTGGGCCCCCACCAAAAAAGAATCAATCAATCTCTCCTTGCACAAACTGGCTCTACAGAGGCAAGATGTCCACCTCATCATCCTCCGATTCCTCACCCCTTTCACTGTGTACATCCCCCTCCTCACAGATTATTAATTCGTCCCCACTGGAATCCACCATCTCAGATCCCTGTGTACTTTCTGGAGGCAATTGCTGGTGAATGTCTCCACGGAGGAATTGATTATAATTCATTTTGATGATCATCATCTTCTCCACATTTTCTGGAAGTAACCTTGTACGCCGATTGCTGACAAGGTGAGCGGCCGCACTAAACACTCTTTCGGAGTACACACTGGAGGGAGGGCAATTTAGGTAGAATAAAGCCAGTTTGTGCAAGGGCCTCCAAATTGCCTCTTTTTCTCCACCATTCTTTCAAAGGTGACAGAATCATATGCAGTGACAGTAGACGACATGTCAGTAATCGTTGCCAGGTCCTTCAGTCTGGACCAGATGTCAGCACTCACTCCAGACTGCCCTGCATCACCGCCAGCGGGTGGGCTCGGAATTCTTAGCCTTTTCCTCGCACCCCCAGTTGCGGGAGAATGTGAAGGAGGAGCTGTTGACGGGTCACGTTCCGCTTGACTTGACAATTTTCTCACCAGCAGGTCTTTGAACCTCTGCAGACTTGTGTCTGCCGGAAAGAGAGATACAATGTAGGTTTTAAATCTAGGATCGAGCACGGCGGCCAAAATGTAGTGCTCTGATTTCAACAGATTGAATCCTGGTTAAGCGAATTAAGGGCTCCATCCACAAGTCCCACATGCCTAGTTGAATCGCTCTGTTTTAGCTCCTCCTTCAATGTCTCCAGCTTCTTCTGCAAAAGCCTGATGAGGGGAATGACCTGACTCAGGCTGGCAGTGTCTGAACTGACTTCACGTGTGGAAAGTTCAAAGGGTTGCAGAACCTTGCACAACGTTGAAATCATTCTCCACTGCGCTTGAGTCAGGTGCATTCCCCCTCCTTTGCCTATATCGTGGGCAGATGTATAGGCTTGAATGGCCTTTTGCTGCTCCTCCATCCTCTGAAGCATATAGAGGGTTGAATTCCACCTCGTTACCACCTCTTGCTTCAGATGATGGCAGGGCAGGTTCAGGAATGTTTGGTGGTGCTCCAGTCTTCGGCATGCGGTGGCTGAAGGCAGAAAGTGGCCCGCAATTCTTCGGGCCACCGACAGCATCTCTTGCACGCCCCTGTCGTTTTTTAAATAATTCTGCACCACCAAGTTCAATGTATGTGCAAAACATGGGACGTGCTGGAATTTGCCCAGATGTAATGCACGCACAATATTGGTGGCGTTGTCCGATGTCACAAATCCCCAGGAGAGTTCAATTGGGGTAAGCCATTCTGCGATGATGTTCCTCAGTTTCCGTAAGAGGTTGTCAGCTGTGTGCCTCTTATGGAAAGCGGTGATACAAAGCGTAGCCTGCCTAGGAACGAGTTGGCAATTGCGAGATGCTGCTACTGGTGCCGCCGCTGCTGTTCTTGCTGCGGGAGGCAATACATCTACCCAGTGGGCTGTCACAGTCATATAGTCCTGAGTCTGCCCTGCTCCACTTAACCACAGACAAGTGGACATTGGGTACAACTGCATTTTTTGATGATGGCAGGGCAGGTTCAGGAATGTTTGGTGGTGCTCCAGTCTTCGGCATGCGGTGGCTGAAGGCAGAAAGTGGCCCGCAATTCTTCGGGCCACCGACAGCATCTCTTGCACGCCCCTGTCGTTTTTTAAATAATTCTGCACCACCAAGTTCAATGTATGTGCAAAACATGGGACGTGCTGGAATTTGCCCAGATGTAATGCACGCACAATATTGGTGGCGTTGTCCGATGTCACAAATCCCCAGGAGAGTTCAATTGGGGTAAGCCATTCTGCGATGATGTTCCTCAGTTTCCGTAAGAGGTTGTCAGCTGTGTGCCTCTTATGGAAAGCGGTGATACAAAGCGTAGCCTGCCTAGGAACGAGTTGGCAATTGCGAGATGCTGCTACTGGTGCCGCCGCTGCTGTTCTTGCTGCGGGAGGCAGTACATCTACCCAGTGGGCTGTCACAGTCATATAGTCCTGAGTCTGCCCTGCTCCACTTAACCACAGACAAGTGGACATTGGGTACAACTGCATTTTTTAGGACACTGGTGACTCTTTTTCTGAGGTCTGTGTACATTTTCGGTATCGCCTGCCTAGAGAAATGGAACCTAGAGGGTATTTGGTACCGGGGACACAGTACCTCAATCAAGTCTCTAGTTGCCTCTAAATTAGCGATGGATACCGGAACCACGTTTCTCACCACCCAGACCTGAGTTATCCGCTTTGCAGCAGGATGACTGCTGTGATATTTCATCTTCCTCGCAAAGGACTGTTGGACAGTCAATTGCTTACTGGAAGAAGTACAAGTGGTCTTCCGACTTCCCCTCTGGGATGACGATCGACTCCCAGCAGCAACAACAGCAGCGCCAGCAGCAGTAGGCGTTACACTCAAGGATGCATCGGAGGAATCCCAGGCAGGAGAGGACTCGTCAGACTTGCCAGTGACATGGCCTGCAGGACTATTGGCTCTCCTGTCTAAGGAGGAAATTGACACTGAGGGAGTTGGTGGTGTGGTTTGCAGGAGCTTGGTTACAAGAGGAAGGGATTTAGTGGTTAGTGGACTGCTTCCGCTGTCATCCACAGTTTTTGAACTTGTCACTGACTTATGATGAATGCGCTGCAGGTGACGTATAAGGGAGGATGTTCCGAGGTGGTTAACGTCCTTATCCCTACTTATTACAGCTTGACAAAGGCAACACACGGCTTGACACCTGTTGTCCGCATTTGTGTACAGGATGCATACCTTCATGTCCCCATTTATCCACCTCATCAGGCGTAACTCAGATTTGCGGTACAGGACTGTCATTGCCAATTTCAGACGTTGCTGTTTGGTCTCTCCATGGCCCTGAGAATTTTCACCAAGGTAATGGCGGAAATGATGGTGCTCCTGTGCAAGCAAGGTGTCACAATTATCCCGTACTTGGGCGATCTCATAAAAGCGAGATCAAGAGAGCAGTTGCTGAACAGCGTATCACTTTCACTGAAAGTGTTACAGCAACACGGCTGGATTCTCAATATCCCGAAGTCGCAGTTGATTCCTTCTACTCGTCTGTCTTTCTTGGGCATGATTCTGGACACAGACCAGAAGAGGGTTTATCTCCTGATAGAAAAGGCCCAGGAACTCATGACTCTTGTCAGGAACCTATTGAAACCAAAACAGGTGTCAGTGCATCACTGCACTCGAGTCCTGGGAAAGATGGTGGCATCATACGAGGCCATTCCATTCGGCAGGTTCCATGCGAGGACTTTCCAATGGGACCTACTGGACAAGTGGTACGGGTCACATTTACAGATGCATTGGTTGATCACCCTGTCCCCCAGGGTCAGGGTATCACTCTTGTGGTGGCTGCAGAGTGCTCACCTTCTCGAGGGATGCAGATTCAGCATTCAGGGCTGGATCCTGGTGACCACAGACGCAAGCCTCCAAGGTTGGGGAGCAGTCACACAGGGAAGAAATTTCCAAGGTCTTTGGTCAAGTCAAGAGACTTGTCTTCACATCAACATCCTGGAACTAAGGGCCATATACAATGCCCTACGTCAAGCGGAGACCTTACTTTGCGACCAACCGGTTCTGATACAGTCAGACAACGTCACCGCAGTGGCTCATGTAAACCGCCAAGGCGGCACAAGAAGCAGAGTGGCGATGGCACAAGCCACCAGAATTCTTCGCTGGGTGGAGAATCACGCAAGCGCACTGTCAGCAGTGTTCATTCCGGGAGTGGACAACTGGGAAGCAGACATCCTCAGCAGACACGACCTACATCCGGGAGAGTGGGGACTTCATCAGGAAGTCTTTGCACAGATTACAAGTCGGTGGGAACTGCCACAGATAGACATGATGCCGTCCCGGCTCAACAAAAAGCTACAGAGGTATTGCGCAAGGTCAAGAGACCCTCAGGCAGTAGCTGTAGACGCCCTAGTGACACCGTGGGTGTTCCGGTCGGTCTATGTATTTCCTCCTCTTCCTCTCATACCCAAGGTGTTGAGGATAATAAGACAAAGAGGAGTGAGAACAATCCTCATTGTTCCAGATTGGCCACGGAGGACCTGGTATCCGGATCTGCAGGAAATGCTCACAGAAGATCTGTGGCCTCTCCCTCTAAGACAGGACCTGTTGCATCAGGGGCCCTGTCTGTTCCAAGACTTACCGCGGCTGCGTTTGACGGCATGGCGGTTGAATGCCGGATCCTAGCATTCCGGTTGAGGTCATCCCTACGCTGATAAAGGCTAGGAAGGATGTAACGTTAAAACATTACACCGTATATGGCGAAATTATGTTTCTTGGTGTGAGGCCAGGAATGCTCCTACGGAAGAATTCCATCTGGGCCGTTTCCTTCACTTCCTACAAACTGGAGTGAATTTGGGCCTAAAATTAGGCTCTATTAAGGTCCAGATTTCGGCCTTATCCATTTTCTTTCAAAAAGAATTGGCTTCTCTTCCAGAAGTTCAGACTTTTGTAAAAGGAGTGCTGCATATTCAGCCTCCTTTTGTGCCTCCGGAGGCACCTTGGGACCTTAACGTGGTGTTAAGTTTTCTAAAATTACACTGGTTTGAACCACTTAAAACAGTGGAGTTAAAATATCTCACATGGAAGGTGGTCATGTTATTAGCCTTGGCTTCGGCTAGGCGAGTGTCGGAATTAGCGGCTTTGTCACATAAAAGCCCATATTTGGTATTCCATGTGGATAGAGCGGAATTGCAGACCCGTCCTCAATTCCTACCAAAAGTGGTCTCATCTTTTCATATGAACCAACCTATTGTGGTGCCTGTGGCTACGCGTGACTTGGAGGATTCCGAGTTACTTGATGTGGTTAGGGCTTTGAAAATTTACGTGGCCAGGACGGCTAGAGTCAGGAAAACTGAAGCGCTGTTTGTCCTGTATGCAACCAACAAGATTGGTGCCCCTGCTTCAAAGCAGGCTATTGCTCGCCGGATTTGTAACACGAATCAGCAAGCGCATTCTATGGCTGGATTGCAGTTACTGAAATCGGTCAAGGCCCATTCCACGAGGAAAGTGGGCTCTTCTTGGGCGGCTGCCCGAGGGGTCTCGGCACTACAGCTGTGTCAAGCTGCTACTTGGTCGGGTTCACACACCTTTGCAAAATACTATAAGTTTGATACCCTGGCTGAGGAGGAACTCATGTTAGCTCAATCGGTGCTGCAGAGTCATCCGCACTCTCCCGCCCGTTTTGGAGCATTGGTATAATCCCCATGGTCCTTACGGAGTCCCCAGCATCCTCTAGGACGTTAGAGAAAATAAGATTTTAAACCTACTGGTAAATCTTTTTCTCGTAGTCCGTAGAGGATGCTGGGCGCCCGTCCCAAGTGCGGACTACTTCTGCAATACTTGTATATAGTTATTGCTTCAATAAGGGTTATGTTATAGTTGCATCGGTCCTGCACTGATGCTATGTTGTTTTTTCATACTGATAACTGGGTAGTTTATCACAAGTTATACGGTGTGATTGGTGTGGCTGGTATGAATCTTGCCCTGGATTAACAAAATCCTTTCCTCATACTGTCCGTCTCCTCTGGGCACAGTTTTTCTAACTGTGGCATAGAGGGAGGAGCCAGTGCACACCCAGAACTAAAGTCTTTCTTAAAGTGCCCATGTCTCCTGTGGAGCCCGTCTATCCCCATGGTCCTTACGGAGTCCCCAGCATCCTCTACGGACTACGAGAAAAATATTTACCGGTAGGTTTAAAATCTTATTTTCTACTTTATTCTTTTCTATCCTAGTTTATTACGACCAACTCTCATCCAAGGAGTTTGATATTCTACTACCTGCATGCAATTTAAATTGCTTAAATTGTTTATATGGTTGATTTGTCCTTCACAATCCATAATCTGCAACTTGGATGTACTTGTGTCATTGAAAATCTTATAATAAAAATGTATATATAGATACTCAACCTGTATATTGAAAAAAAAAAAAGTTATAAGACATATGCATTCAATATTTGAAGAAACAAAATAAAATAAAGCTATCTATTGGGTTTCACTAACAAGCACATTGGAAGACTTGACTACTGTTAAAAGACATGCATTACATGGTATAGAGCCACAAACCACAATGTAGTAAAATAAAAACAAACTTACATGTGTATCAAACCTATGTGAGGCTTACATTGATAGTGCAAGATCAACACTCTATCAACTGTGCAAACTAGACTGCACATAAATGCCATAAAATGTATCTGAGATTTTAGTAAATAAGGCCCGTTGCTGTCCGGGTCACGCAGCCGTCACGGCCCGCCCCCATACGGTCCGGTCATGTCTGCGTTGTCCTGACTGTGCCCCCAAAATGGCGGCACAACGCCGCTGGCCCGACTCCTCCTGCCCAGTGACCGCCTCTGCCTGTCAATCAGGCAGAGGCGCTCACTGGGCAGAGATGCTGATCATATCTCTGGCATGTGCCGGTGCACTGCGGCACCAGCACACACGCACTTCAGACCTGATCTCCTGTTGTGTGAATATGCACAGCAGGGATCATGTCTGAATTAGGCCCTATATACAGCTGTCAGTAAGGCAGGGATGTGCTGCTGCCAGTGAGGCAGGGATGTGCTGCTGGTAGTGAAGCAGTGATGTGCTGCTGTCAGCGAAGCAGTGCTGTGCTGCTGTCAGCGAGACAGGGATGTGCTGCTGTCAGCGAGGCAGGGATGTGCTGCTGTCAGCGAAGCAGGGATGTGCTGCTGTCAGCGAAGCAGGGATGTGCTGCTGTCAGCGAAGCAGGGATGTGCTGCTGTCAGCGAGGCAGGGATGTGCTGCTGTCAGCGAGGCAGGGATGTGCTGCTGTCAGCGAGGCAGGGATGTGCTGCTATAAGTGAGGTAGGGATGTGCTGCTGTCATTGAAGCAGGAATGTGCTGCTGCAGTGAGGCAGAGATATGCAGCCCACTATCTCCCTATCACCCCTGCCTGAGTCACACACTTTCCCTGTCACCCCTGCCTCAGTTACCCACTATCTCCCAGTCACCGCTGCCTCAGTCAACCACTATATCTGCGATCCCTGCCTCAGTCACCCACTATACCAGTCACCCCTGCTTTAGTCACCCACTGTCACCCTATCACCCCTGCTTCAGTCACCCACTATCCCTGTCAACCCTGCCTCAGTCACCCACTATCTCCCAGTCACCCCTGCCTCAGTCAGCCACTATCCCTGTCACCCCTGCCTCAGTCTCTTACTGTCCCTGTCACCCCTGCCACAGTCATCCACTATCTCCCTATCACCCCTGCCTTAGTCATTTATTATACCTGTCACCCACTTTCTTCCCATACTTACCCAACCCCTTCCTATCACCCCTCCCTCAGTGACCCACTATCTCCCTGTCACCCACTATCTCCCAGTCACCCCGGCCTCAGTCACCCACTATCTCCCACTCATACATGCTTCAGTCACCCACTATCTCCCAGTCATCCCTGCCTCAGTCACCTACTGACACCAGTGCAGACATTTCTGCTGCGGCCTCTCCACTCTCCAGCGTGAACGTCCTGACGACTGAGGAAATCCGCTTCCTAGTTGAGGACTCCGGGAATGAACACTGCCGATATTGCTGTCAGATGACCTTCTACCCAATGGAGGATTTTTGATACTTCCAGCTTTGCCATGCAGTTTCGAGTGCCGCCTTGATGATTTGTGTACACTACCGTGGTGGCGTTGTCAGATTGTACTTGAACAGGCCTGTTCTGTACTAGAGGCAGGGCCAGTGTCAATTAATTGAACACTGCCTGCAATTCCAGAATGTATATCAGGAGGAGAGATTCCTCCCTGGTCCACCGACCCTGGAGAAAGTGTTGCTCCAACACCATGGCCCAGCCCAAAAGACTGGCATCCATTGTCAGGAGGACACAGTTGGAGATCCAGAAGGGATGGCCCCTGCTCAACTGTTGGTCCTGTAGCCACCAGCTCAGTGTCAGACGAACCTCCGGAGTCAAGGAGATCATTTGAGACATCATCCGATGAGGCAGGCCGTCCCACTTGGAGAGGATTAACCTCTGCAGAGGGCGGTAATGAAATTGAGCGTACTCTACCATATCGAAAGCCGACACCATGAGGTCTAGTACTTGCATCGCCGTGTGTATCAACACTCTTGGGCGAGAGAGGACGATACTGTCCTGAATTTTCAGGACTTTCTCTGGAGACAGAAACAATTGTTGGCTGTGTGTGTCCAGCAGTGCCCCTAGGTGCACAATGTTCCGAGCAGGGACCAGCGAGGACTTTTTTCAGTTGATGAGCCACCCGTGGACTTTTAGGAATTGGACCGCCAGTTCCAGATAACTGTGGAGAACCTCTTGGGAGTTCACCAGGATCAGCAAGTCGTCCAGATTTGGCAGGATCCTGATTCTCTGATGGTGAAGGGTCGTCATCACGGCCATGACCTTGGTGAATATCCGAGGTGCCGTGGCCAAACCAGAAGGCAGGACTTGAAATCCAAAAACAAACCAGGCACAACACTGCTTAGCTTCCATCATCAGATGAGATTGGACCAGTGGCGTAACTACTGCCCCCGCAGTCCTCGCGGTGGCTTGGGGGCGAGGGGCTGCGGGGGCGCCACTGATTTACAGCAGACTGACATGCGGACGAGCGTCCGCATGTCAGTCTGCAGTCTCCTTCCCTCCGCCGCTTTTTGGAGGGACACGGAGGGCACACAGCGCGCCTCCCTGTGTCCCTCCTGCTGCATCATCTCCGGCGGCCGCGGGTCTAATAGGGGGAAGTGCCGTCCGTGAGCTCTAATTGGCTCACGAACCGGCACTTCCCCCTATTAGACCAGCGGCCGCCGGAGATGATGCAGCAGGAGGGACACAGGAGAGACGAGCTGTGCCCTCCGTGTCCCTCCAAAAAGCGACGGCGGGGGGGTAAATATCTGGCACTGGGGGCATATATGGCACGGGGGGGAGGGAGGAATATCTGGCACTGGGGCATTTCTGGCACTGGGGGGAATATCTGGCACTGGGGGCATATCTGGCACTGGGGGGGATATCTGGCACTGGGGCATATATGGCACTGGGGGGGAATATCTGGCACTGGGGGCATATATGGCACTGGGGGGGGTATCTGGCACTGGGGGCATATATGGCACGGGGGGCATATATGGCACTGGGGGGAATATCTGGCACTGGGGGCATATATGGCACTGGGGGGGAATATCTGGCACTGGGGGCATATGTGTACCTGGCACATGGGGGGACGACTATATTTGGCACTGGGGCATGTAAGAACCTGGCAACGTGGGGGAATATCTGGCACTGGGGACATATGTGGCACTGGGAGCACAGCCCTAGCAACAAGGACTACCTCCTAGCAACGAGCATGACACCCAGTGCATGAAACATCTGGCAACGAGCATGACACCCAGTGCATGAAACACCTGGCAACGAGCATGACACCCAGTGCATGAAACCCCTTGCAACGAGCATGACACCCTGAGCATGAAAACCCCTGGCACCATGCATGGAACCAAGAGCATGAAACCCCTGGCAACGAGCATGACACCCAGTGCATGAAACCCCTGACAACGAGCAGGTAATTGAAAAGTAATTAGAAGCCTTACTGTAGAACTTAATGTGTAATGGGCATTACGGTGTGTGGCATAATGTATCACGGACATTGCGGTGTGTGTCATAATGTGTCGCAGGCATTACGGTGTATGGTATACTATATCGCGGGCATTGTGATATGTGGTATAATGTCTCAGGGTCATTGCAGTGTGTGGCATAATGTATCACGGACATTGCGGTGTGTGTCATAATGTGTCAGGCATTACGGTGTGTGGTATACTATATCACGGGCATTGTGGTATGTGGTATAATGTCTCAGGGTCATTGCAGTGTGGCATAATACATAACGGGCATTGCGATGTGTGGCATAGGGTATAACGGGCAGGGCATTGCGGTATGTGTCACAGGCATTACGGTGTATGGTATACTATATCACGGGCATTGTGGTATAATGTCTCAAGGTCATTGCAGTGTGTGGCATAATGTGTCACAGGCATTGTATGTGCTATAATGTATCGGGCATTGCAGTGTGTGGCATAATGTATCACGGACATTGCGGTGTATGTCATAATGTGTCATAGACATTGTATGTGCTATAATGTATCAGGGGCATTGCAGTGTGTAGCATAATGTATAACGGGCATTGCGATTCCTGTCATAATGTGTCACAGGCATTACGGTGTGTGGCATAATGTGTCACAGACATTACGGTGTGTGGCATAATGTGTCGGGGGCATTACAGTGTGTGCATATTGTGTCGTGCATTATTGTGTGCGGCATAATGTCTAAGGGCCATTGCAGTATGTGGCATAATGTATACTGGGCATTACTATAAGGAGGAAAAATGACAAATAATGTAAGGGGCATGAATCAGGATTATTTTTCTTTCCTGTGGTGGCCAACGTATGGGCGTGCAGGTTGCAAAACTGGGGTATAAGGTAGTCTTTTCCTGCAATGCCACGCCCCTTTATGCGAAACCACGCCCACTCCAACAAAACCACGCCCTTTTTTTGACGCGCATATTTATCCCTTTCTTGCTCCCAATTATGGAGCATGAAGGGGGGTGCGCCGGAGAATTTTTTGGCTTGGGGGAGAAAAATTTCTAGTTACGCCACTGGATTGGACATATCCAGTGTGATGCGGCTGTAGATGATTTTTGCTGTTTCTAACTTCTACATCAATGAATAAGTTTCAAAATAGAATGCATCAAGAGAACGGTGTTGGTAGTATAAAACTACCTACAGCACCTGGTATTCCCAGGTGGTCTCACATCCAAGAACAAACCAGGCCTAAGATCAGGTGATATTGGGCATATACAGTGTGGTGTGGCTGTAGATGAGCTTAGTGGTTTCTGTTAGAGTTCTTCTACTTCTAACTACTCGTACATAAATGAATAAGCGGACGATTTATTAAACCTGGTGAAATGATAATTTGCATGGTGATAAAGTACCAGCCAATCAGCTCCTAATTGCCATGTCACAGGCTGGGTTTGAAAAATGACAGTTAGGAGCTGACTGGCTGGTACTTTATCACCTTGCACTTTATCAGTTCACCAGGCTTAATAGATCTGCCCCAATGTTTCAAAATGGAATGCATCAAGAGAACGGTGTTGGTATTGTAAAAATACACACAGCTCCTGGTATTTCCTGGTGGTCTCCCATCCAAGTACTAAAACCAGGACCAACACTGCTCAGCTTCCATGATCAGGAGAGATTGGGCAAATCCAGTGTGCTGTGGCTGTAGATGAGCTTGTGGTTTCTGTTAGAGCTCTTCTACTTCTAACTTCTGGTACATAAAAGAATATGTGTAAAAATTAAATGTACAGTACCAAGAAAAGGGTGTTGGTAGTTTAAAAACACCTAAAGAATCTGATAATACATGGATGGGAGACTGCTTGGTAGTAACAAAGTCCAATACTGCTTTGCTTCAAAGATCAAATGAGATTGGGCATATCCAGTGTGGTGTGGCTTTAGATAAGCTTTGTGGTTTCTGTTAGAGCTCTTCTACTTCTAACTACTGGTACATTAATGAATATGTATAAGGTTGTAGTTTATCCAATATCCCTTTACTACCTTACCTCCCCCCCCCCTCCCCTCCCCTCCCCTCCCCTCCTTATAGCTTCCTTTGTTCTCTCCTCCTCGTGTGTGCGTTATTTGTTTTCTCATACGTCCTAGAGGATGCTGGGATCACATTAAGAACCATGGGGTATAGACGGGATCCGCAGGAGACATGGGCACTTTAAGACTTTCAAAGGGTTTCAAAGACTTTCAAAGACTTTCTCCTCCCTCTATGCCCCTCCTCCAGACTCCAGTTTTAGAATTGTGCCCAGTGAGACTGGATGCACTACAGGGGAGCTCTACTGAGTTTCTCTGAAAAGACTTATGTTAGTTTTTCTTATTTTCAGGGAGGCTGCTGGCAACAGTCTCCCTGCTTCGTGAAACTTAGGGGAGAGAAGTATGACCAACTTCTAGTGAGTTCAATGGCTCTGCTTCTGGCTGACAGGACACCATTAGCTCCTGAGGGTGCTGATCGCTGGGTACGCCTAGATGCCCACTCCCGTAGCCTGCCATCACCCCCTTACAGAGCCAGAAGTCAGAAGACAGGCGAGTAGCAGAAGAACAGAAGACTTCTTCTCCAGTGACGGCATTCTGAGGTACCACGCAGCGAGCGGAATGCTGTGCGCCATGCTTCCACACAAACACAGGCACTGCAGGGTGCAGGGCATGTGGGTGGGTGGGGGGGGGGGCACCCTGGGCAGCATAAATTCCTCACAAAAGGCTGGCAAAAGTGGACATTAGTGCCTGGGCACTGTCCTTACCCCGCCAGCGTAATTAATTATTTGTTTCTGAGCGGGACAGAAGCGTGCCATTACAGCGGCGGGGCTTCTTCCTCACCTCACCAGCACATCTATAGAGCGTTACAAGTCTATCACTATAGAGTTTATTATTTCCCAGACTGTGTACTTTTGGCGCTGGGTTGTGAGCTGAAAAATCCTCTCTGTCCCTCTGACAGATTTACTGTAGGTCTATCCCCCATAAGCCGATGTGTCTGTGGGTACTTGGTACATGTGTGTCAACATGTCGGTGGCTGAATGTTTTTCCCAAGAGGAAACTATATTAGGAATGCAGACATATGATGGTGGCCCTGTTGGCACCACCAATAACTGACTGGGTGAAAGTTTCAATAATATCAGAGTGAGGTTGGATAAATCTGTGTCCCAGACACAGACGTAGAGAATAGATGTGATGTTCATGGCTATGCTTCTTTTCCCTCAGGCCCGCAAAAATGTTACTACACACTGATACTGACTCGGATACTGATTCCTATGTCGACCATAATATTTCCTGATTAGATCCAATATTGGCAAGGAGCATTCAGTACATGATTGTGGATATTAAGGACATATTAACATCACTGAGGACCCTGCTGTTCCTGACAAAGGGGTCTATATGTATGTATATATAGATATATAATGAAAGCTGATGTAACGTTCCTCCATCTCTGTTTGAGAAAGTCTGGGCCAGCTCGACAAGATGGTTTCAAATCCCCAAAAGGTTTCCGATTGTTTATTCATTTCCTGCTGCGGACAGAATAAAGTGGGAGTCACCCCCTGTTCTGCACGGGGCCCTGTCACAAATCCAGCGGATCGTATGCAGGAAGCTACATTATTTCTAGTTATGTAACCACGGGTACATTACTTAGACCTGCCATTACATGCGCATGGGTGAGTAGTAGTATTCAAGAATTGGTCGAATACCTTGTCTTCCGATATAGATATCTTGGAGAGATGGGATACTCCTTACGTTGGATCATATCAAGGACACTGCAGCATACTTACGACGGCAAGGGATATAGGACTCTTGAGTTCACGGGCCAATTTCATGGCAGTCTCGGATAGGAGGGCATTGTGGATTCACCAAGGGAATGCTGATGCTGACTCCAAGAAGAAAGGGAGTCTCTTCCCTATGAAGGTGAAGCCTTGTTTGGCAACGGCCTAGTTAATTTGATCTCGGCAGCTCCCGCAGGTAAGTCAACCTTCTTGCCCTATGTTGCCTCTCAACGGATGAAGACGCATCATTGTCTAACGCAGTCATTTTGTCCCAATAGATATGCAAGAAGTTAAGATTCCCCTTTCTTTGCAGGTAGAGGAAGGAGAAGAGGGAAGAGGTCTGTAGCCTCTTCAAGATCGCAGGAGCAGAGAACGTCCTCTGCTTCTGCCAAATCCACTGCATGACGCTGGGGCTCTCTTGCAGGAGCCCACACCAGTGGGGGCACGTCTAAAACACTTCAGTCAGTTCTGGATTAATTTGGACCTGGACTCGTGGGTTTTACAAATAGTGTCACAAGGGTACAAACTGGGGTTTCAAGACGTTCCCCCTCACCGATTGTTCAAATCGGCCTTAGTCAGCAGGGAGAAGGTTTTTATTCAAGCCTCTGCGTGCTCCCGAAGCCGGACGGCTCAGTCAGACCAATCTTAAATCTGAAATCCCTCAATTTCTACCTAAAGAAATTCAATTTCAAGATGGAATCTCTCAGGGTAGGGATCTCCAGTCCGGAGGAAGGAGATTTCATGGTTTTGGTAGACATAAGGATGCCTAATTACATGTTCCCGTTTAGCCACTGCATCAAGCTACCTGAGGTTTGCAATTCAGGATTGTCATTACCAATTTCAGACGTTGCCGTTTGGTCTGTCCACGGCTCCGAGGATTTTCACCAGGGTGATGGTGGAAATGATGGTTCTCCTTCGCAAGCAAGGAGTCACAATTATGCCGTACTTGGATGATCTCCTGATAAAGGCGAGATCCAGGGACCAGTTGGTGCAAAACATCTACTCTCCCTGACAGTTCTTCAACAACATGGTTGGCTCCTAAACTTGCCAAAATCGCAGTTGGTCCCAATGACGCGGTTGTTGTTTCTGGGAGTCATACTGGACACAGAAGAGGCTTTCTTCCAGTGGAAAGGCTATGGAGTTCCAGAGTCTGGTCAAACAAATTCTGAAACCAGCAAGAGTGTTAATCCATCAATGCATTCTGTTGCTGGGGAAGATGGTTGCGGCCTACGAGGCCATTCAGTTTGGCAGGTTCCATGCCAGAGTGTTCCAGTGGGACCTGTTGGACAAGTGGTCCGGATCCCACCTACACATGCACCGGAGGATAATCCTGTCTTCCAAGACCAGAATCTTACTCCATTGGTGGCTGCACAGTTCTCTCCTCCTAGAGGGGCGATGGTTCGGGATCCAGGACTGGATCCTAGGGACCATGGATGCAACCCTCCGAGGCTGGGGAGCAGTCACACAGGGGGAAAACATCCAAGGAAGATGGTCAAGTCAGGAAAGTTTTCTCCACATAAATGTTCTGGAGTTAAGGGCCATTTAATAACTGCAGACACAGTACGCACTGGGACGGGTGCCCAGCATCCTCTACGGACTAAGAGAAAAGGATTTACCGGTAGGTATTAAAATCCTATTTTCTCTAACGTCCTAGAGGATGCTGGGGACTCCGTAAGGACCATGGGGATAGATAGGCTCCGCAGGAGACATGGGTACTTTAAGAAAGACTTTAGTTCTGGGTGTGCACTGGCTCCTCCCTCTATGCCCCTCCTCCAGACCTCAGTTTGATACTGTGCCCAGTGGAGACTGGGTGCTTTTCAGGAGCTCTCCTGAGCTTTCTGACAGAAAGTATTTTGTTAGGTTTTTAATTTTCAGGGAGCACTGCTGGCAACAGACTCCCTCATCGAGGGACTGAGGGGAGAGAAGCAGCCCTACTCTCTGAGTTGCAAGGTCCTGCTTCTTAGGCTACTGGACACCATTAGCTCCAGAGGGATTGGTACGCAGGATCTCACCCTCGCCGTCCGTCCCAGAGCCGCGCCTCCGTCCCCCTTGCAGAGCCGGAAGATAGAAGCCGGGTGAGTATGAGAAGAAAAGAAGACTTCAGAGGCGGCAGAAGACTTCATGATCTTCACTGAAGTAACGCACAGCACTGCAGCTGTGCGCCATTGCTCCCATACACCTCACACACTCCGGTCACTGTAAGGGTGCAGGGCGCAGGGGGGGGGGGGCACCCTGGGCAGCAATATAAACCTCTTTTTGGCAAAAATATAACACATATACAGCGGGGCACTGTATATATGTATGAGCCCCCGCCAATTTTACAGTTTAAGCGGGACAGAAGCCTGCCGCCGAGGGTGCGGGGCTTCTCCCTCAGCACTCACCAGCGCCATTTTTTCTTCACAGCACCGCTGAGAGGAAGCTCCCCGGACTCTCCCCTGCTTATACCACGGTAGACAAGAGAGTTGAAAAGAGGGGGGGGGGGCACATAATTTGGCGCAAATTACATACAGCAGTACTACTGGGCAAACATTAAGTTACTGTGTATTCCTGGGTTATATAGCGCTGGGGTGTGTGCTGGCATACTCTCTCTCTGTCTCTCCAAAGGGCCTTGTGGGGAAACTGTCTTCAGAAAAAGCATTCCCTGTGTGTGTGGTGTGTCGGTACACGTGTGTTGACATGTCTGAGGAAGAAGGCTATATTAGAGAGGAGCAGGAGCAAATGAATGTGGTGTCTCCGCCGACAGCTGATTGGATGGATATGTGGAATGTTTTAAATGCTAGTGTAAACTCATTGCACAAAAGATTAGACAAGGCTGAAGCTTTGGGACAGTCAGGGTCTCAACCCATGCCTGATCCTATGTTGCAGGGACTGTCAGGGTCTCATAAGCGCCCACTATCCCAGATTGTTGACACAGATACAGACACGGATTCTGACTCCAGTGTCGATTACGATGATGCAAAGTTACAGCCAAAATTGGCAAAATCCATTCGATATATGATTATGGCAATAAAAGATGTTTTGCACATCAGAGAGGAACCCCCTGTCCCTGACAAGAGGGTACATATGTACAAGGTGAAAAAGCCTGAGGTAACCTTTGAGGGGGTCACACGAGCTGAACGAGTTATGTGAAAAAGCTTGGGAATCTCCAGATAAAAGACTGCAGATTTCCAAAAGGATTCTTATGGCGTATCCTTTCCCATCAATGGATAGGTTACGATGGGAATCCTCCCCTAGGGTGGACAAAGCATTAACACGCTTATCCAAGAAGGTAGCCCTCCCGTCCCAGTATACGGCTACCCTCAAAGAGTCTGCTGACCGCAAACAGGAGATTACCCTGAAGTCCATTTATACACATTCAGGTACCTTACTCAGACCGGCAATTGCGTCGGCCTGGGTGTGTAGTGCTGTAGCGCAGTGGCGTAACTACTGCCCCCGCAGCCCTCGCGGTGGCTTGGGGGCGAGGGGCTGCGGGGGCGCCGCCACTGATTTAGAGCAGATTGACATGCGGACGAACGTCCGCATGTCAATCTGTTGTCACTAGCCCCCCGCTGTGAAGTAGGGACACGGAGGGCACAGCGTGCGCCTCTCCTGTGTCCCTCTGAGTCTCTGGCGTGTCGGGGGGCGTGTCCTATGAAAAGGGGGCGTGGCTTCGCGGAGGACCCGCGATCGCGGGCCACGCCCCCGTTTCGTCACTGAGGGGGCATGCCCAGCGCTCTGTGAGCTGCTGGCATGCCCTCTCTCCCACTGTCTGCGCTGAATAGACGCTGTGCGCATGCGCACAGCGTCTATTCACTACTGCTCTGCTATGCAGAGCAGTGACTGTAGGAGCCTCCCAACTGCCCCCCCCCATCGCGGGACACTGCGGGAGGTATGCATATATGGCACTGGGGGGCACTGAGGGGGCATATATGGAACAGGGGGGGGGGCACTGAGGGGGCATATATGGCCTGAGGGGGCATATATGGCACTGGTGTGGCACTGAGGGGGCATATATGGCACTGGGGGCACTGAGGGGGCATATATGGCACTGGGGGGGCACAGAGGGGTCATATATGGCACTGAGGGGGCATATATGGCACTGCGGGGGGCACTGAGGGGGCATATATGGCACTGAGGGGGCATATATGGCACTGGGGGGCACTGAGGGCATATATGGCACTGGGGGGCACTGAGGGGGCATAGATGGAACTGGGGGGCACTGAGGGGGCATATATGGCACTGGGGAGGCACTGAGGGGGCATATATGGCACTGGTGGGGCACTGAGGGGGCATATATGGCACTGGGGGGGCACTGAGGGGGCATATATGGCACTGGGGGGTACTGAGGGGGCATATATGGCACTGGGGGGCACTGAGGGGGCATATATGGCACTGAGGGGGCATATATGGCACTGGTGGGGCACTGAGGGGGCATATATGGCACTGGGGGGGCACTGAGGGGGCATATATGGCACTGGGGGGTACTGAGGGGGCATATATGGCACTGGGGGCACTGAGGGGGCATATATGGCACTGGGGAGGCACTGAGGGGGCATATATGGCACTGGGGGGGCACTGAGGGGGCATATATGGCACTGTATGTGTACCTGGCACATGGGAGGCTATATTTGGCACTGGGGGCACGTGAGCACCTGGCATTGTGGGGGAATATCTGGCACTGGGGGCATATGTGGCACTGGGGGGAGAGGCTATATTTGGCACTGGGGGCATGTGAGTACCTGGCACCATGGGGGAATATCTGGCACTGAGGACATATGTGGCACTGGGAGCACAGCCCTAGCAACAAGCACTACCCCCTAGCAATGAGCATGACACCCAGTGCATGAAACCCCTGGCAACGAGCATGACACCGAGTGCATGAAACACCTGGCAACGAGCATGACACCCTGAGCATGAAAACCCCTGGCACCGTGCATGGAACCAAGAGCATGAAACCCCTGGCAACGAGCAGGTAATTTAAAAGTAATTAGAAGCCTTAATGTAGGACTTAATGTGTAATGGGCATTACGGTGTGTGGCATAATGTATCACGGACATTGCGGTGTGTGTCAGAATGTGTCACAGGCATTACGGTGTGTGGCAAACTATATCACGGGCATTGTGGTATGTGGTATAATGTCTCAGGGGCATTGCAGTGTGGCATAGGGTATAACGGGCATTGCGGTATGTGTCACAGGCATTACGGTGTATGGTATACTAGATCACGGGCATTGTGGTATGTGGTATAATGTCTCAGGGTCATTGCAGTGTGTGGCATAATGTATAATGGGCATTGCGGTGTGTGGCATAATGTGTCAGGCATTACGGTGTCTGTATACTATATCACGGGCATTGTGGTATGTGGTATAATGTCTCAGGGTCATTGCAGTGTGGCATAATGTATAACGGGCATTGCGGTGTGTGTCATAATGTATCACGGACATTGCGGTGTGTGGTATACTATATCATGGGCATTGTGGTATGTGGTATAATGTCTCAGGTTCATTGCAGTGTGTGTCATAATGTATCACGGACATTGCGGTGTGTGTCATAATGTATCACGGACATTGCGGTGTGTGGTATACTATATCATGGGCATTGTGGTATGTGCTATAATGTATCAGGGGCATTGCAGTGTGTAGCATAATGTATAACGGGCATTGCGATTCCTGTCATAATGTGTCACAGACATTACGGTGTGTGGCATAATGTGTCGGGGGCATTACGGTGTGTGCATATTGTGTCATGTGCATTATTGTGTGTGGCATAATGTCTGAGGGCCTTTGCAGTATGTGGCATAATGTATACTGGGCATTACTATAAGGAGGAAAAATGACAAATAATGGAAGGGGCATGAATCAGGATTATTTTTCTTTCCTGTGGTGGCTAACGTCTGGGCGTGCAGGTTGCAAAACTGGGGTATAAGGTAGTCTATTCCTGCAATGCCACGCCTCTTTATGCGAAGCCACGCCCATTTAAACAAAACCACGCCCCTTTTTGGCGCCGCGCGCCTTCGGCGCGCACATGTTTCTCCCTTTCCTGGTGCCAATTATGGGGGGGGGGGGGGCGAAGAATTTTTTGGCTTGGGGGAGAAAAATTTCTAGTTACGCCACTGCTGTAGCGGCATGGACGGATACCTTATCTGAGGGGATGGATACCCTAGATAAGGATACTATTTTATTGACCCTGGGGCATATAAGAGATGCTGTCCTATATATGTGTGTATGCAAACTACAGGTGGTGCTGCAGGGCTCACACCCTTTTACTTGTCTTGTAGAGCAACTCTATAGCTGTTTCTGGGTCCAGCTGCTGCAAGAAATCAGCTTGAATGCTTCAGGGGCTGGGGCATGGCCAACATGAGCCCACACTGATGGGGGGTGGGGGTGTATAAAGCGATTTAGGGGTCATCCAAAGGCAACCCCACAAAGGCCGCCATGCCCTGCGTGACCCTTTTCTCTTTTCATATGCAGACGAGGGTTGCAGCCAACTATGCCCACTGCTTGGATTACATCACTATATGCAAATCCATCTGCTGCAGGCCTTCCCCCAGGAATGCTTGCAGTAGTTGTTGCATTTGGTTTGTTGTTTGGGGGTGCTTCAGTATTAGGCAGCCTTCTGCCCTCCCACATTCGTCTGAAAATGTGTTCTCCCTGCAGTTGTTGTTCCCAGATGAGAGTTCCCTTGTGCTTCCCCAGTTGAATCTCCTTAACTTGACAGGGGTGTGCCCGAGCAGCCGCCCTCCACAGCCCTATCCCAACACATACTTATCTTGCATATGAGATCTCTTGATCATGAAGATAGTTCTCACAGGGTGAGGTTCATCCATTACATTTTAAAGTAGGAAGGTACAAATTACATATTCAAATTACATATATGTGCTGGATTCAAATGTTTTCCCCCCTTCCTTTCTCAATTGTGCCCATCAGCAGCTATTCTAATGTTGCTGCCAATGGGTGTGACGCATTCATTTCTTCTGTGGGGTACACTGGACTCCACAAGGATTCACATTGTATATGTACACCAGAGTAGGATCTTGATCTGAGGCACCAACAGGCTCAAAGCTTTTGACTGTTACCAAGATGCTCAGCGCCCCCTCCTCTATAACCTCGCTTCCATGAACAGGGAGCTCAGTTTGTAGTTGGTGCCTTCAGTAGCAGGCCACTTAACAGGGGGCTGCCTCAGGCAGCCTATTCTTAGCTATTAATTTTGGCAAGAAAAGAAGAACTTTTTTTATAAGAATCTACAAGGGCTGCAGCAGGCTAGGTCTAATAGACCTCTTTACTGCAGCTCCATCACTCCCAGTGGCGCAGTGTACTCCCGTGCCCCGGTTGCTGGGTCACTGCAGCGGAGGCTCCGGTTTCTTCCTAAGGTCAGTCACACACACACCGCCCTCCGGGATCACGAGGCCGCTGATGGGGGCGGGCCGTGTGCGCACTGGCGTGGACACTGATTACTGGGCAGCCGCTCCACTAGCCACCAGGGACAGTTAAGGAGCACAGCTCTGGGGTTTTTTCTCCTATATTAACCCCATTTTGTACTACCCGCAGTGCATTGTGATAGGTAATGGGGCCTGATTCAGGTTGGATCGCAATCCAACTGCAAAAACTGCTAAGAGCATACGCATCCACCTGCATTTTCTGCGGCACCCCGCACCCAGTGCATGAAACATCTGGCAACGAGCATGACACCCAGTGCATGAAACACCTGGCAACGAGCATGACACCCAGTGCATGAAACCCCTGGCAACGAGCATGACACCCTGAGCATGAAAACCCCTGGCACCATGCATGGAACCAAGAGCATGAAACCCCTGGCAACGAGCATGACACCCAGTGCATGAAACCCCTGACAACGAGCAGGTAATTGAAAAGTAATTAGAAGCCTTACTGTAGGACTTAATGTGTAATGGGCATTACGGTGTGTGGCATAATGTATCACGGACATTGCGGTGTGTGTCATAATGTGTCACAGGCATTACGGTGTATGGTATACTATATCGCGGGCATTGTGATATGTGGTATAATGTCTCAGGGTCATTGCAGTGTGTGGCATAATGTATCACGGACATTGCGGTGTGTGTCATAATGTGTCAGGCATTACGGTGTGTGGTATACTATATCACGGGCATTGTGGTATGTGGTATAATGTCGCAGGGTCATTGCAGTGTGGCATAATACATAACGGGCATTGCGATGTGTGGCATAGGGTATAACGGGCAGGGCATTGCGGTATGTGTCACAGGCATTACGGTGTATGGTATACTATATCACGGGCATTGTGGTATAATGTCTCAAGGTCATTGCAGTGTGTGGCATAATGTGTCACAGGCATTGTATGTGCTATAATGTATCGGGCATTGCAGTGTGTGGCATAATGTATCACGGACATTGCGGTGTGTGTCATAATGTGTCACAGACATTGTATGTGCTATAATGTATCAGGGGCATTGCAGTGTGTAGCATAATGTATAACGGGCATTGCGATTCCTGTCATAATGTGTCACAGGCATTACGGTGTGTGGCATAATGTGTCACAGACATTTCGGTGTGTGGCATAATGTGTCGGGGGCATTACAGTGTGTGCATATTGTGTCGTGCATGATTGTGTGCGGCATAATGTCTAAGGGCCATTGCAGTATGTGGCATAATGTATACTGGGCATTACTATAAGGAGGAAAAATGACAAATAATGTAAGGGGCATGAATCAGGATTATTTTTCTTTCCTGTGGTGGCCAACGTATGGGCGTGCAGGTTGCAAAACTGGGGTATAAGGTAGTCTTTTCCTGCAATGCCACGCCCCTTTATGCGAAACCACGCCCACTCCAACAAAACCACGCCCCTTTTTTGACGCGCGCCTTAGGCGCGCGCATATTTATCCCTTTCTTGCTCCCAATTATGGAGCATGAAGGGGGGGGGGGGGGGGCGCCGAAGAATTTTTTGGCTTGGGGGAGAAAAATTTCTAGTTACGCCACTGGATTGGACATATCCAGTGTGATGCGGCTGTAGATGATTTTTGCTGTTTCTAACTTCTACATCAATGAATAAGTTTCAAAATAGAATGCATCAAGAGAACGGTGTTGGTAGTATAAAACTACCTACAGCACCTGGTATTCCCAGGTGGTCTCACATCCAAGAACAAACCAGGCCTAAGGTCAGGTGATATTGGGCATATACAGTGTGGTGTGGCTGTAGATGAGCTTAGTGGTTTCTGTTAGAGTTCTTCTACTTCTAACTACTCGTACATAAATGAATAAGCGGACGATTTATTAAACCTGGTGAAATGATAATTTGCATGGTGATAAAGTACCAGCCAATCAGCTCCTAATTGCCATGTCACAGGCTGGGTTTGAAAAATGACAGTTAGGAGCTGACTGGCTGGTACTTTATCACCTTGCACTTTATCAGTTCACCAGGCTTAATAGATCTGCCCCAATGTTTCAAAATGGAATGCATCAAGAGAACGGTGTTGGTATTGTAAAAATACACACAGCTCCTGGTATTTCCTGGTGGTCTCCCATCCAAGTACTAAAACCAGGACCAACACTGCTCAGCTTCCATGATCAGGAGAGATTGGGCAAATCCAGTGTGCTGTGGCTGTAGATGAGCTTGTGGTTTCTGTTAGAGCTCTTCTACTTCTAACTTCTGGTACATAAAAGAATATGTGTAAAAATTAAATGTACAGTACCAAGAAAAGGGTGTTGGTAGTTTAAAAACACCTAAAGAATCTGATAATACATGGATGGGAGACTGCTTGGTAGTAACAAAGTCCAATACTGCTTTGCTTCAAAGATCAAATGAGATTGGGCATATCCAGTGTGGTGTGGCTTTAGATAACCTTTGTGGTTTCTGTTAGAGCTCTTCTACTTCTAACTACTGGTACATTAATGAATATGTATAAGGTTGTAGTTTATCAAATATCCCTTTACTACCTTACCTCCCCCCCCCCCTCCCCTCCCCTCCCCTCCCCTCCTTATAGCTTCCTTTGTTCTCTCCTCCTCGTGTGTGCGTTATTTGTTTTCTCATACGTCCTAGAGGATGCTGGGATCACATTAAGAACCATGGGGTATAGACGGGATCCGCAGGAGACATGGGCACTTTAAGACTTTCAAAGGGTGTGAACTGTCTCCTCCCTCTATGCCCCTCCTCCAGACTCCAGTTTTAGAATTGTGCCCAGTGAGACTGGATGCACTACAGGGGAGCTCTACTGAGTTTCTCTGAAAAGACTTATGTTAGTTTTTCTTATTTTCAGGGAGGCTGCTGGCAACAGTCTCCCTGCTTCGTGGAACTTAGGGGAGAGAAGTATGACCAACTTCTAGTGAGTTCAATGGCTCTGCTTCTGGCTGACAGGACACCATTAGTTCCTGAGGGTGCTGATCGCTGGGTACGCCTAGATGCCCACTCCCGTAGCCTGCCATCACCCCCTTACAGAGCCAGAAGTCAGAAGACAGGCGAGTAGCAGAAGAACAGAAGACTTCTTCTCCAGTGACGGCATTCTGAGGTACCACGCAGCGAGCGGAATGCTGTGCGCCATGCTTCCACACAAACACAGGCACTGCAGGGTGCAGGGCATGTGGGTGGGTGGGGGGGGGGCACCCTGGGCAGCATAAATTCCTCACAAAAGGCTGGCAAAAGTGGACATTAGTGCCTGGGCACTGTCCTTACCCCGCCAGCGTAATTAATTATTTGTTTCTGAGCGGGACAGAAGCGTGCCATTACAGCGGCGGGGCTTCTTCCTCACCTCACCAGCACATCTATAGAGCGTTACAAGTCTATCACTATAGAGTTTATTATTTCCCAGACTGTGTACTTTTGGCGCTGGGTTGTGAGCTGAAAAATCCTCTCTGTCCCTCTGACAGATTTACTGTAGGTCTATCCCCCATAAGCCGATGTGTCTGTGGGTACTTGGTACATGTGTGTCAACATGTCGGTGGCTGAATGTTTTTCCCAAGAGGAAACTATATTAGGAATGCAGACATATGATGGTGGCCCTGTTGGCACCACCAATAACTGACTGGGTGAAAGTTTCAATAATATCAGAGTGAGGTTGGATAAATCTGTGTCCCAGACACAGACGTAGAGAATAGATGTGATGTTCATGGCTATGCTTCTTTTCCCTCAGGCCCGCAAAAATGTTACTACACACTGATACTGACTCGGATACTGATTCCTATGTCGACCATAATATTTCCTGATTAGATCCAATATTGGCAAGGAGCATTCAGTACATGATTGTGGATATTAAGGACATATTAACATCACTGAGGACCCTGCTGTTCCTGACAAAGGGGTCTATATGTATGTATATATAGATATATAATGAAAGCTGATGTAACGTTCCTCCATCTCTGTTTGAGAAAGTCTGGGCCAGCTCGACAAGATGGTTTCAAATCCCCAAAAGATTTCCGATTGTTTATTCATTTCCTGCTGCGGACAGAATAAAGTGGGAGTCACCCCCTGTTCTGCACGGGGCCCTGTCACAAATCCAGCGGATCGTATGCAGGAAGCTACATTATTTCTAGTTATGTAACCACGGGTACATTACTTAGACCTGCCATTACATGCGCATGGGTGAGTAGTAGTATTCAAGAATTGGTCGAATACCTTGTCTTCCGATATAGATATCTTGGAGAGATGGGATACTCCTTACGTTGGATCATATCAAGGACACTGCAGCATACTTACGACTGCAAGGGATATAGGACTCTTGAGTTCACGGGCCAATTTCATGGCAGTCTCGGATAGGAGGGCATTGTGGATTCACCAAGGGAATGCTGATGCTGACTCCAAGAAGAAAGGGAGTCTCTTCCCTATGAAGGTGAAGCCTTGTTTGGCAACGGCCTAGTTAATTTGATCTCGGCAGCTCCCGCAGGTAAGTCAACCTTCTTGCCCTATGTTCCCTCTCAACGGATGAAGACGCATCATTGTCTAACGCAGTCATTTTGTCCCAATAGATATGCAAGAAGTTAAGATTCCCCTTTCTTTGCAGGTAGAGGAAGGAGAAGAGGGAAGAGGTCTGTAGCCTCTTCAAGATCGCAGGAGCAGAGATCGTCCTCTGCTTCTGCCAAATCCACTGCATGACGCTGGGGCTCTCTTGCAGGAGCCCACACCAGTGGGGGCACGTCTAAAACACTTCAGTCAGTTCTGGATTAATTTGGACCTGGACTCGTGGGTTTTACAAATAGTGTCACAAGGGTACAAACTGGGGTTTCAAGACGTTCCCCCTCACCGATTGTTCAAATCGGCCTTAGTCAGCAGGGAGAAGGTTTTTATTCAAGCCTCTTCGTGCTCCCGAAGCCGGACGGCTCAGTCAGACCAATCTTAAATCTGAAATCCCTCAATTTCTACCTAAAGAAATTCAATTTCAAGATGGAATCTCTCAGGGTAGGGATCTCCAGTCCGGAGGAAGGAGATTTCATGGTTTTGGTAGACATAAGGATGCCTAATTACATGTTCCCGTTTAGCCACTGCATCAAGCTACCTGAGGTTTGCAATTCAGGATTGTCATTACCAATTTCAGACGTTGCCGTTTGGTCTGTCCACGGCTCCGAGGATTTTCACCAGGGTGATGGTGGAAATGATGGTTCTCCTTCGCAAGCAAGGAGTCACAATTATGCCGTACTTGGATGATCTCCTGATAAAGGCGAGATCCAGGGACCAGTTGGTGCAAAACATCTACTCTCCCTGACAGTTCTTCAACAACATGGTTGGCTCCTAAACTTGCCAAAATCGCAGTTGGTCCCAATGACGCGGTTGTTGATTCTGGGAGTCATACTGGACACAGAAGAGGCTTTCTTCCAGTGGAAAGGCTATGGAGTTCCAGAGTCTGGTCAAACAAATTCTGAAACCAGCAAGAGTGTTAATCCATCAATGCATTCTGTTGCTGGGGAAGATGGTTGCGGCCTACGAGGCCATTCAGTTTGGCAGGTTCCATGCCAGAGTGTTCCAGTGGGACCTGTTGGACAAGTGGTCCGGATCCCACCTACACATGCACCGGAGGATAATCCTGTCTTCCAAGACCAGAATCTTACTCCATTGGTGGCTGCACAGTTCTCACCTCCTAGAGGGGCGATGGTTCGGGATCCAGGACTGGATCCTAGGGACCATGGATGCAACCCTCCGAGGCTGGGGAGCAGTCACACAGGGGGAAAACATCCAAGGAAGATGGTCAAGTCAGGAAAGTTTTCTCCACATAAATGTTCTGGAGTTAAGGGCCATTTAATAACTGCAGACACAGTAAGCACTGGGACGGGTGCCCAGCATCCTCTACGGACTAAGAGAAAAGGATTTACCGGTAGGTATTAAAATCCTATTTTCTCTAACGTCCTAGAGGATGCTGGGGACTCCGTAAGGACCATGGGGATAGATAGGCTCCGCAGGAGACATGGGTACTTTAAGAAAGACTTTAGTTCTGGGTGTGCACTGGCTCCTCCCTCTATGCCCCTCCTCCAGACCTCAGTTTGATACTGTGCCCAGTGGAGACTGGGTGCTTTTCAGGAGCTCTCCTGAGCTTTCTGACAGAAAGTATTTTGTTAGGTTTTTAATTTTCAGGGAGCACTGCTGGCAACAGACTCCCTCATCGAGGGACTGAGGGGAGAGAAGCAGCCCTACTCTCTGAGTTGCAAGGTCCTGCTTCTTAGGCTACTGGACACCATTAGCTCCAGAGGGATTGGTACGCAGGATCTCACCCTCGCCGTCCGTCCCAGAGCCGCGCCTCCGTCCCCCTTGCAGAGCCGGAAGATAGAAGCCGGGTGAGTATGAGAAGAAAAGAAGACTTCAGAGGCGGCAGAAGACTTCATGATCTTCACTGAAGTAACGCACAGCACTGCAGCTGTGCGCCATTGCTCCCATACACCTCACACACTCCGGTCACTGTAAGGGTGCAGGGCGCAGGGGGGGGGAGGGCACCCTGGGCAGCAATATAAACCTCTTTTTGGCAAAAATATAACACATATACAGTAGAGATGAGCGCCTGAAATTTTTCGGGTTTTGTGTTTTGGTTTTGGGTTCGGTTCCGCGGCCGTGTTTTGGGTTCGAACGCGTTTTGGCAAAACCTCACCGAATTTTTTTTGTCGGATTCGGGTGTGTTTTGGATTCGGGTGTTTTTTTCAAAAAACACTAAAAAACAGCTTAAATCATAGAATTTGGGGGTCATTTTGATCCCAAAGTATTATTAACCTCAAAAACCATAATTTACACTCGTTTTCAGTCTATTCTGAATACCTCACACCTCACAATATTATTTTTAGTCCTAAAATTTGCACCGAGGTCGCTGTGTGAGTAAGATAAGCGACCCTAGTGGCCGACACAAACACCGGGCCCATCTAGGAGTGGCACTGCAGTGTCACGCAGGATGTCCCTTCCAAAAAACCCTCCCCAAACAGCACATGACGCAAAGAAAAAAAGAGGCGCAATGAGGTAGCTGTGTGAGTAAGATTAGCGACCCTAGTGGCCGACACAAACACCGGGCCCATCTAGGAGTGGCACTGCAGTGTCACGCAGGATGGCCCTTCCAAAAAACCCTCCCCAAACAGCACATGATGCAAAGAAAAAAAGAGGCGCAATGAGGTAGCTGTGTGAGTAAGATTAGCGACCCTAGTGGCCGACACAAACACCGGGCCCATCTAGGAGTGGCACTGCAGTGTCACGCAGGATGTCCCTTCCAAAAAACCCTCCCCAAACAGCACATGACGCAAAGAAAAAAAGAGGCGCAATGAGGTAGCTGACTGTGTGAGTAAGATTAGCGACCCTAGTGGCCGACACAAACACCGGGCCCATCTAGGAGTGGCACTGCAGTGTCACGCAGGATGTCCCTTCCAAAAAACCCTCCCCATTCAGCACATGATGCAAAGAAAAAGAAAAGAAAAAAGAGGTGCAAGATGGAATTGTCCTTGGGCCCTCCCACCCACCCTTATGTTGTATAAACAAAACAGGACATGCACACTTTAACCAACCCATCATTTCAGTGACAGGGTCTGCCACACGACTGTGACTGATATGACGGGTTGGTTTGGACCCCCCCCAAAAAAGAAGCAATTAATCTCTCCGTGCACAAACTGGCTCTACAGAGGCAAGATGTCCACCTCATCTTCACCCTCCGATATATCACCGTGTACATCCCCCTCCTCACAGATTATCAATTCGTCCCCACTGGAATCCACCATCTCAGCTCCCTGTGTACTTTGTGGAGGCAATTGCTGCTGGTCAATGTCTCCGCGGAGGAATTGATTATAATTCATTTTAATGAACATCATCTTCTCCACATTTTCTGGATGTAACCTCGTACGCCGATTGCTGACAAGGTGAGCGGCGGCACTAAACACTCTTTCGGAGTACACACTTGTGGGAGGGCAACTTAGGTAGAATAAAGCCAGTTTGTGCAAGGGCCTCCAAATTGCCTCTTTTTCCTGCCAGTATAAGTACGGACTGTGTGACGTGCCTACTTGGATGCGGTCACTCATATAATCCTCCACCATTCTATCAATGTTGAGAGAATCATATGCAGTGACAGTAGACGACATGTCCGTAATCGTTGTCAGGTCCTTCAGTCCGGACCAGATGTCAGCATCAGCAGTCGCTCCAGACTGCCCTGCATCACCGCCAGCGGGTGGGCTCGGAATTCTGAGCCTTTTCCTCGCACCCCCAGTTGCGGGAGAATGTGAAGGAGGAGATGTTGACAGGTCGCGTTCCGCTTGACTTGACAGTTTTGTCACCAGCAGGTCTTTCAACCCCAGCAGACTTGTGTCTGCCGGAAAGAGAGATCCAAGGTAGGCTTTAAATCTAGGATCGAGCACGGTGGCCAAAATGTAGTGCTCTGATTTCAACAGATTGACCACCCGTGAATCCTTGTTAAGCGAATTAAGGGCAGCATCCACAAGTCCCACATGCCTAGCGGAATCGCTCCCTTTTAGCTCCTTCTTCAATGCCTCCAGCTTCTTCTGCAAAAGCCTGATGAGGGGAATGACCTGACTCAGGCTGGCAGTGTCTGAACTGACTTCACGTGTGGCAAGTTCAAAGGGCATCAGAACCTTGCACAACGTTGAAATCATTCTCCACTGCACTTGAGACAGGTGCATTCCACCTCCTATATCGTGCTCAATTGTATAGGCTTGAATGGCCTTTTGCTGCTCCTCCAACCTCTGAAGCATATAGAGGGTTGAATTCCACCTCGTTACCACTTCTTGCTTCAGATGATGGCAGGGCAGGTTCAGTAGTTTTTGGTGGTGCTCCAGTCTTCTGTACGTGGTGCCTGTACGCCGAAAGTGTCCCGCAATTTTTCTGGCCACCGACAGCATCTCTTGCACGCCCCTGTCGTTTTTTAAAAAATTCTGCACCACCAAATTCAAGGTATGTGCAAAACATGGGACGTGCTGGAATTTGCCCATATTTAATGCACACACAATATTGCTGGCGTTGTCCGATGCCACAAATCCACAGGAGAGTCCAATTGGGGTAAGCCATTCCGCGATGATCTTCCTCAGTTGCCGTAAGAGGTTTTCAGCTGTGTGCGTATTCTGGAAACCGGTGATACAAAGCGTAGCCTGCCTAGGAAAGAGTTGGCGTTTGCGAGATGCTGCTACTGGTGCCGCCGCTGCTGTTCTTGCGGCGGGAGTCCATACATCTACCCAGTGGGCTGTCACAGTCATATAGTCCTGACCCTGCCCTGCTCCACTTGTCCACATGTCTGTGGTTAAGTGGACATTGGGTACAGCTGCATTTTTTAGGACACTGGTGACTCTTTTTCTGAGGTCTGTGTACATTTTCGGTATCGCCTGCCTAGAGAAATGGAACCTAGATGGTATTTGGTACCGGGGACACAGTACCTCCAACAAGTCTCTAGTTGGCTCTGCAGTAATGATGGATACCGGAACCACGTTTCTCACCACCCAGGATGCCAAGGCCTCAGTTATCCGCTTTGCAGTAGGATGACTGCTGTGATATTTCATCTTCCTCGCAAAGGACTGTTGAACAGTCAATTGCTTACTGGAAGTAGTACAAGTGGGCTTACGACTTCCCCTCTGGGATGACCATCGACTCCCAGCGGCAACAACAGCAGCGCCAGCAGCAGTAGGCGTTACACGCAAGGATGCATCGGAGGAATCCCAGGCAGGAGAGGACTCGTCAGAATTGCCAGTGACATGGCCTGCAGGACTATTGGCATTCCTGGGGAAGGAGGAAATTGACACTGAGGGAGTTGGTGGGGTGGTTTGCGTGAGCTTGGTTACAAGAGGAAGGGATTTACTGGTCAGTGGACTGCTTCCGCTGTCACCCAAAGTTTTTGAACTTGTCACTGACTTATTATGAATGCGCTGCAGGTGACGTATAAGGGAGGATGTTCCGAGGTGGTTAACGTCCTTACCCCTACTTATTACAGCTTGACAAAGGGAACACACGGCTTGACACCTGTTGTCCGCATTTCTGGTGAAATACCTCCACACCGAAGAGCTGATTTTTTTGGTATTTTCACCTGGCATGTCAACGGCCATATTCCTCCCACGGACAACAGGTGTCTCCCCGGGTGCCTGACTTAAACAAACCACCTCACCATCAGAATCCTCCTGGTCAATTTCCTCCCCAGCGCCAGCAACACCCATATCCTCCTCATCCTGGTGTACTTCAACACTGACATCTTCAATCTGACTATCAGGAACTGGACTGCGGGTGCTCCTTCCAGCACTTGCAGGGGGCGTGCAAATGGTGGAAGGCGCATGCTCTTCACGTCCAGTGTTGGGAAGGTCAGGCATCGCAACCGACACAATTGGACTCTCCTTGTGGATTTGGGATTTCGAAGAATGCACAGTTCTTTGCTGTGCTGCTTTTGCCAGCTTGAGTCTTTTCATTTTTCTAGCGAGAGGCTGAGTGCTTCCATCCTCATGTGAAGCTGAACCACTAGCCATGAACATAGGCCAGGGCCTCAGCCGTTCCTTGCCACTCCGTGTGGTAAATGGCATATTGGCAAGTTTACGCTTCTCCTCCGACAATTTTATTTTAGGTTTTGGAGTCCTTTTTTTTCTGATATTTGGTGTTTTGGATTTGACATGCTCTGTACTATGACATTGGGCATCGGCCTTGGCAGACGACGTTGCTGGCATTTCATCGTCTCGGCCATGACTAGTGGCAGCAGCTTCAGCACGAGGTGGAAGTGGATCTTGATCTTTCCCTAATTTTGGAACCTCAACATTTTTGTTCTCCATATTTTAATAGGCACAACTAAAAGGCACCTCAGGTAAACAATGGAGATGGATACTAGTATACAATTATGGACTGCCTGCCGACTGCAGACACAGAGGTAGCCACAGCCGTGAACTACCGTACTGTACTGTGTCTGCAGCTAATATAGACTGGTTGATAAAGAGAAGATGTCTATGTAACTATGTATGTATAAAGAAGACTGAAAAAAATCCACGGTTAGGTGGTATACAATTATGGACGGACTGCCTGCCGAGTGCAGACACAGAGGTAGCCACAGCCGTGAACTACCGTACTGTACTGTGTCTGCAGCTAATATAGACTGGTTGATAAAGAGAAGATGTCTATGTAACTATGTATGTATAAAGAAGAATGAAAAAAAACCACGGTTAGGTGGTATACAATTATGGACGGACTGCCTGCCGAGTGCAGACACAGAGGTAGCCACAGCCGTGAACTACCGTACTGTACTGTGTCTGCAGCTAATATAGACTGGTTGATAAAGAGAAGATGTCTATGTAACTATGTATGTATAAAGAAGAATGAAAAAAATCCACGGTTAGGTGGTATTACAATTATGGACGGACTGCCTGCCGAGTGCAGAGACACAGAGGTAGCCACAGCCGTGAACTACCGTACTGTGTCTGCTGCGACTGGATGATAAATGATATAAAAAATATATATATATCACTACTGCAGCCGGACAGGTATATATTATATATTATATAATGACGGACCTGCTGGACACTGTCTGTCAGCAGAATGAGTTTTATTTTTATAGAATAAAAAAAAAAAAAAAACACACAAGTGAAGTCACACGACGAGTGTTTAACTTTTTCAGGCAATCACAATATAAGTATACTACTAACTATACTGGTGGTCAGTGTGGTCAGGTCACTGGTCAGTCACACTGGCAGTGGCACTCCTGCAGCAAAAGTGTGCACTGTTTAATTTTAATATAATATGTACTCCTGGCTCCTGCTATAACCTATAACTGGCACTGCAGTAGTGCTCCCCAGTCTCCCCCACAATTATAAGCTGTGTGAGCTGAGCAGTCAGACAGATATATAATATATATAGATGATGCAGCACACTGGCCTGAGCCTGAGCAGTGCACACAGATATGGTATGTGACTGACTGAGTCACTGTGTGTATCGCTTTTTTCAGGCAGAGAACGGATATATTAAATAAACTGCACTGTGTGTCTGGTGGTCACTCACTATATAATATATTATGTACTCCTGGCTCCTGCTATAACCTATAACTGGCACTGCAGTAGTGCTCCCCAGTCTCCCCCACAATTATAAGCTGTGTGAGCTGAGCAGTCAGACAGATATATATAATATTATATATAGATAATAGATGATGCAGCACACTGGCCTGAGCCTGAGCAGTGCACACAGATATGGTATGTGACTGACTGAGTCACTGTGTGTATCGCTTTTTTCAGGCAGAGAACGGATATATTAAATAAACTGCACTGTGTGTCTGGTGGTCACTCACTATATAATATATTATGTACTCCTGGCTCCTGCTATAACCTATAACTGGCACTGCAGTAGTGCTCCCCAGTCTCCCCCACAATTATAAGCTGTGTGAGCTGAGCAGTCAGACAGATATATATAATATTATATATAGATAATAGATGATGCAGCACACTGGCCTGAGCCTGAGCAGTGCACACAGATATGGTATGTGACTGACTGAGTCACTGTGTGTATCGCTTTTTTCAGGCAGAGAACGGATATATTAAATAAACTGCACTGTGTGTCTGGTGGTCACTCACTATATAATATATTATGTACTCCTGGCTCCTGCTATAACCTATAACTGGCACTGCAGTAGTGCTCCCCAGTCTCCCCCACAATTATAAGCTGTGTGAGCTGAGCAGTCAGACAGATATATATAATATTATATATAGATAATAGATGATGCAGCACACTGGCCTGAGCCTGAGCAGTGCACACAGATATGGTATGTGACTGAGTCACTGTGTGCTGTGTATCGCTTTTTTCAGGCAGAGAACGGATTATAAAGTAAACTGCACTGTCCTCACTAGTAAACTCTCTCCACTCAGTCTCTACACTTCTACAGTAACAGTACTCCTCCTAGTCAGCTCCAGTAAATCTCTCTCAGTCTCTTATAATCTAAATGGAGAGGACGCCAGCCACGTCCTCTCCCTATCAATCTCAATGCACGTGTGAAAATGGCGGCGACGCGCGGCTCCTTATATAGAATCCGAGTCTCGCGATAGAATCCGAGCCTCGCGAGAATCCGACAGCGTCATGATGACGTTCGGGCGCGCTCGGGTTAACCGAGCAAGGCGGGAAGATCCGAGTCGCTCGGACCCGTGAAAAAAAACATGAAGTTCTGGCGGGTTCGGATTCAGAGAAACCGAACCCGCTCATCTCTAATATACAGCGGGGCACTGTATATATGTATGAGCCCCCGCCAATTTTACAGTTTAAGCGGGACAGAAGCCTGCCGCCGAGGGTGCGGGGCTTCTCCCTCAGCACTCACCAGCGCCATTTTTTCTTCACAGCACCGCTGAGAGGAAGCTCCCCGGACTTTCCCCTGCTTATACCACGGTAGACAAGAGAGTTGAAGAGAGGGGGGGGGGGGGGCACATAATTTGGCGCAAATTACATACAGCAGTACTACTGGGCAAACATTAAGTTACTGTGTATTCCTGGGTTATATAGCGCTGGGGTGTGTGCTGGCATACTCTCTCTCTGTCTCTCCAAAGGGCCTTGTGGGGAAACTGTCTTCAGAAAAAGCATTCCCTGTGTGTGTGGTGTGTCGGTACACGTGTGTCAACATGTCTGAGGAAGAAGGCTATATTAGAGAGGAGCAGGAGCAAATGAATGTGGTGTCTCCGCCGACAGCTGATTGGATGGATATGTGGAATGTTTTAAATGCTAGTGTAAACTCATTGCACAAAAGATTAGACAAGGCTGAAGCTTTGGGACAGTCAGGGTCTCAACCCATGCCTGATCCTATGTTGCAGGGACTGTCAGGGTCTCATAAGCGCCCACTATCCCAGATTGTTGACACAGATACAGACACGGATTCTGACTCCAGTGTCGATTACGATGATGCAAAGTTACAGCCAAAATTGGCAAAATCCATTCGATATATGATTATGGCAATAAAAGATGTTTTGCACATCAGAGAGGAACCCCCTGTCCCTGACAAGAGGGTACATATGTACAAGGTGAAAAAGCCTGAGGTAACCTTTGAGGGGGTCACACGAGCTGAACGAGTTATGTGAAAAAGCTTGGGAATCTCCAGATAAAAGACTGCAGATTTCCAAAAGGATTCTTATGGCGTATCCTTTCCCATCAATGGATAGGTTACGATGGGAATCCTCCCCTAGGGTGGATAAAGCATTAACACGCTTATCCAAGAAGGTAGCCCTCCCGTCCCAGTATACGGCTACCCTCAAAGAGTCTGCTGACCGCAAACAGGAGATTACCCTGAAGTCCATTTATACACATTCAGGTACCTTACTCAGACCGGCAATTGCGTCGGCCTGGGTGTGTGTAGCGGCATGGACGGATACCTTATCTGAGGGGATGGATACCCTAGATAAGGATACTATTTTATTGACCCTGGGGCATATAAGAGATGCTGTCCTATATATGTGTGTATGCAAACTACAGGTGGTGCTGCAGGGCTCACACCCTTTTACTTGTCTTGTAGAGCAACTCTATAGCTGTTTCTGGGTCCAGCTGCTGCAAGAAATCAGCTTGAATGCTTCAGGGGCTGGGGCATGGCCAACATGAGCCCACACTGATGGGGGGTGGGGGTGTATAAAGCGATTTAGGGGTCATCCAAAGGCAACCCCACAAAGGCCGCCATGCCCTGCGTGACCCTTTTCTCTTTTCATATGCAGACGAGGGTTGCAGCCAACTATGCCCACTGCTTGGATGACATCACTATATGCAAATCCATCTGCTGCAGGCCTTCCCCCAGGAATGCTTGCAGTAGTTGTTGCATTTGGTTTGTTGTTTGGTGGTGCTTCAGTATTAGGCAGCCTTCTGCCCTCCCACATTCGTCTGAAAATGTGTTCTCCCTGCAGTTGTTGTTCCCAGATGAGAGTTCCCTTGTGCTTCCTCAGTTGAATCTCCTTAACTTGACAGGGGTGTGCCCGAGCAGCCGCCCTCCACAGCCCTATCCCAACACATACTTATCTTGCATATGAGATCTCTTGATCATGAAGATAGTTCTCACAGGGTGAGGTTCATCCATTACATTTTAAAGTAGGAAGGTACAAATTACATATTCAAATTACATATATGTGCTGGATTCAAATGTTTTCCCCCCTTCCTTTCTCAATTGTGCCCATCAGCAGCTATTCTAATGTTGCTGCCAATGGGTGTGACGCATTCATTTCTTCTGTGGGGTACACTGGACTCCACAAGGATTCACATTGTATATGTACACCAGAGTAGGATCTTGATCTGAGGCACCAACAGGCTCAAAGCTTTTGACTGTTCCCAAGATGCTCAGCGCCCCCTCCTCTATAACCTCGCTTCCATGAACAGGGAGCTCAGTTTGTAGTTGGTGCCTTCAGTAGCAGGCCACTTAACAGGGGGCTGCCTCAGGCAGCCTATTCTTAGCTATTAATTTTGGCAAGAAAAGAAGAACTTTTTTTATAAGAATCTACAAGGGCTGCAGCAGGCTAGGTCTAATAGACCTCTTTACTGCAGCTCCATCACTCCCAGTGGCGCAGTATACTCCCGTGCCCCGGTTGCTGGGTCACTGCAGCGGAGGCTCCGGTTTCTTCCTAAGGTTAGTCACACACACACCGCCCTCCGGGATCACGAGGCCGCTGATGGGGGCGGGCCGTGTGCGCACTGGCGTGGACACTGATTACTGGGCAGCCGCTCCACTAGCCACCAGGGACAGTTAAGGAGCACAGCTCTGGGGTTTTTTCTCCTATATTAACCCCATTTTGTACTACCCGCAGTGCATTGTGATAGGTAATGGGGCCTGATTCAGGTTGGATCGCAATCCAACTGCAAAAACTGCTAAGAGCATACGCATCCGCCTGCATTTTCTGCGGCACCCCGCAGATAATGCGATCACCTCTGCCTGTGAATCGGTGAAGGGTTGGGGGAGGGGGGTCAACAACACTCCATTTCCAAGTCGAAGATGGAGCGGTGCGGGGGCACGGTTTCAAAATGGGGTCGGCAACGGAGAAACAGGAGGCGTGGTCAGAGCAGCTGCATGACATCACATGGGCCGGACTCTGCCAGTGGAGCCCCAGCGTCATGAGGTAGATTTTGTAGAGGCCGGGGAGGACTTCTGTTCCTGGGAACTAGCTGTGTTGTGCAGCTTTATTCCTCTGCCCCTACCTCTGGCAAGAAAGGACGCACCTCGCACTTTCTTGTTTCTTTGTGACCGAAAGGACTGCATTTGATAATGCGGAGCTTTCTTATGCTGTGAGGGAACATAAGGTAAAAAATTTGATTTTCCAACTGTAGCTGTGCGTGTTAATGCTTTGTCCATCCTACGGGAGGATTTCCATCGTAACCTATCCGTTGATGGAAAAGGATACGCCATAAGAATCCTTTTGGAAATCTGCAGTCTTTTATCTGGAGATTCCCAAGCTTTTTCACATAACTCGTTCAGCTCGTGTGACCCCCTCAAAGGTTACCTCAGGCTTCTTTCCCTTGTACATATGTACCCTCTTGTCAGGGACAGGGGGTTCCTCTGTGATGTGCAAAACATCTTTTATTGCCATAATCATGTATCGAATGGATTTTGCCAATTTTGGCTGTAACTTTGCATCATCGTAATCGACACTGGAGTCAGAATCCGTGTCGGTATCTGTGTCAACAATCTGGGATAGTGGGCGCTTATGAGACCCTGACAGTCCCTGCAACATAGGATCAGGCATGGGTTGAGTCCCTGACTGTCCCAAAGCTTCAGCCTTGTCTAATCTTTTGTACAATGAGTTTACACTAGCATTTAAAACATTCCACATATCCATCCAATCAGGTGTCAGCGGAGACACCACATTCATTTGCTCCTGCTCCTCTCTAATATAGCCTTCTTCCTCAGACATGTCGACACACGTGTACCGACACACCACACACACAGGGAATACTTTTTCTGAAGACAGTTTCCCCACAAGGCCCTTTGGAGAGACAGAGAGAGAGTATGCCAGCACACTCCCCAGCGCTATATAACCCAGGAATAACACAGTAACTTAATGTTTGTCCAGTAGCGCTGCTGTATGTAATTTGCGCCGAATTATGTGCCCCCCCTCTCTTTTCAACCCTCTTCTCTACCGTGGTATAAGCAGGGGAGAGTCCGGGGAGCTTCCTCTCAGTGGTGCTGTGGAGAAAAAATGGCGCTGGTGAGTGCTGAGGGAGAAGCCCCGCCCCCTCGGCGGCGGGCTTCTGTCCCGCTTAAACTGTAAAATTGGTGGGGGCTCATACATATATACAGTGCCCAGCTGTATATATGTTATATTTTTGCCAAAAAGAGGTTTATATTGCTGCCCAGGGCTCCCCCCCTGCGCCCTGCACCCTTACAGTGACCGGAGTATGTGAGGTGTATGGGAGCAATGGCGCACAGCTGCAGTGCTGTGCGCTACCTCAGTGAAGATCATGAACTCTGTGGAGCCCGTCTATCCCCATGGTCCTTACGGAGTCCCCAGCATCCTCTAGGACGTTAGAGAAACTAGGATTTTAATACCTACCGGTAAATCCTTTTCTCTTAGTCTGTTGAGGATGCTGGGCACCCGTCCCAGTGTGTACTGTGTCTGCAGTTATTAAATGGCCCTTAACTCCAGAACATTTATGTGGAGACAACTTTCCTGACTTGACCATCTTCCTTGGACGTTTTCCCCCTGTGTGACTGCTCCCCAGCCTCGGAGGGTTGCATCTGTGGTCCCTAGGATCCAGTCCTGGATCCCGAACCATCGCCCCTCTAGGAGGTGAGAACTGTGCAGCCACCAATGGAGTGAGATTCTGGTCTTGGAAGACAGGATTATCCTCCGGTGCATGTGTAGGTGGGATCCGGACCAATTGTCCAACAGGTCCCACTGGAACACTCTGGCATGGAACCTGCCAAACTGAATGGCCTCGTAGGCCACAACCATCTTCCCCAGCAACTGAATGCATTGATGGATTAACACTCTTGCTGGTTTCAGAATTTGTTTGACCAGACTCTGGATCTCCATAGCCTTTCCACTGGAAGAAAACCTCTTCTGTGTCCAGTATGTGTTATGATTCCAGCACTCTGGTCAGAGAAGATCTTATGGCAAGGACCGGAGCACTGGAACGGAATGCTGGGGAAGGGAGCAGGACAGGAAAATAGCCCATGGCGCCCTAACTCTGTTGTCTCACCCGTGTTGTCAGAAATCCCCTGCGAGACTATGGTTTCTTGAGCCCTTGGCAGCCGCGTTTGAAGGGCGGATTATGTCTGCCCAACTTCGATGCCCCCCGGTCTTAATGAGAGACAAAGGGAAACCCGAGACAGGGTGATAACAAGAGGCCCTCTAACTAAACAACCAGGCCAGGGGATAAGCAAACTCAAAACTATAATATGTGTGGAGAAACCGCCAGGAAAAAGGACAACCAAAATATCCACTTGTCCAATTCTCCTACCCGGCACCGCCGAGTACCAGAGAGGACTTGTGGAAGCGGAACCCTCCGCAAATGCTCCAAACACAAAATATAAAAGGTAAAGCGGCTGAGCCGCAACACACGGCAGAGCCGCAACTCACAAACACCACTGGATATAAAACGGTGATCAGTCAGGACTCCAGGGAACCAAACGACCTCTTGGGATGAGATGACAACTCCCGAATACCGGACTTCTGCGGACTGGAATGACCGGATACAGCAGGACTGGAAACAGACTCTCAGCAAACAAAGGCAGCATGCAGGAAGCTATTACCGGCATCTGTGAGAAGCCCTGGGAGTGTATTTAACAAGGAGTCCTCCAATCAGCTGCTAATGGCTGATTAGAATAAATGCCGTGCAGCTGCCTTGCTGCACGGCCAGAGAGCAGGTGAATATCTTAATTTCCTAAAGCCTAGCAACGGGGAACGCGGTCCGCCAGTGGCGTCCCCGTTGCTAGGGTCCGTGCGGCTCAGCGCGCCCGGCGTCTAGCGTTGCTAGGGAGCCGGCGGCTGTACGTGCATGGCATCTCTAGTTGCTAGGCGCCGGGCCGCGCAGACCATCAAGCGGACCCCGGCGCCTAACAGTACCCCCCCTTGAGGAGGGGTCAAGGAACCCCTAAAGCCAGGTTTCTGAGGAAATTCCCGAAAAAATGCCCTCTTGAGCCTCGGGGCATGAAGATCCTTATCCAGGACCCAAGACCTTTCCTCCGGACCATAGCCTTTCCAGTGAACCAGAAAATACAGCCGATCCCGGGACAATTTGGAATCGAGAACCTTCTCTACCAAGAACTCCTGTTGTCCCTGTACATCCACTGGAGATCTACCCTGAGAGATCTTCCGAGGAAATCTACTGGAAGAAATGTATTGTTTCAACAGGGAACAATGAAACGTATTTCCAATCCTGAGAGATCTTGGTAAACGTAACCGAAAGGCAACTGGGTTGACTCTTTTAATAATAAGAAATGGCCCAATAAATTTGGGTCCCAGTCTAGCTGAGGATTGTCGAAGCCTGATGTTGCGAGTCGACAACCACACCCTATCTCCCACCTTAAAAGTGCAAGGACGTCGGAGCCTGTCAGAAAATTTCTTCTCTCGAAAGGCCGCTTTTCTGAGAGCAAGGTGCACCTTTTTCCAAATGGCTCTGAGATGGGAGGTTAAGGTAAGCGAGGAGACTGAGGAATGATGAAAAAAAGAATTAGCTCTGGGGTGAAAACCAAAAACTGAAAAGAATGGAGACTCTTTAGTGGAGGAATGACAAGAATTATTGTAAGCAAATTCAGCCAACGGAAGAAACTCGGACCAATCATTCTGGAGTTTGGCTGAATACAAGCGCAAATATTGTTTCAATGATTGGTTAACTCGTTCGGTTTGCCCGTTGGATTGTGGGTGGTAACCGGATGTTAACGACAATTTCATCTTCAATGAGGCACAAAAACATTTCCAGAATTGTGCGATGAATTGTGGACCCCGATCAGAAACAATATCAGTAGGCAACCCATGAAGCCTGAATACATGGCGGAGAAACAAAACTGCCAACCCTTGGGCAGAAGGCATTCGGGGAAGAGCAATAAAATGAGCCATTTTACTAAAACGGTCCACTACCACCCATATGACTCGGAATCCGGCTGAAAGGGGAAGGTCAACCACAAAATCCATGGAAATATGAGACCACGGCCTGAGAGGAACATTTAAGGGCATAAGTTGCCCGATGGGCAAGGAACGGGGAACCTTATGCTGTGCACAAACCTGACATGAATAAACAAATTCCTTGACGTCTTTAGAAAGACCAGGCCACCATACTGAGCGAGAGACTAACTCCAATGTCTTAGAGACTCCTGGATGCCCTGAAACTTTGTTATCATGGAATTCCGTTAAAACAGTAACTCTCAAAAACTCAGGGACGTAAAGACGACCAGCAGGAGTAATTCTGGGAGCTTGGTGTTGAAGCTGTTTTAACTGGGTAAATAAATCTTGTGTGAGGCCCGCCCAGATGACCGAAGATGGAAGTATGGGGGTAACAGGATTGTTATTGTGAACCGGAAGAAAGCTATGTGACAGGGCATCAGCCTTAGTATTCTTGGAACCAGGCCTGAAAGTGATTATAAATTTGAAACGCGTAAAAAATAATGCTCAACGTGCCTGCCGGGCATTAAGCCGCTTAGCCGATTCAATGTATTGCAGGTTCTTATGGTCAGTCAATACCGAAATAGTATGTTTTGCTCCCTCCAGCCAATGCCTCCACTCCTCGAAAGCCCATTTTACCGCCAGTAACTCCCGATTACCAACGTCATAGTTGGATTCAGCGGAGGAGAATTTCCTGGACATAAAGGCACAAGGATGTAACTCCAGAGACTCCGGATCCTTTTGAGAAAGGATAGCCCCCACTCCAACCTCCGAGGCATCAACCTCTACCACAAAGGGCAATTCCGGATTAGGATGTCTGAGGACTGGAGCCGAGACAAAGGCTTGTTTCAAGGCCCGGAAGGACAACTCAGCTTTACGCGACCAGTTGGTAGGATCCGCTCCTTTCTTTGTCAGAGCTACAATGGGAGCAACCAGGTCAGAAAAAGAATGAATGAACCTCCTATAATAATTTGCAAACCCTAAAAAACGCTTAATTGCTTTTAAATTGGTGGGTTGCGCCCAACTAAGGATGGCCTGGAGTTTCTTTGGTTCCATGGAAAATCCCTGAGGGGAAATTATGTACCCTAAAAAAGATACTTCCGTGACATGAAACTCACACTTCTCCAGCTTGGCATATAAATGATTCTCACATAACTTTTGAAGAACCAGACGCACCTGGGTAACATGTTGTTCCATTGATTTAGAAAAAATCAGGATGTCGTCTAAGTAAACGACCACGAATTTCCCTAGGAAGTCACGGAGCACATCGTTAATGAGGTCTTGAAAAACTGCCGGAGCATTGGACAGGCCGAACGGCATCACCAGGTATTCGTAGTGACCCGACTGAGTACTGAAGGCCGTTTTCCACTCATCTCCAGATTTAATTCGGATGAGGTTGTACGCTCCTCTAAGGTCAATTTTAGAAAAAATCACAGCAGAACGTAACTGATCAAAGAGTACAGAAATCAACGGCAAAGGATAGGTGTTTTTAACTGAGATCTTATTCAGGGCTCTAAAATCAATGCAAGGTCTAAGCGAGCCATCCTTTTTCTCCACAAAGAAGAAGCCTGCACTTAAAGGAGATTTTGATGGTCTAATAAATCCTTTCTCAAGGCTCTCCTTTACATAATCATTCATAGCCGCAGTTTCTGGCCCGGATAATGCATATAATCTTCCCTTTGGCAATGCGGCACCAGGAATTAACTCAATAGCACAATCATAAGGCCGATGGGGAGGCAGAATGACCGCATTGCCTTTGGAGAAAACATCAGCAAACTCCTGGTATTCCACCGGAATGAGTTCTGGAATGATAGCTGCTACTCTGACTGGAAACGTGATACATTCCTTATCACAAAAAGTACCCCAATGTGAAATCTCCCCCGACCGCCAATCAATGGTGGGATTATGAAAGGCCAGCCAAGGGTGACCCAGAACAACTGGCAATGGGCAATGTGTAAGAAAGAACTCGATTTTCTCGGAATGTAGAGCTCCTACTGTAAGTAGTACAGGGGGTGTACGGAGAGAAATAATCCCATTAGACAGCGGACTCCCATCTAAGCCATGCATGGTGACACACCTACCCAAAGGTAACTGAGGAATGCCTAAGGCCTTAGCCCAAGTTAAATCCATAAAGTTTCCTGCAGCTCCACTGTCAACAAAAGCCGACACCGAAGAACTGAGGCTGCCAAAGGAAACTTTAACTGGGACTAAAAGGGAGTTATTCGAGGAGATAAGCTGCAGACCTAGGTGAACCCCCTCACAATTCACCTGGTCAAAGCGTTTCCCGACTTGTTCGGACAATTACGAGCAAAATGTCCCTTACCCCCACAGTACAGACAAAGACCAGAATTTTGCCTTCTGGCTCTTTCTTCAGGAGACAGCCGGGAGAGACCCATCTGCATGGTCTCCTCTACGTCTTCAGGAATGGAATATACACACGGACTTGACCTTACAGGTGCTCCTTTTTCAGCCCTCCGCTCTCTGAGACGACGATCAATCTTAATAGAAAGCTCCATGAGTTTATCGAGAGTCTCAGGAGCGGGGTACTGAAGGAGACTGTCTTTTATAGACTCTGATAAGCCGAGGAGAAACTGACTGCGCAGGGCTGGGTCATTCCAGCCACAGTCGTTCGACCAACGGCGAAACTCCGTACAATAAACCTCTGCAGGATTTCTACCCTGTCTGAGAGCGCGCAACTGACTTTCAGCGGACGCCTCTCTATCAGGGTCATCATACAAGAGCCCTAAAGACTCAAAAAAAGCGTCAACTGACAACAATGCCGGATCCTCTGCTCTTAAACCAAATGCCCAGGTCTGAGGATCCCCCTGGAGCAAAGAAATAATAAACCCGACCCGCTGAGATTCAGTACCCGAGGAAGTCGGTCTTAAACAAAAATAAAGTTTACAGGATTCTTTAAAATTAAAAAACTCTTTTCTATCACCAGAAAAACGGTCAGGCAAATGCATCTTTGGTTCAGGGACTACCCTTGGGGAAGCTCGCAAAAGATCTTCCTGCGACTTCACCCGAAGAGAAAGATCCTGAACCATCTGAGTAAGTTCTTGAATCTGGCTGACTAAGAGCTGACCAGGATTTGGCCCTAAACCTGTTGGATTCAAGAGGCCGATAAACTCTCACAAAACTGAATGAGAAAAAATTAAACCCCGTTTAATTTTAAGTTTTGGTATGGCCGGTAATAATGTTATGATTCCAGCACTCTGGTCAGAGAAGATCTTATGGCAAGGACTGGAGCACTGGAACGGAATGCTGGGGAAGGGAGCAGGACAGGAAAATAGCCCCTGGCGCCCTTACTCTGTTGTCTCACCCGTGTTGTCAGAAATCCCCTGCGAGACTATGGTTTCTTGAGCCCTTGGCAGCCGCGTTTGAAGGGCGGATTATGTCTGCCCAACTTCGATGCCCCCCGGTCTTAATGAGAGACAAAGGGAAACCCGAGACAGGGTGATAACAAGAGGCCCTCTAACTAAACAACCAGGCCAGGGGCTAAGCAAACTCAAAACTATAATATGTGCAGAGAAACCGCCAGGAAAAAGGACAACCAAAATATCCACTTGTCCAATTCTCCTACCCGGCACCGCCAAGTACCAGAGAGGACTTGTGGAAGCGGAACCCTCCGCAAATGCTCCAAACACAAAATATAAAAGGTAAAGCGGCTGAGCCGCAACACACGGCAGAGCCGCAACTCACGAACACCACTGGATATAAAACGGTGATCAGTCAGGACTCCAGGGAACCAAACGACCTCTTGGGATGAGATGACAACTCCCGAATACCGGACTTCTGCGGACTGGAATGACCGGATACAGCAGCACTGGAAACAGACTCTCAGCAAACAAAGGCAGCATGCAGGAAGCTATTACCGGCGTCTGTGAGAAGCCCTGGGAGTGTATTTAACAAGGAGTCCTCCAATCAGCTGCTAAAGGCTGATTAGAATAAATGCCGTGCAGCTGCCTTGCTGCACGGCCAGAGAGCAGGTGAATATTTTAATTTCCTAAAGCCTAGCAACGGGGAACGCGGTCCGCCAGTGGCGTCCCCGTTGCTAGGGTCCGTGCGGCTCAGCGCGCCCGGCGTCTAGCGTTGCTAGGGAGCCGGCGGCTGTACGTGCACGGCGTCTCTAGTTGCTAGGCGCCGGGCCGCGCAGACCATCAAGCGGACCCCGGCGCCTAACAGTATGACTCCCAAAAACAACAACCGCGTCATTGGGGCCAACTGCGATTTTGGCAAGTTTAGGAGCCAACCATGTTGTTGAAGAACTGTCAGGGAGAGTGCAATGTTTTGCACCAACTGGTCCCTGGATCTCGCCTTTATCAGGAGATCATCCAAGTACGGGATAATTGTGACTCCTTGCTTGCGAAGGAGAACCATAATTTCCGCCATCACCCTGGTGAAAATCCTCGGAGCCGTGGACAGACCAAACGGCAATGTCTGAAATTGGTAATGACAATCCTGAATTGCAAACCTTAGGTAGCTTGAGGCAGTGGCTAAATGGGAACATGTAAGTAGGCATCCTTTATGTCTACCAAAACCATGAAATCTCCGTCCTCCGGACTGGAGATCACTGCCCTGAGAAATTCCATCTTGAAATTGAATTTCTTTAGGAAGAAATTGAGGGATTTCAGATTTAAGATTGGTCTGACTGAGCCGTCCGGCTTCGGGACCACGAAGAGGCTTGAATAAAAACCTTCTCCCTGCTGACTAAGGCCAATTTGAACAATCGGTGAGGGGGAACGTCTTGAAACCCCAGTTTGTACTCTTGGGACACTATTTGTAAAACTCACAAGTCCAGGTCCGAATGAATCCAGAACTGACTGAAGAGTTTTAGACGTGCCCCCACTGGTGTGGGCTCCTGCAAGAAAGCCCCAGTGTCATGCAGTGGATTTGGCAGAAGCAGAGGACAATCTCTGGTCCTGCGATCTTGAAGAGGCTACAGACCTCTTCCTTTTCCTTCCTCTACCTGCAAAGAAAGGGGAATCTTAACTTCTTGCATATCTATTGGGCCAAAATTACTGCGGTAGATAATGATGCGTCTTCATCCGTTGAGAGGGAACATAGGGCAAGAAGGTTGACTTACCATTGAAATGAGGATGCATCTTGCTGCCTTTCCAATGAAGCAAGTTTAATTTAGTAATAGGTGAAAAACCATCCCTACAAAGGTGTTAATCAGAGACTTGGCTTTGTGGACACTTTTCAGAGAACAAATTTGTTAGCATAAAAATAAAGCCAGAAAATGAAGAGCTGTTTAATCACTCAATTGGATTTTTCTGCCAGCATATTTTTTTTCTCTGCAACCCACTGCTAAATTGTGCTTTCTAGCTGTTTTTATAAAATCACTGAATCAAATCTAACTCTGATTACATCAGAGAAGGCCAGGTACCCTACACCATAACAGGGGGTTTGAAATTTTGACTTGTCTACTTAAAGATCACCAAAATCTGATAACAAGGTCAATTAGGTCCCTGGGTGGGATTGAACCACCAACCTTATGGTTAATAGCCGTACCTACTAACTGATTGCGCCACAGAGACACTTTGCAAAAGTCCATACTGACAAAGGCTAATAAGCATTCATCTAAAACGTTTCCTAGAAAAACTTTAAAAAGTCAATAATCTGGAGAGTTTTTGTAAGATGTTTCTTCCATCAACCAACGAAGAAACACATTGGTACTTTCCCATGATGAGTGAGTGCTTCAGGATCTCTTACACTTACATGTGCAGCAGAGTACTGCAATGGAAGCATGCTGGGCCCATAACCCAGAGGTAGGCAGATTGAAACTATCCTCTGCTATATGCATTTTTTTTTGTTAATTAAAGTAATCCAAAACTGGGATTGATATTTTGTCTCTTTTATTTTTACTTAAAGTACAATAACTTTTACCATTTTAATTTGTTTTAATAGTATATTGACAGTATTGTTTTCTTTAAAAAATCCACTTCATTTTCTTTACCCTATTATTAAAATGGTAATTGACAAAAACAAACTACATTGTCACCAGAAGAGCAATACAAAATGTACAAGTGATATATTAAAATCATCTTTCCAGCTTGAATTTCAATGATGCATTGGGTCAACAATTTTGTGAGAAACATCTTCACCCTTAAATAAAGATTTTCTTAATTCCTTACCTGTGTGCTAATTAGATATCACCTTGTTTTCACATTAAACAGACTTCCACATGAGAAAGCAGCAAGGATGCAGTGGCGTTAATGTTTCCTGGTGTCAACCTGTATTATTTCAGTAGACATTGAAATGAGGATACATCTTGCTGCCTTTCCAATGAAGCAAGTTTAATTTAGTAATAGGTGAAAAACCATCCCTACAAAGGTGTTAATCAGAGACTTGGCTTTGTGGACACTTTTCAGAGAACAAATTTGTTAGCATAAAAATAAAGCCAGAAAATGAAGAGCTGTTTAATCACGCAATTTGATTTTTTTGCCAGCATATTTCTTTTTCTCTGCAACCCACTGCTAAATTGTGCTTCCTAGATGTTTTTATAAAATCACTGAATCAAATCTAACTCTGATTACATCAGAGAAGGCCAGGTACCCTACACCATAACAGGGGGTATGAAATTTGACTTGTCTACTTAAAGATCACCAAAATCTGATAACAAGGTCAATTACGTCCCTGGGTGGGATTGAACCACCAACCTTTTGGTTAATAGCCGTACACACTAACTGATTGCGCCACAGAGACATTTTGCAAAAGTACATACTGACAAATGCTAATAAGCATTCATCTAAAACGTTTCCTAGAAAAACTTAAAAAAGTCAATAATCTGGAGCATTTTTGTAAGATGTTTCTTCTATCAACCAACGAAGAAACACATTGGTACTTTCCCATGATGAGTGAGTGCTTCAGGATCTCTTGCACTTACATGTGCAGCAGAGTACAGCAATGGAAGCATGCTGGGCCCATAACCCAGAGGTAGGCAGATTGAAACTATCCTCTGCTATATGCATTTTTTTGTTTGTTAATTAAAGTAATCCAAAACTGGGATTGATATTTTGGCTCTTTTATTTTTACTTAAAGTACAATAACTTTTACCATTTTAATTTTTTTTAATAGTATATTGACAGTATTGTTTTCTTTCAAAAATCCACTTAATTTTCTTTACCCTGTTATTAAAATGGTAATTGACAAAAAAAACTACATTGTCACCAGAAGAGCAATACAAAATGTACAAGTGATATATTAAAATCATCTTTCCAGCTTGAATTTCAATGATGCATTGGGGCAACAATTTTGTGAGAAACATCTTCACCCTTAAATAAAGATTTTTGTAATTCCTTACCTGTGTGCTAATTAGATATCACCTTGTTTTCACATTAAACAGACTTCCACATGAGAAAGCAGCAAGGATGCAGTGGCGTTAATGTTTCCTGGTGTCAACCTGTATTATTTCAGTAGACATTGAAATGAGGATGCATCTTGCTGCCTTTCCAATGAAGCAAGTTTAATTTAGTAATAGGTGAAAAACCATCCCTACAAAGGTGTTAATCAGAGACTTGGCTTTGTGGACACTTTTCAGAGAACAAATTTGTTAGCATAAAAATAAAGCAAGAAAATTAAGAGCTGTTTAATCACGCAATTTGATTTTTTTGCCAGCATATTTCTTTTTCTCTGCAACCCACTGCTAAATTGTGCTTCCTAGATGTTTTTATAAAATCACTGAATCAAATCTAACTCTGATTACATCAGAGAAGGCCAGGTACCCTACACCATAACAGTGGGTATGAAATTTGACTTGTCTACTTAAAGATCACCAAAATCTGATAACAAGGTCAATTACGTCCCTGGGTGGGATTGAACCACCAACCTTTTGGTTAATAGCCGTACACACTAACTGATTGCGCCACAGAGACACATTGCAAAAGTACATACTGACAAAGGCTAATAAGCATTCATCTAAAACGTTTCCTAGAAAAACTTAAAAAAGTCAATAATCTGGAGAGTTTTTGTAAGATGTTTCTTCTATCAACCAACGAAGAAACACATTGGTACTTTCCCATGATGAGTGAGTGCTTCAGGATCTCTTGCACTTACATGTGCAGCAGAGTACAGCAATAGAAGCATGCTGGGCCCATAACCCAGAGGTAGGCAGATTGAAACTATCCTCTGCTATATGCATTTTTTTGTTTGTTAATTAAAGTAATCCAAAACTGGGATTGATATTTTGGCTCTTTTATTTTTACTTAAAGTACAATAACTTTTACCATTTTAATTTGTTTTAATAGTATATTGACAGTATTGTTTTCTTTCAAAAATCCACTTAATTTTCTTTACCCTATTATTAAAATGGTAATTGACAAAAACAAACTACATTGTCACCAGAAGAGCAATACAAAATGTACAAGTGATATATTAAAATCATCTTTCCAGCTTGAATTTCAATGATGCGTTGGGGCAACGATTTTGTGAGAAACATCTTCACCCTTAAATAAAGATTTTCTTAATTCCTTACCTGTGTGCTAATTAGATATCACCTTGTTTTCACATTAAACAGACTTCCACATGAGAAAGCAGCAAGGATGCAGTGGCGTTAATGTTTCCTGGTGTCAACCTGTATTATTTCAGTAGACATTGAAATGAGGATGCATCTTGCTGCCTTTCCAATGAAGCAAGTTTAATTTAGTAATAGGTGAAAAACCATCCCTACAAAGGTGTTAATCAGAGACTTGGCTTTGTGGACACTTTTCAGAGAACAAATTTGTTAGCATAAAAATAAAGCCAGAAAATAAAGAGCTATTTAATCACTCAATTGGATTTTTCTGCCAGCATATTTTTTTTCTCTGCAACCCACTGCTAAATTGTGCTTCCTAGCTGTTTTTATAAAATCACTGAATCAAATCTAACTCTGATTACATCAGAGAAGGCCAGGTACCCTACACAATAACAAGGGGTATGAAATTTGACTTGTCTACTTAAAGATCACCAAAATCTGATAACAAGGTCAATTACGTCCCTGGGTGGGATTGAACCACCAACCTTTTGGTTAATAGCCGTACACACTAACTGATTGCGCCACAGAGACACTTTGCAAAAGTACATACTGACAAATGCTAATAAGCATTCATCTAAAACGTTTCCTAGAAAAACTTAAAAAAGTCAATAATCTGGAGAGTTTTTGTAAGATGTTTCTTCTATCAACCAACGAAGAAACACATTGGTACTTTCCCATGATGAATGAGTGCTTCAGGATCTCTTGCACTTAATGTGCAGCAGAGTACAGCAATGGAAGCATGCTGGGCCCATAACCCAGAGGTAGGCAGATTGAAACTATCCTCTGCTATATGCATTTGTTTTTGTTAATTAAAGTAATCCAAAACTGGGATTGATATTTTGGCTCTTTTATTTTTACTTAAAGTACAATAACTTTTACCATTTTAATTTGTTTTAATAGTATATTGACAGTATTGTTTTCTTTCAAAAATCCACTTCATTTTCTTTACCCTATTATTAAAATGGTAATTGACAAAAACAAACTACATTGTCACCAGAAGAGCAATACAAAATGTACAAGTGATATATTAAAATCATCTTTCCAGCTTGAATTTCAATGATGCATTGGGGCAACGATTTTGTGAGAAACATCTTCACCCTTAAATAAAGATTTTCTTAATTCCTTACCTGTGTGCTAATTAGATATCACCTTGTTTTCACATTAAACAGACTTCCACATGAGAAAGCAGCAAGGATGCAGTGGCGTTAATGTTTCCTGGTGTCAACCTGTATTATTTCAGTAGACATTGAAATGAGGATGCATCTTGCTGCCTTTCCAATGAAGCAAGTTTAATTTAGTAATAGGTGAAAAACCATCCCTACAAAGGTGTTAATCAGAGACTTTGCTTTGTGGACACTTTTCAGAGAACAAATTTGTTAGTATAAAAATAAAGCCAGAAAATGAAGAGCTGTTTAATCACTCAATTGGATTTTTTTGCCAGCATATTTCTTTTTCTCTGCAACCCACTGCTAAATTGTGCTTCCTAGCTGTTTTTATAAAATCACTGAATCAAATCTAACTCTGATTACATCAGAGAAGGCCAGGTACCCTACACCATAACAGGGGGTTTGACATTTTGACTTGTCTACTTAAAGATCACCAAAATCTGATAACAAGGTCAATTACGTACCTGGGTGGGATTGAACCACCAACCTTTTGGTTAATAGCCGTACACACTAACTGATTGCGCCACAGAGACACATTGCAAAAGTATATACTGACAAGGGCTAATAAGCATTCATCTAAAACGTTTCCTAGAAAAACTTAAAAAAGTCAATAATCTGGAGAGTTTTTGTAAGATGTTTCTTCCATCAACCAACGAAGAAACACATTGGTACTTTCCCATGATGAGTGAGTGCTTCAGGATCTCTTGCACTTACATGTGCAGCAGAGTACAGCAATGGAAGCATGCTGGGCCCATAACCCAGAGGTAGGCAGATTGAAACTATCCTCTGCTATATGCTTTTTTTTTGTTAATTAAAGTAATCCAAAACTGGGATTGATATTTTGGCTCTTTTATTTTTACTTAAAGTACAATAACTTTTACCATTTTAATTTGTTTTAATAGTATATTGACAGTATTGTTTTCTTTCAAAAATCCACTTCATTTTCTTTACCCTATTATTAAAATGGTAATTGACAAAAACAAACTACATTGTCACCAGAAGAGCAATACAAAATGTACAAGTGATATATTAAAATCATCTTTCCAGCTTGAATTTCAATGATGCATTGGGGCAACGATTTTGTGAGAAACATCTTCACCCTTAAATAAAGATTTTCTTAATTCCTTACCTGTGTGATAATTAGATATCACCTTGTTTTCGCATTAAACAGACTTCCACATGAGAAAGCAGCAAGGATGCAGTGGCGTTAATGTTTCCTGGTGTCAACTTGTATTATTTCAGTAGACATTGAAATGAGGATGCATCTTGCTGCCTTTCCAATGAAGCAAGTTTAATTTAGTAATAGGTGAAAAACCATCCTTACAAAGGTGTTAATCAGAGACTTGGCTTTGTGGACACTTTTCAGAGAACAAATTTGTTAGCATAAAAATAAAGCCAGAAAATGAAGAGCTGTTTAATCACTCAATTGGATTTTTCTGCCAGCATATTTCTTTTTCTCTGCAAACCACTGCTAAATTGTGCTTCCTAGCTGTTTTTATAAAATCAATGAATCAAATCTAACTCTGATTACATCAGAGAAGGCCAGGTACCCTACACCATAAGAGGGGGTTTGAAATTTTGACTTGTCTACTTAAAGATCGCCAAAATCTGATAACAAGGTCAATTACATCCCTGGGTTTGATTGAACCACCAACCTTTTGGTTAGTAGCCGTACACACTAACTGATTGCGCCACAGAGACACTTTGCAGAAATAAATACTGACAAAGGCTAATAAGCATTCATCTAAAACGTTTCCTAGAAAAACTTTAAAAAGTCAATAATCTGGAGAGTTTTTGTAAGATGTTTCTTCCATCAACCAACGAAGAAACACATTGGTACTTTCCCATGATGAGTGAGTGCTTCAGGATCTCTTGCACTTACATGTGCAGCAGAGTACTGCAATGGAAGCATGCTGGGCCGATAACCCAGAGGTAGGCAGATTGAAACTATCCTCTGCTATATGCATTTTTTTTAATTAAAGTAATCCAAAATTGGGATTGATATTTTAGCTCTTTTAATTTTACTTAAAGTACAATAACTTTTACCATTTTAATTTTTTTAATAGTATATTGACAGTATTGTTTTCTTTCAAAAATCCACTTCATTTTCTTTACCCTATTATTAAAATGGTAATTGACAAAAACAAACTACATTGTCACCAGAAGAGCAATACAAAATGTACAAGTGATATATTAAAATCATCTTTCCAGCTTGAATTTCAATGATGCATTGGGGCAACGATTTTGTGAGAAACATCTTCACCCTTAAATAAAGATTTTCTTAATTCCTTACCTGTGTGCTAATTAGATATCACCTTGTTTTCACATTAAACAGACTTCCACATGAGAAAGCAGCAAGGATGCAGTGGCGTTAATGTTTCCTGGTGTCAACCTGGATTATTTCAGTAGATATTGAAATGACGATGCATCTTGCTGCCTTTCCAATGAAGCAAGTTTAATTTAGTAATAAGTGAAAAACCATCCCTACAAAGGTGTTAATCAGATACTTGGCTTTGTGGACACTTTTCAGAGAACAAATTTGTTAGCATAAAAATAAAGCCAGAAAATGAAGAGCTGTTTAATCACTCAATTGGATTTTTTTGCCAGCATATTTCTTTTTCTCTGCAACCCACTGCTAAATTGTGCTTCCTAGCTGTTTTTTTTATAAAATCACTTAATCAAATCTAACTCTGATTACATCAGAGAAGGCCAGGTACCCTACACCACAAGAGGGGGTTTGAAATTTTGACTTGTCTACTTAAAGATCACCAAAATCTGATAACAAGGTAAATTACGTCCCTGGGTGGGATTGAACCACCAACCTTTTGGATAATAACTGAACACGCTAACTGATTGCGCCACAGAGACACTTTGCAAACGTACATTCTGACAAACGCTAATAAGCATTCATCTAGAACGTTTCCTAGAAAAACTTTAAAAAGTCAATAATCTGGAGAGTTTTTGTGAGATGTTTCTTCCATCAATCAACGAAGAACATTCAAGCTGATTTCTTGCAGCAGCTGGGCACTGTAACAGCTCCAGAGCTGCTCTGTAAGGCAACTAAAAGGGTGTGGGCCCTGCAGCACTACCTGTAGTTCGCATTGTGCGTTGGAAGGCACAAAGTAAGCAGACGGGAGAAGTCAGGATAGTGCGCAAGAGCATAGAAGGGAGCGGCTCAAGAAAAGAGAAGTGGAAACAGACAGCAAACTAGGCTGGAGAGAGACCTGAGACAAAGAGATCTGAATTATACGAGAGCCGACCAGGGGAAACACAAATTATGCAGTCGAGTTTCCCACATTTGGGGAAATCGCTGGAGCAGCACACACAGAGTGCAATGGGTGAGCCTTGCCCTGGGAGAAGCACCTTCATGATCATAGTATCTCACCTGGCAGGTAAGTAGGAGTTGGGCAAGAGCTGAGGAGGGTCGCTGCTCGGGCACCCCCCTGTCAAGTGAAGGAGATCCAACTGAGGCAGCACAAGAGAACTCTCGAAAGAAGAACAAGGCTAGAGGAAGATCTGAGACACAGAAATCTGGCTTTTACCAGAGCTGACCAGAGGAAAGCACAAACACAGTCCCCCACTACCACAAATAATGCAGTCGAGTTTTCCACATTTGGGGAAATCACAGGGGTCAGCATACCCAGAATGCAATGAATGAACCTCACCCTGGGAGAACAATCTTCATGACCATGGTATCTCCTATGCAAAATAAGTATGATTTGGGATAGGGCTGGGGAGGGCCGCTGCTCAGGCACATCTCTGTCAAGTAAAGGAGATTCAACTGAGGCAGCACAAGGGAACTCTCATCTGGGGACAACAACTGCAGGGAGAACACATATTTTCAGATGAACATGGGAGGGGAGAAGGCTGCCTAATACTGAAGCACCCCCAAACAACAAACCAAAAGCAACAACTAGTACAAGCATTCCTGGGGGAAGGCCTGCAGCAGATGGATTTGCATATGGTGATGTCATCCAAGCAGTGGGTCAAAGTTGGCTTCAACCCTCGTCTGCATATGAAAAGAGAAAAGGGGCGTGCAGGGCATGGCGGCCTTTTGCAGCGCTTGGATGACCCCTAGTTCGCATTAAACACCTCCACCCTACTTCGGTGTGGGGCTCATGTTGGCTATGCCCCAGCCCCTGAAGCATTCAAGCTGATTACTTGCAGCAGCTGGGCACTGTAATAGCTCCAGAGCTGCTCTGTAAGGCAAGTAAAAGGGTGTGGGCCCTGCAGCACTACCTGTAGTTCGCATTGTGCGTTGGAAGGCACAAAGTAAGCAGATGGGAGAAGTCAAGATAGTGCGCAAGGGCATAGAAGGGAGCGGCTCAAGAAAAGAGAAGTTGAAACAGACAGCAAACTAGGCTGGAGAGAGACCTGAGACAAAGAGATCTGAATTATACGAGAGCCGACCAGGGGAAACACAAATTATGCAGTCAAGTTTCCCACATTTGGGGAAATCGCAGGAGCAGCACACCCAGAGTGCAATGGGTGAGCCTTGCCCTGGGAGAAGCACCTTCATGATCATAGTATCTCACCTGGCAGGTAAGTAGGAGTTGGGCTTGAGCTGGGGAGGGTCGCTGCTCGGGCACCCCCCTGTCAAGTGAAGGAGATCCAACTGAGGCAGCACAAGGGAACTCTCGAAAGAAGAACAAGGCTAGAGGAAGATCTGAGACAAATAAATCTGACTTTTACCAGAGCTGACCAGAGGAAAGCACAAACACAGTCCCCCACTACCACAAATAATGCAGTCGAGTTTCCCACATTTGGGGTAATCATAGGAGTCAGCATACCCAGAATGCAATGAATGAACCTCACCCTGGGAGAACAATCTTCATGACCATGGTATCTCCTATGCAAAATAAGTATGATTTGGGATAGAGCTGGGGAGGGCCGCTGCTCAGGCACATCTCTGTCAAGTAAAGGAGATTCAACTGAGGCAGCACAAGGGAACTCTCATCTGGGGACAACAACTGCTGGGAGAACACATATTTTCAGATGAACATGGGAGGGCAGAAGGCTGCCTAATACTGAAGCACCCCCAAACAACAAACAAAATGCAACAACTAGTACAAGCATTCCTGGGGGAAGGCCTACAGCAGATGGATTTGCATATGGTGATGTCATCCAAGCAGTGGGTCAAAGTTGGCTTCAACCCTCATCTGCATATGAAAAGAGAAAAGGGGCGTGCAGGGCATGGCGGCCTTTTGCGGCGCTTGGATGACCCCTAGTTCGCATTAAACACCTCCACCCTCCTTCGCTGTGGGGCTCATGTTGGCTATGCCCAAGCCCCTGAAGCATTCAAGCTGATTTCTTGCAGCAGCTGGGCACTGTAACAGCTCCAGAGCTGCTCTGTAAGGCAAGTAAAAGGGTGTGGGCCCTGCAGCACTACCAGTAGTTCGCATTGTGCGTTGGAAGGCACAAAGTAAGCAGACGGGAGAAGTCAGGATAGTGCGCAAGGGCATAGAAGGGAGCGGCTCAAGAAAAGAGAAGTGGAAACAGACAGCAAACTAGGCTGGAGAGAGACCTGAGACAAAGAGATCTGAATTATACGAGAGCCGACCAGGGGAAACACAAATTATGCAGTCAAGTTTCCCACATTTGGGGAAATCACAGGGGCAGCACACCCAGAATGCAATGGGTGAGCCTTGCCCTGGGAGAAGCACCTACATGATCATAGTATCTCACCTGGCAGGTAAGTAGGAGTTGGGCTAGAGCTGGGGAGGGTCGCTGCTCGGGCACCCCCCTGTCAAGTGAAGGAGATCCAACTGAGGCAGCACAAGGGAACTCTCGAAAGAAGAACAAGGCTAGAGGAAGATCTGAGACAAAGAAATCTGACTCTTACCAGAGCTGACCAGAGGAAAGCACAAACACAGTCCCCCACTACCACAAATAATTCAGTCAAGTTTCCCACATTTGGGGAAATCACAGGGGTCATCATACCCAGAATGCAATGAATGAACCTCACCCTGGGAGAACAATCTTCATGACCATGGTATCTCCTATGCAAAATAAGTATGATTTGGGATAGGGCAGGGGAGGGCCGCTGCTCAGGCACATCTCTGTCAAGTAAAGGCGATTCAACTGAGGCAGCACAAGGGAACTCTCATCTGGGGACAACAACTGCAGGGAGAACACATATTTTCAGATGAACATGGGAGGGCAGAAGGCTGCCTAATACTGAAGCACCCCCAAACAACAAACCAAATGCATCAACTAGTGCAATCATTCCTGGGGGAAGGCCTGCAGCAGATGGATTTGCATATGGTGATGTCATCCAAGCAGTGGGTCAAAGTTGGCTTCAACCCTCGTCTGCATATGAAAAGAAAAAAGGGATGTGCAGGGCATGGCGTCCTTTTGTGGCGCTTGGATGACCCCTAATTCACATTAAACATCTCCACCCTCCTTCGGTGTGGGGCTCATGTTGGCTATGCCCCAGCCCCTGAAGCATTCAAGATGATTTCTTGCTGCAGCTGGGCACTGTAACAGCTCCAGAGCTGCTCTGTAAAGCATGTAAAAGGGTGTGGGCCCTGCAGCACTACCTGTAGTATGCATTGTGCGTTGGAAGGCACAAAGAAAGCAGACGGGAGAGGTCAGGATAGTGCGCAAGGGCATAGAAGGGAGCGGCTCAAGAAAAGAGAAGTGGAAACAGACAGCAAACTAGGCTGGAGAAAGACCTGAGACAAAGAGATCTGAATTATACGAGAGCCGACCAGAGGAAACACAAATTATGCAGTCAAGTTTCCCACATTTGGGGAAATCGCAGGAGCAGCACACCCAGAGTGCAATGGGTGAGCCTTGCCCTGGGAGAAGCACCTTCCTGATCATAGTATCTCACCTGGCAGGTAAGTAGGAGTTGGGCTAGAGCTGGGGAGGGTCGCTGCTCGGTCACCCCCCTGTCAAGTGAAGGAGATCCAACTGAGGCAGCACAAGGGAACTCTCGAAAGAAGAACAAGGCTAGAGGAAGATCTGAGACAAAGAAATCTGACTTTTACCAGAGCTGAGCAGAGGAAAGCACAAACACAGTCCCCCACTACAACAAATAATGCAGTCGAGTTTCCCACATTTGGGGAAATCACAGGGGTCAGCATACCCAGAATGCAATGAATGAACCTCACCCTGGGAGAACAATCTTCATGACCATGGTATCTCCTATGCAAAATAAGTATGATTTGGGATAGGGCTGGGGAGGGCCGCTGCTCAGGCACATCTCTGTCAAGTAAAGGAGATTCAACTGAGGCAGCACAAGGGAACTCTCATCTGGGGACAACAACTGCAGGGAGAACACATATTTTCAGATGAACATGGGAGGGCAGAAGGCTGCCTAATACTGAAGCACCCCCAAACAACAAACCAAATGCAACAACTAGTGCAAGCATTCCTGGGGGAAGGCCTGCAGCAGATTGATTTGCATATGGTAATGCCATCCAAGCAGTGGGTCAAAGTTGGCTTCAACCCTCGTCTGCATATGAAAAGAGAAAAGGGGTATGCAGGGCATGGCGGCCTTTTGCGGCGCTTGGATGACCCTTAGTTCGCATTAAACACCCCCACCCTCCTTCGGTGTGGGGCTCATGTTGGCTATGCCCCAGCCCCTGAAGCATTCAAGCTGATTTCTTGCAGCAGCTGGGCACTGTAACAGCTCCAGAGCTGCTCTGTAAGGCAAGTAAAAGGGTGTGGGCCCTGCAGCACTACCTGTAGTTTGCATTGTGCATTGGAAGGCACAAAGTAAGCAGACGGGAGAAGTCAGGATAGTGCGCAAGGGCATAGAAGGGAGCGGCTCAAGAAAAGAGAAGTGGAAACAGACAGCAAACTAGGCTGGAGAGAGACCTGAGACAAAGAGATCTGAATTATACGAGAGCCGACAAGGGGAAACACAAATTATGCAGTCAAGTGTCCCACATTTGGGGAAATTGCAGGAGCAGCACACCCAGAGTGCAATGGGTGAGCCTTGCCCTGGGAGAAGCACCTACATGATCATAATATCTCACCTGGCAGGTAAGTAGGAGTTGGGCTAGAGCTGGGGAGGGTCGCTGCTCGGGCACCCCCCTGTCAAGTGAAGGAGATCCAACTGAGGCAGCACAAGGGAACTCTCAAAAGAAGAACAAGGCTAGAGGAAGATCTGAGACAAAGAAATCTGACTTTTACCAGAGCTGACCAGAGGAAAGCACAAACACAGTCCCCCACTACCACAAATAATGCAGTTGAGTTTCCCATATTTGGGGAAATCACAGGGGTCAGCATACCCAGAATGCAATGAATGAACCTCACCCTGGGAGAACAATCTTCATGACCATGGTAACTCCTATGCAAAATAAGTATGATTTGGGATAGGGCTGGGGATGGCCGCTGCTCAGGCATATCTCTGTCAAGTAAAGGAGATTCAACTGAGGCAGCACAAGGGAACTCTCATCTGGGGACAACAACTGCAGGGAGAACACATATTTTCAAATGAACATGGGAGGGCAGAAGGCTGCCTAATACTGAAGCACCCCCAAACAACAAACCAAATGCAACAACTAGTACAAGCATTCCTGGGGGAAGGTCTGCAGAAGACGGATTTGCATACAGTGATGTCATCCAAGCAGTGGGCCAAAGTTGGCTGGAACCCTCATCTGCATATGAAAAGAGAAAAGGGGTATGCAGGGCATGGCGGCCTTTTGCGGCGCTTGGATGACCTTTAGTTCGCATTAAACACCCCCACCCTCCTTCGGTGTGGGGCTCATGTTGGCTATGCCCCAGCCCCTGAAGCATTCAAGCTGATTTCTTGCAGCAGCTGGGCACTGTAACAGCTCCAGAGCTGCTCTGTAAGGCAAGTAAAAGGGTGTGGGCCCTGCAGCACTACCTGTAGTTCGCATTGTGCGTTGGAAGGCACAAAGTAAGCAGACGGGAGAAGTCAGGATAGTGCGCAAGGGCATAGAAGGGAGCGGCTCAAGAAAAGAGAAGTGGAAACAGACAGCAAACTAGGCTGGAGAGAGACCTGAGACAAAGAGATCTGAATTATACGAGAGCCGACCAGGGGAAACACAAATTATGCAGTCAAGTTTCCCACATTTGGAGAAATCACAGGGGCAGCACACCCAGAATGCAATGGGTGAGCCTTGCCCTGGGAGAAGCACCTACATGATCATAGTATCTCACCTGGCAGGTAAGTAGGAGTTGGGCTAGAGCTGGGGAGGGTCGCTGCTCGGGCACCCCCCTGTCAAGTGAAGGAGATCCAACTGAGGCAGCACAAGGGAACTCTCGAAAGAAGAACAAGGCTAGAGGAAGATCTGAGACAAAGAAATCTGACTCTTACCAGAGCTGACCAGAGGAAAGCACAAACACAGTCCCCCGCTACCACAAATAATTCAGTCAAGTTTCCCACATTTGGGGAAATCACAGGGGTCATCATACCCAGAATGCAATGAATGAACCTCACCCTGGGAGAACAATCTTCATGACCATGGTATCTCCTATGCAAAATAAGTATGATTTGGGATAGGGCAGGGGAGGGCCGCTGCTCAGGCACATCTCTGTCAAGTAAAGGCGATTCAACTGAGGCAGCACAAGGGAACTCTCATCTGGGGACAACAACTGCAGGGAGAACACATATTTTCAGATGAACATGGGAGGGCAGAAGGCTGCCTAATACTGAAGCACCCCCAAACAACAAACCAAATGCATCAACTAGTGCAATCATTCCTGGGGGAAGGCCTGCAGCAGATGGATTTGCATATGGTGATGTCATCCAAGCAGTGGGTCAAAGTTGGCTTCAACCCTCGTCTGCATATGAAAAGAAAAAAGGGATGTGCAGGGCATGGCGTCCTTTTGTGGCGCTTGGATGACCCCTAATTCACATTAAACATCTCCACCCTCCTTCGGTGTGGGGCTCATGTTGGCTATGCCCCAGCCCCTGAAGCATTCAAGATGATTTCTTGCTGCAGCTGGGCACTGTAACAGCTCCAGAGCTGCTCTGTAAAGCATGTAAAAGGGTGTGGGCCATGCAGCACTACCTGTAGTATGCATTGTGCGTTGGAAGGCACAAAGTAAGCAGACGGGAGAGGTCAGGATAGTGCGCAAGGGCATAGAAGGGAGCGGCTCAAGAAAAGAGAAGTGGAAACAGACAGCAAACTAGGCTGGAGAAAGACCTGAGACAAAGAGATCTGAATTATACGAGAGCCGACCAGAGGAAACACAAATTATGCAGTCAAGTTTCCCACATTTGGGGAAATCGCAGGAGCAGCACACCCAGAGTGCAATGGGTGAGCCTTGCCCTGGGAGAAGCACCTTCCTGATCATAGTATCTCACCTGGCAGGTAAGTAGGAGTTGGGCTAGAGCTGGGGAGGGTCGCTGCTCGGGCACCCCCCTGTCAAGTGAAGGAGATCCAACTGAGGCAGCACAAGGGAACTCTCGAAAGAAGAACAAGGCTAGAGGAAGATCTGAGACAAAGAAATCTGACTTTTACCAGAGCTGAGCAGAGGAAAGCACAAACACAGTCCCCCACTACCACAAATAATGCAGTCGAGTTTCCCACATTTGGGGAAATCACAGGGGTCAGCATACCCAGAATGCAATGAATGAACCTCACCCTGGGAGAACAATCTTCATGACCATGGTATCTCCTATGCAAAATAAGTATGATTTGGGATAGGGCTGGGGAGGGCCGCTGCTCAGGCACATCTCTGTCAAGTAAAGGAGATTCAACTGAGGCAGCACAAGGGAACTCTCATCTGGGGACAACAACTGCAGGGAGAACACATATTTTCAGATGAACATGGGAGGGCAGAAGGCTGCCTAATACTGAAGCACCCCCAAACAACAAACCAAATGCAACAACTAGTGCAAGCATTCCTGGGGGAAGGCCTGCAGCAGATTGATTTGCATATGGTAATGCCATCCAAGCAGTGGGTCAAAGTTGGCTTCAACCCTCGTCTGCATATGAAAAGAGAAAAGGGGTATGCAGGGCATGGCGGCCTTTTGCGGCGCTTGGATGACCCTTAGTTCGCATTAAACACCCCCACCCTCCTTCGGTGTGGGGCTCATGTTGGCTATGCCCCAGCCCCTGAAGCATTCAAGCTGATTTCTTGCAGCAGCTGGGCACTGTAACAGCTCCAGAGCTGCTCTGTGAGGCAAGTAAAAGGGTGTGGGCCCTGCAGCACTACCTGTAGTTTGCATTGTGTGTTGGAAGGCACAAATTAAGCAGACGGGAGAAGTCAGGATAGTGCGCAAGGGCATAGAAGGGAGCGGCTCAAGAAAAGAGAAGTGGAAACAGACAGCAAACTAGGCTGGAGAGAGACCTGAGACAAAGAGATCTTAATTATATGAGAGCCGACCAGGGGAAACACAAATTATGCAGTCAAGTTTCCCACATTTGGGGAAATCACAGGGGCAGCACACCCAGAGTGCAATGGGTGAGCCTTGCCCTGGGAGAAGCACCTACATGATCATAGTATCTCACCTGGCAGGTAAGTAGGAGTTGGGCTAGAGCTGCGAAGGGTCGCTGCTCGGGTACCCCCCTGTCAAGTGAAGGAGATCCAACTGAGGCCGCACAAGGGAACTCTCGAAAGAGGAAAAAGGCTAGAGGAAGATCTGAGACAAAGAAATCTGATTTTTACCAGAGTTGACCAGAAGAAAGCACAAACACAGTCCCCCACTACCACAAATAATGCAGTTGAGTTTCCCACATTTAGGGAAATCACAGGGGTCAGCATACCCAGAAAGCAATGAATGAACCTCACCCTGGGAGAACAATCTTCATGACCATGGTATCTCCTATGCAAAATAAGTATGATTTGGGATAGGGCTGGGGAGGGCCGCTGCTCAGGCACATCTCTGTCAAGTAAAGGAGATTCAACTGAGGCAGCACAAGGGAACTCTCATCTGGGGACAACAACTGCAGGGAGAACACATATTTTCAGATGAACATGGGAGGGCAGAAGGCTGCCTAATACTGAAGCACCCCCAAACAACAAACCAAATGCAACAACTAGTGCCAGCATTCCTGGGGGAAGGCCTGCAGCAGATTAATTTGCATATGGTAATGCCATCCAAGCAGTGGGTCAAAGTTGGCTTCAACCCTCGTCTGCATATGAAAAGAGAAAAGGGGCGTGCAGGGCATGGCGGCCTTTTGCGGCGCTTGGGTGACCCTTAGTTCGCATTAAACACCCCCACCCTCCTTCGGTGTGGGGCTCATGTTGGCAATGCCCCAGCCCCTGAAGCATTCAAGCTGATTTCTTGCAGCAGCTGGGCACTGTAACAGCTCCAGAGCTGCTCTGTGAGGCAAGTAAAAGGGTGTGGGCCCTGCAGCACTACCTGTAGTTTGCATTGTGTGTTGGAAGGCACAAAGTAAGCAGACGGGAGAAGTCAGGATAGTGCGCAAGGGCATAGAAGGGAGCGGCTCAAGAAAAGAGAAGTGGAAACAGACAGCAAACTAGGCTGGAGAGAGACCTGAGACAAAGAGATCTGAATTATACGAGAGCCGACCAGGGGAAACACAAATTATGCAGTCAAGTTTCCCACATTTGGGGAAATCACAGGGGCAGCACACCCAGAGTGCAATGGGTGAGCCTTGCCCTGGGAGAAGCACCTACATGATCATAGTATCTCACCTGGCAGGTAAGTAGGAGTTGGGCTAGAGCTGCGAAGGGTCGCTGCTCGGGTACCCCCCTGTCAAGTGAAGGAGATCCAACTGAGGCAGCAGAAGGGAACTCTCAAAAGAGGAAAAAGGCTAGAGGAAGATCTGAGACAAAGAAATCTGATTTTTACCAGAGTTGACCAGAAGAAAGCACAAACACAGTCCCCCACTACCACAAATAATGCAGTTGAGTTTCCCACATTTGGGGAAATCACAGGGGTCAGCATACCCAGAATGCAATGAATGAACCTCACCCTGGGAGAACAATCTTCATGACCATGGTATCTCCTATGCAAAATAAGTATGATTTGGGATAGGGCTGGGGAGGGCCGCTGCTCAGGCACATCTCTGTCAAGTAAAGGAGATTCAACTGAGGCAGCACAAGGGAACTCTCATCTGGGGACAACAACTGCAGGGAGAACACATATTTTCAGATGAACATGGGAGGGCAGAAGGCTGCCTAATACTGAAGCACCCCCAAACAACAAACCAAATGCAACAACTAGTACAAGCATTCCTGGGGGAAGGCCTGCAGCAGATTGATTTGCATATGGTAATGCCATCCAAGCAGTGGGTCAAAGTTGGCTTCAACCCTCGTCTGCATATGAAAAGAGAAAAGGGGCGTGGCAGGGCATGGCGGCCTTTTGCGGCGCTTGGATGACCCCTAGTTCGCATTAAACACCTCCACCCTCCTTCGGTGTGGGGCTCATGTTGGCTATGCCCCAGCCCCTGAAGCATTCAAGCTGATTTCTTGCAGCAGCTGGGCACTGTAACAGCTCCAGAGCTGCTCTGTAAGGCAAGTAAAAGGGTGTGGGCCCTGCAGCACTACCTGTAGTTTGCATTGTGCATTGGAAGGCACAAAGTAAGCAGACGGGAGAAGTCAGGATAGTGCGCAAGGGCATAGAAGGGAGCGGCTCAAGAAAAGAGAAGTGGAAACAGACAGCAAACTAGGCTGGAGAGAGACTTGAGACAAAGAGATCTGAATTATATGAGAGCCGACCAGGCGAAACACAAATTATGCAGTCAAGTTTCCCACATTTGGGGAAATCAAAGGGGCAGCACACCCAGAGTGCAATGGGTGAGCCTTGCCCTGGGAAAAGCACCTACATGATCATAATATCTCACCTGGCAGGTAAGTAGGAGTTGGGCTAGAGCTGGGGAGGGTCGCTGCTCGGGCACCCCCCTGTCAAGTGAAGGAGATCCAACTGAGGCAGCACAAGGGAACTCTCAAAAGAAGAACAAGGCTAGAGGAAGATCTGAGACAAAGAAATCTGACTTTTACCAGAGCTGACCAGAGGAAAGCACAAACACAGTCCCCCACTACCACAAATAATGCAGTTGAGTTTCCCACATTTGGGGAAATCACAGGGGTCAGCATACCCAGAATGCAATGAATGAACCTCACCCTGGGAGAACAATCTTCATGACCATGGTAACTCCTATGCAAAATAAGTATGATTTGGGATAGGGCTGGGGAGGGCCGCTGCTCAGGCATATCTCTGTCAAGTAAAGGAGATTCAACTGAGGCAGCACAAGGGAACTCTCATCTGGGGACAACAACTGCAGGGAGAACACATATTTTCAAATGAACATGGGAGGGCAGAAGGCTGCCTAATACTGAAGCACCCCCAAACAACAAACCAAATGCAACAACTAGTACAAGCATTCCTGGGGGAAGGTCTGCAGAAGACGGATTTGCATACAGTGATGTCATCCAAGCAGTGGGCCAAAGTTGGCTGGAACCCTCATCTGCATATGAAAAGAGAAAAGGGGTATGCAGGGCATGGCGGCCTTTTGCGGCGCTTGGATGACCCTTAGTTCGCATTAAACACCCCCACCCTCCTTCGGTGTGGGGCTCATGTTGGCTATGCCCCAGCCCCTGAAGCATTCAAGCTGATTTCTTGCAGCAGCTGGGCACTGTAACAGCTCCAGAGCTGCTCTGTAAGGCAACTAAAAGGGTGTGGGCCCTGCAGCACTACCTGTAGTTCGCATTGTGCGTTGGAAGGCACAAAGTAAGCAGACGGGAGAAGTCAGGATAGTGCGCAAGGGCATAGAAGGGAGCGGCTCAAGAAAAGAGAAGTGGAAACAGACAGCAAACTAGGCTGGAGAGAGACCTGAGACAAAGAGATCTGAATTATACGAGAGCCGACCAGAGGAAACACAAATTATGCAGTCAAGTGTCCCACATTTGGGGAAATCGCAGGAGCAGCACACCCAGAGTGCAATGGGTGAGCCTTGCCCTGGGAGAAGCACCTTCCTGATCATAGTATCTCACCTGGCAGGTAAGTATGAGATGGGCTAGAGCTGGGGAGGGTCGCTGCTCGGGCACCCCCCTGTCAAGTGAAGGAGATCCAACTGAGGCAGCACAAGGGAACTCTCGAAAGAAGAACAAGGCTAGAGGAAGATCTGAGACAAAGAAATCTGACTTTTACCAGAGCTGACCAGAGGAAAGCACAAACACAGTCCTCCACTACCACAAATAATGCAGTCGAATTTCCCACATTTGGGGAAATCATAGGGGTCAGCATACCCAGAATGCAATGAATGAACCTCACCCTGGGAGATCAATCTTCATGACCATGGTATCTCCTATGCAAAATAAGTATGATTTGGGATAGGGCTGGGGAGGGCCGCTGCTCAGGCACATCTCTGTCAAGTAAAGGAGATTCAACTGAGGCAGCACAAGGGAACTCTCATCTGGGGACAACAACTGCAGGGAGAACACATATTTTCAGATGAACATGGGAGGGCAGAAGGCTGCCTAATATTGAAGCACCCCCAAACAACAAACCAAATGCAACAACTAGTACAAGCATTCCTGGGGGAAGGTCTGCAGAAGACGGATTTGCATACGGTGATGTCATCCAAGCAGTTGGCCAAAAATTGGCTGGAACCCTCATCTACATATGAAAAGAGAAAAGGGGTATGCAGGGCATGGCGGCCTTTTGCGGCGCTTGGATGACCCCTAGTTCGCATTAAACACCCCCACCCTACATCGGTGTGGGGCTCATGTTGGCCATGCCCCAGCCCCTGAAGCATTCAAGCTGATTTCTTGCAGCAGCTGGGCACTGTAACAGCTCCAGAGCTGCTCTGTAAGGCAAGTAAAAAGGTGTGGGCCCTGCAGCACTACCTGTAGTTTGCATTGTGCATTGGAAGGCACAAAGTAAGCAGACGGGAGGAGAAGTCAGGATAGTGCACAAGGGTATAGAAGGGAGGGGCTCAAGAAAAAAGAAGTGGAAACAGACAGCAAACTAGGCTGGAGAGAGACCTGAGACAAAGAGATCTGAATTATATGAGAGCCGACCAGGGGAAACACAAATTATGCAGTCAAGTTTCCCACATTTGCGGAAATCGCAGGAGCAGCACACCAAGAGTGCAATGGGTGAGCCTTGCCCTGGGAGAAGCAACTTCATGATCATAGTATCTCACCTGGCAGGTAAGTAGGAGTTGGGCTAGAGCTGGGGAGGGTCGCTGCTCGGGCACCCCCCTGTCAAGTGAAGGAAATCCAACTGAGGAAGCACAAGGGAACTCTCGAAAGAAGAACAAGGCTAGAGGAAGATCTGAGACAAAGAAATCTGACTTTTACCAGAGCTGACCAGAGGAAAGCACAAACACAGTCCTCCACTACCACAAATAATGCAGTCGAGTTTCCCACATTTGGGGAAATCATAGGGGTCAGCATACCCAGAATGCAATGAATGAACCTCACCCTGGGAGATCAATCTTCATGACCATGGTATCTCCTATGCAAAATAAGTATGATTTGGGATAGGGCTGGGGAGGGCCGATGCTCAGGCACATCTCTGTCAAGTAAAGGAGATTCAACTGAGGCAGCACAAGGGAACTCTCATCTGGGGACAACAACTGCAGGGAGAACACATATTTTCAGATGAACATGGGAGGGCAGAAGGCTGCCTAATACTGAAGCACCCCCAAACAACAAACCAAATGCAACAACTAGTGCAAGCATTCCTGGGGGAAGGCCTGCAGCAGATGGATTTGCATATGGTGATGTCATCCAAGCAGTGAGTCAAAGTTGGCTTCAACCCTCGTCTGCATATGAAAAGAGAAAAGGGGGCGTGCAGGGCATGGCGGCCTTTTGCGGCGCTTGGATGACCCCTAGTTCGCATTAAACACCTCCACCCTCCTTCGGTGTGGGGCTCATGTTTGCTATGCCCCAGCCCCTGAAGCATTCAAGCTGATTTCTTGCAGCAGCTGGGCACTGTAACAGCTCCAGAGCTGCTCTGTAAGGCAAATAAAAGGGTGTGGGCCCTGCAGCACTACCTGTAGTTTGCATTGTGCGTTGGAAGGCACAAATTAAGCAGACGGGAGAAGTCATGATAGTGCGCAAGGGCATAGAAGGGAGCAGCTCAGGAAAAGAGAAGTGGAAACAGACAGCAAACTAGGCTGGAGAGAGACCTGAGTCAAAGAGATCTGAATTATACGAGAGCCGACCAGGGGAAACACAAATTATGCAGTCAAGTTTCCCACATTTGGAGAAATCGCAGGAGCAGCACACCCAGAGTGAAATGGGTGAGCCTTGCTCTGGGAGAAGCACCTTCATGATCATAGTATCTCACCTAGCAGGTAAGTAGGAGTTGGGCTAGAGCTGGGGAGGGTCGCTGCTCGGGCACCCCCCTGTCAAGTGAAGGAGATACAACTGAGGCAGCACAAGGAAACTCTCGAAAGAAGAACAAGGCTAGAGGAAGATCTGAGACAAAGAAATCTGACTTTTACCAGAGCTGACCAGAGGAAAGAACAAACACAGTCCCCCACTACCACAAATAATGCAGTCGAGTTTCCCACATTTGGGGAAATCACAGGGGTTAGCATACCCAGAATGCAATGAATGAACCTCACCCTGGGAGAACAATCTTCATGACCATGGTATCTCCTATGCAAAATAAGTATGATTTGGGATAGGGCTGGGGAGGGCCGCTGCTCAGGCACATCTCTGTCAAGTAAAGGAGATTCAACTGAGGCAGCACAAGGGAACTCTCATCTGGGGACAACAACTGCAGGGAGAACACATATTTTCAGATGAACATGGGAGGGCAGAAGGCTGCCTAATACTGAAGCACCCCCAAACAACAAACCAAATGCAACAACTAGTGCAAGCATTCCTGGGGGAAGGCCTGCAGCAGATGGATTTGCATATGGTGATGTCATCCAAGCAGTGGGTCAAAGTTGGCTTAAACCCTCGTCTGCATATGAAAAGAGAAAAGGGGCGTGCAGGGCATGGCGGCCTTTTGCGGCGCTTGGATGACCCCTAGTTCACATTAAACACCTCCACCCTCCTTCGGTGTGGGGCTCATGTTGGCTATGCCCCAGCCCCTGAAGCATTCAAGCTGATTTCTTGCAGAAGCTGGGCTCTGTAACAGCTCCAGAGCTGCTCTGTAAGGCAAATAAAAGGTTGTGGGACCTGCAGCACTACCTGTAGTTCGCATTGTGCGTTGGAAGGCACAAAGTAAGCAGACGGGAGAAGTCAGGATTGTGCGCAAGGGCATAAAAGGGAACGGCTCAAGAAAAGAGAAGTGGAAACAGACAGCAAACTAGGCTGGAGAGAGACCTGATGCAAAGAGATCTGAATTATACGAGAGCCGACCAGAGGAAACACAAATTATGCAGTCAAGTGTCCCACATTTTGGGAAATCACAGGAGCAGCACACCCAGAGTGCAATGGGTGAGCCTTGCCCTGGGAGAAGCAACTTCATGATCATAGTATCTCACCTGGCAGGTAAGTAGGAGTTGGGCTAGAGCTGGGGAGGGTCGCTGCTCGGGCACCCCCCTGTCAAGTGAAGGAAATCCAACTGAGGCAGCACAAAGGAACTCTCGAAAGAAGAACAAGGCTAGAGGAAAATCTGAGACAAAGAAATCTGACTTTTACCAGAGCTGACCAGAGGAAAGCACAAACACAGTCCCCCACTACCACAAATAATGCAGTCGAGTTTCCCACATTTGGGGAAATCACAGGGGTCAGCATACCCAGAATGCAATGAATGAACCTCACCCTGGGAGAACAATCTTCATGACCATGGTATCTCCTATGCAAATTAAGTATGATTTGGGATCAGTGGCGTAACTAGAAATTTTTCTCCCCCAAGCCAAAAAATTCTTTGGCGCTCCCCACAATTGGCACTATTAAAGGGATAAATGTGCGCGCGCCGCAAAATAGGGTGTGTGGCTTCGTTGGGATGGGCGTGGCTTTACTGTTCCAGTGGGACCTGTTGGACAAGTGGTCCGGATCCCACCTACACACGCACCGGAGGATAATCCTGTCTTCCAAGACCAGAATCTCACTCCATTGGCGGCTGCACAGTTCTCACCTCCTAGAGGGGCGAAGGTTCGGGATCCAGGACTGGATCCTAGGGACCATGGATGCAACCCTCCGAGGCTGGGGAGCAGTCACACAGGGGGAAAACGTCCAAGGAAGATGGTCAAGTCGGGAAAGTTGTCTCCACATAAATGTTCTGGAGTTAAGGGCCATTTAATAACTGCAGACACAGTACGCACTGGGACGGGTGCCCAGCATCCTCTACGGACTAAGAGAAAAGGATTTACCGGTAGGTATTAAAATCCTATTTTCTCTAACGTCCTAGAGGATGCTGGGGACTCCGTAAGGACCATGGGGATAGACGGGCTCCGCAGGAGACATGGGCACTTTAAGAAAGACTTTAGTTCTGGGTGTGCACTGGCTCCTCCCTCTATGCCCCTCCTCCATACCTCAGTTTGATACTGTGCCCAGTGGAGACTGGGTGCTTTTCAGGAGCTCTCCTGAGCTTTCTGACAGAAAGTATTTTGTTAGGTTTATAATTTTCAGGGAGCACTGCTGGCAACAGACTCCCTGCATCGAGGGACTGAGGGGGGAGAAGCAGCCCTACTCTCCGAGTTGCAAGGTCCTGCTTCTTAAGCTACTGGACACCATTAGCTCCAAAGGGATTAGCTCCAAAGGGATTGGTACGCAGGATCTCACCCTCGCCGTCCGTCCCCCTCGCAGAGCCGGAAGATAGAAGCCCGGTGAGTATGAGAAGAAAAGAAGACTTCAGAGGCGGTAGAGGACTTCATGATCTTCATTGAGGTAACGCACAGCACTGCAGCTGTGCGCCATTGCTCCCATACACCTCACATACTCCGGTCAATGTAAGGGTGCAGGGCGCAGGGGGGGCGCCCTGGGCTGCAATATAAACCTCTTTTTGGCAAAAATATAACATATATACAGCTGGGCACTGTATATATGTATGAGCCCCCACCAATTGTACAGTTTAAACGGGACAGAAGCCCGCCGCCGAAGGGGCGGGGCTTCTCCCTCAGCACTCACCAGCGCCATTTTTTCTCCACAGCACCGCTGAGAGGAAGCTCCCCGGACTCTCCCCTGCTTATACCACGGTAGACAAGAGGGTTGAAAAGAGAGGGGGGGGGGGCACATAATTCGGCGCAAATTACATACAGCAGCGCTACTGTGCAAACATTAAGTTACTGTGCTATTCCTGGGTTATATAGCGCTGGGGTATGTGCTGGCATACTCTCTCTCTGTCTCTCCAAAGGGCCTTGTGGGGGAAATGTCTTCAGTAAAAGTATTCCCTGTGTGTGTGGTGTGTCGGTACGCGTGTGTCGACATGTCTGAGGAAGAAGGCTATATTAGAGAGGAGCGGGAGCAAATGAACGTGGTGTCTCCGCCGACACCTGATTGGATGGATATGTGGAATGTTTTAAATGCTAGTGTAAACTCATTGCACAAAAGATTAGACAAGGCTGAAGCTTTGCGACAGTCAGGGTCTCAACCCATGCCTGATCCTATGTCGCAGGGACTGTCAGGGTCTCATAAGCGCCCACTATCCAGATTGTTGACACAGATACCGACACGGATTCTGACTCCAGTGTCGATTACGATGATGCAAAGTTACAGCCAAAATTGGCAAAATACATTTGATATATGATTATGGCAATAAAAAATGTTTTGCACATCACAGAGGAGCCCCCTATCCCTGACAAGAGGGTACATATGTACAAGGTAAAGAAGCCTGAGGTAACCTTTCCCCCCTCACACGAGCTGAACGAGTTATGTGAAAAAGCTTGGGAATCCCCTGCAGATTTCCAAAAGGATTCTTATGGCGTATCCTTTCCCATCAACGGATAGGTTACGATGGGAATCCTCCCCTTGGGTGGACAAAGCATTAACACGCTTATCCAAGAAGGTAGCCCTCCCGTCCCAGGATACGGCTTCCCTCAAAGAGTCTGCTGACCGCAAACTGGAGATTACCCTGAAGTCCATTTATACACATTCAGGTACCTTACTCAGACCGGCAATTGCGTCGGCCTGGGTGTGTAGTGCTGTAGCGGCATGGACGGATACCCTAGATAAGGCTACTATTTTATTGCCCCTGGGGCATATAAGAGATGCTGTCCTATATATGTGTGTATGCAAACTACAGGTGGTGCTGCAGGGCTCACACCCTTTTACTTGTCTTGTAGAGCAACTCTGGAGCTGTTACTGGGTCCAGCTGCTGCAAGAAATCAGCTTGAATGCTTCAGGGGCTTGGGCATGGCCAACATGAGCCCCACACTGATGGGGGTGTATAAAGTGATCTAGGGGTCATCCAAGCGCAACCCCACAAAGGCCGCCATGCCCTGCGTGACCATTTTCTCTTTTCATATGCAGACGAGGGTTGCAGCCAACTATGCCCATTGCTTGGATGACATCACCATATGCGAATCCATCTGCTGCAGGCCTTCCCCCAGGAATGCTTGCACTAGTTGTTGCATTTGGTTTGTTGTTTGGGGGGTGCTTCAGTATTAGGCAGCCTTCTGCCCTCCCACATTCGTCTGAAAATGTGTTCTCCCTGCAGTTGTTGTCCCCAGATGAGAGTTCCCTTGTGCTGCCTCAGTTGAATCTCCTTTACTTGACGGAGGTGTGCCTGAGCAGCGGCCCTCCCCAGCCCTATCTCAAATCATACTTATTTTGCATAGGTGATACCATGGTCATGAAGATTGTTTTCCCAGGGTGAGGTTCATTCATTGCATTCTGGGTATGCTGACCTCTGTGATTTCCCCAAATGTGGGAAACTCGACTGCATAATTTGTGGTAGGGGGGGGACTGCATTTGTGCTTTCCCCTGGTTGGCTCTGGTATAATACAGATCTCTTTGTCTCAGGTCTCTCTCCAGCCTAGTTTGCTGTCTGTTTCCACTTCTCTTTTCTTGAGCCGCTCCCTTCTATGCCCTTGCACACTATCCTGACTTCTCCTGTCTGCTTACTTTGTGCCTTCCAATGCACAATGCAAACTACAGGTAGTGCTGCAGGGCCCACACCCTTTTACTTGCCTTACAGAGCAGCTCTGGAGCTGTTACAGTGCCCAGCTGCTGCAAGAAATCAGCTTGAATGCTTCAGGGGCTGGGGCATAGCCAACATGAGCCCCACACCGAAGGAGGGTGGAGGTGTTTAATGCGAACTAGGGGTCATCCAAGCGCCGCAAAAGGCCGCCATGCCCTGCACGCCCCTTTTCTCTTTTCATATGCAGACGAGGGTTGAAGCCAACTTTGACCCACTGCTTGGATGGCATTATCATATGCAAATCCATCTGCTGCAGGCCTTCCCCCAGGAATGCTTGCACTAGTTGTTGCATTTGGTTTGTTGTTTGGGGGTGCTTCAGTATTAGGCAGCCTTCTGCCCTCCCATGTTCATCTGAAAATATGTGTTCTCCCTGCAGTTGTTGTCCCCAGATGAGAGTTCCCTTGTGCTGCCTCAGTTGAATCTCCTTTACTTGACAGAGATGTGCCTGAGCAGCGGCCCTCCCCAGCCCTATCCCAAATCATACTTATTTTGCATAGGAGATACCATGGTCATGAAGATTGTTCTCCCAGGGTGAGGTTCATTCATTGCATTCTCGGTATGCTGACGCCTGTGATTTCCCCAAATGTGGGAAACTCGACAGCATTATTTGTGGTAGTGGGGGACTGTGTTTGTGCTTTCTTCTGGTCAGCTCTGGTATAAGTCAGATTTATTTGTCTCAGATCTTCCTCTAGCCTTGTGCTTCTTTCGAGAGTTCCCTTGTGCTTCCTCAGTTGGATCTCCTTCACTTGACAGGGGGGTGCCCGAGCAGCGACCCTCCCCAGCTCTAGCCCCACTCCTACTTACCTGCCAGGTGAGATACTATGATCAGGAAGGTGCTTCTCCCAGGGCAAGGCTCACCCATTGCACTCTGGGTGTGCTGCTCCTGCGATTTCCCCAAATGTGGGACACTTGACTGCATAATTTGTGTTTCCTCTGGTCGGCTCTCGTATAATTCAGATCTCTTTGTCTCAGGTCTTTCTCCAGCCTAGTTTGCTGTCTGTTTCCACTTCTCTTTTCTTGAGCCGCTCCCTTCTATGCCCTTGCGCACTATCCTGACTTCTCCCGTCTGCTTACTTTGTGCCTTCCAACGCACAATGCAAACTACAGGTAGTGCTGCAGGGCCCACACCCTTTTACTTGCCTCACAGAGCAGCTCTGGAGCTGTTACAGTGCCCAGCTGCTGCAAGAAATCAGCTTGAATGCTTCAGGGGCTGGGGCATAGCCAACATGAGCCCCACACCGAAGGAGGGTGGAAATGTTTAATGCGAATTAGGGGTCATCCAAGCGCCACAAAAGGCCGCCATGCCCTGCACATCCCTTTTTTCTTTTCATATGCAGACGAGGGTTGAAGCCAACTTTGACCCACTGCTTGGATGACATCACCATATGCAAATCCATCTGCTGTAGGCCTTCCCCCAGGAATGCTTGCACTAGTTGTTGCATTTGGTTTGTTGTTTGGGGGTGCTTCAGTATTAGGCAGCCTTCTGCCCTCCCATGTTCATCTGAAAATATGTGTTCTCCCTGCAGTTGTTGTCCCCAGATGAGAGTTCCCTTGTGCTGCCTCAGTTGAATCTCCTTTACTTGACAGAGATGTGCCTGAGCAGCGGCCCTCCCCAGCCCTATCCCAAATCATACTTATTTTGCATAGGAGATACCATGGTCATGAAGATTGTTCTCCCAGGGTGAGGTTCATTCATTGCATTCTGGGTATGTTGACCCCTGTGATTTCCCCAAATGTGGGAAACTCGACTGCATTATTTGTGGTAGTGGGGGACTGTGTTTGTGCTTTTCTCTGGTCAGCTCTGGTAAAAGTCAGATTTCTTTGTCTCAGATCTTCCTCTAGCCTTGTTCCTCTTTCGAGAGTTCCCTTGTGCTGCCTCAGTTGGATCTCCTTCACTTGACAGGGGGGTGCCCGAGCAGCGACCCTCCCCAGCTCTAGCCCAACTCCTACTTACCTGCCAGGTGAGATACTATGATCATGTAGGTGCTTCTCCCAGGGCAAGGCTCACCCATTGCACTCTGGGTGTGCTGCCCCTGTGATTTCCCCAAATGTGGGAAACTTGACTGCATAATTTGTGTTTCCCCTCGTCGGCTCTCGTATAATTCAGATCTCTTTGTCTCAGGTCTCTCTCCAGCCTAGTTTGCTGTCTGTTTCCACTTCTCTTTTCTTGAGCCGCTCCCTTCTATGCCCTTGCGCACTATCCTGACTTCTCCCGTCTGCTTACTTTGTGCCTTCCAACGCACAATGCGAACTACAGGTAGTGCTGCAGGGCCAACACCCTTTTACTTGCCTTACAGAGCAGCTCTGGAGCTGTTACAGTGCCCAGCTGCTGCAAGAAATCAGCTTGAATGCTTCAGGGGCTGGGGCATAGCCAACATGAGCCCCACACCGAAGGAGGGTGGAGATGTTTAATGCGAATTAGGGGTCATCCAAGTGCCACAAAAGGCCGCCATGCCCTGCACATCCCTTTTTTCTTTTCATATGCAGACGAGGGTTGACGCCAACTTTGACCCACTGCTTGGATGACATCACCATATGCAAATCCATCTGCTGTAGGCCTTCCCCCAGGAATGCTTGCACTAGTTGTTGCATTTGGTTTGTTGTTTGGGGGTGCTTCAGTATTAGGCAGCCTTCTGCCCTCCCATGTTCATCTGAAAATATGTGTTCTCCCTGCAGTTGTTGTCCCCAGATGAGAGTTCCCTTGTGCTGCCTCAGTTGAATCTCCTTTACTTGACAGAGATGTGCCTGAGCAGCGGCCCTCCCCAGCCCTATCCCAAATCATACTTATTTTGCATAGGAGATACCATGGTCATGAAGATTGTTCTCCCAGGGTGAGGTTCATTCATTGCATTCTGGGTATGCTGACCCCTGTGGTTTCCCCAAATGTGGGAAACTCGACTGCATTATTTGTGGTAGAGGGGGACTGTGTTTGTGCTTTCCTCTGGTCAGCTTTGGTAAAAGTCAGATTTCTTTGTCTCAGATCTTCCTCTAGCATTGTTCCTCTTTTGAGAGTTCCCTTGTGCTGCCTCAGTTGGATCTCCTTCACTTGACAGGGGGGTGCCCGAGCAGCGACCCTCCCCAGCTCTAGCCCAACTCCTACTTACCTGCCAGGTGAGATACTATGATCATGTAGGTGCTTCTCCCAGGGCAAGGCTCACCCATTGCACTCTGGGTGTGCTGCCCCTGTGATTTCCCCAAATGTGGGACACTTGACTGCATAATTTGTGGTTCCCCTGGTCGGCTCTCGTATAATTCAGATCTCTTTGTCTCAGGTCTCTCTCCAGCCTAGTTTGCTGTCTGTTTCCACTTCTCTTTTCTTGAGCCGCTCCCTTCTATGCCCTTGCGCACTATCCTGACTTCTCCCGTCTGCTTACTTTGTGCCTTCCAATGCACAATGCAAACTACAGGTAGTGCTGCAGGGCCCACACCCTTTTACTTGTCTTACAGAGCAGCTCTGGAGCTGTTACAGTGCCCAGCTGCTGCAAGAAATCAGCTTGAATGCTTCAGGGGCTGGGGCATAGCCAACATGAGCCCACACCAAAGGAGGGTGGAGGTGTTTAATGCGAACTAGGGGTCACCCAAGCGCCGCAAAAGGCCGCCATGCCCTGCACGCCCCTTTTCTCTTTTCATATGCAGACGAGGGTTGAAGCCAACTTTGACCCACTGCTTGGATGGCATTACCATATGCAAATCAATCTGCTGCAGGCCTTCCCCCAGGAATGCTTGCACTAGTTGTTGCATTTGGTTTGTTGTTTGGGGGTGCTTCAGTATTAGGCAGCCTTCTGCCCTCCCATGTTCATCTGAAAATATGTGTTCTCCCTGCAGTTGTTGTCCCCAGATGAGAGTTCCCTTGTGCTGCCTCAGTTGAATCTCCTTTACTTGACAGAGATGTGCCTGAGCAGCGGCCCTCCCCAGCCCTATCCCAAATCATACTTATTTTGCATAGGAGATACCATGGTCATGAAGATTGTTCTCCCAGGGTGAGGTTCATTCATTGCATTCTGGGTATGCTGACCCCTGTGATTTCCCCAAATGTGGAAAACTCGACTGCATTATTTGTGGTAGTGGGGGACTCTGTTTGTGCTTTCTTCTGGTCAACTCTGGTAAAAGTCAGATTTCTTTGTCTCAGATCTTCCTCTAGCCTTGTTCCTCTTTCGAGAGTTCACTTGTGCTGCCTCAGTTGGATCTCCTTCACTTGACAGGGGGGTACCCGAGCAGCGACCCTCCCCAGCTCTAGCCCAACTCCTACTTACCTGCCAGGTGAGATACTATGATCATGTAGGTGCTTTTCCCAGGGCAAGGCTCACCCATTGCACTCTGGGTGTGCTGCCCCTGTGATTTACCCAAATGTGGAAAATTTGACTGCATAATTTGTGTTTCCCCTGGTCGGCTCTCGTATAATTCAGATCTCTTTGTCTCAGGTCTCTCTCCAGCCTAGTTTGCTGTCTGTTTCCACTTCTCCTTTCTTGAGCCGCTCCCTTCTATGCCCTTGCGCACTATCCTGACTTCTCCCGTCTGCTTACTTTGTGCCTTCCAACGCACAATGCGAACTACAGGTAGTGCTGCAGGGCCCACACCCTTTTACTTGCCTTACAGAGCAGCTCTGGAGCTGTTACAGTGCCCAGCTGCTGGAACAAATCAGCTTGAATGCTTAAGGGGCTGGGGCATAGCCAACATGAGCCCCACACCGAAGGAGGGTGGAGGTGTTTAATGCGAACTAGGGGTCATCCAAGCGCCGCAAAAGGCCGCCATGCCCTGCACGCCCCTTTTCTCTTTTCATATGCAGACGAGGGTTGAAGCCAACTTTGACCCACTGCTTGGATGACATCACCATATGCAAATCCATCTGCTGCAGGCCTTCCCCCAGGAATGCTTGCACTGGTTGTTGCATTTGGTTTGTTGTTTGGGGGTGCTTCAGTATTAGGCAGCCTTCTGCCCTCCCATGTTCATCTGAAAATATGTGTTCTCCCTGCAGTTGTTGTCCCCAGATGAGAGTTCCCTTGTGCTGCCTCAGTTGAATCTCCTTTACTTGACAGAGATGTGCCTGAGCAGCGGCCCTCCCCAGCCCTATCCCAAATCATACTTATTTTGCATAGGAGATACCATGGTCATGAAGATTGTTCTCCCAGAGTGAGGTTCATTCATTGCATTCTGGGTATGCTGACCCCTGTGATTTCCCCAAATGTGGGAAACTCGACTGCATTATTTGTGGTAGAGGGGGACTGTGTTTGTGCTTTCCTCTGGTCAGCTTTGGTAAAAGTCAGATTTCTTTGTCTCAGATCTTCCTCTAGCATTGTTCCTCTTTTGAGAGTTCCCTTGTGCTGCCTCAGTTGGATCTCCTTCACTTGACAGGGGGGTGCCCGAGCAGCGACCCTCCCCAGCTCTAGCCCAACTCCTACTTACCTGCCAGGTGAGATACTCTGATCATGTAGGTGCTTCTCCCAGGGCAAGGCTCACCCATTGCACTCTGGGTGTGCTGCCCCTGTGATTTCCCCAAATGTGGGACACTTGACTGCATAATTTGTGGTTCCCCTGGTCGGCTCTCGTATAATTCAGATCTCTTTGTCTCAGGTCTCTCTCCAGCCTAATTTGCTGTCTGTTTCCACTTCTCTTTTCTTGAGCCGCTCCCTTCTATGCCCTTGCGCACTATCCTGACTTCTCCCGTCTGCTTACTTTGTGCCTTCCAATGCACAATGCAAACTACAGGTAGTGCTGCAGGGCCCACACCCTTTTACTTGTCTTACAGAGCAGCTCTGGAGCTGTTACAGTGCCCAGCTGCTGCAAGAAATCAGCTTGAATGCTTCAGGGGCTGGGGCATAGCCAACATGAGCCCACACCAAAGGAGGGTGGAGGTGTTTAATGCGAACTAGGGGTCACCCAAGCGCCGCAAAAGGCCGCCATGCCCTGCACGCCCCTTTTCTCTTTTCATATGCAGACGAGGGTTGAAGCCAACTTTGACCCACTGCTTGGATGGCATTACCATATGCAAATCAATCTGCTGCAGGCCTTCCCCCAGGAATGCTTGCACTAGTTGTTGCATTTGGTTTGTTGTTTGGGGGTGCTTCAGTATTAGGCAGCCTTCTGCCCTCCCATGTTCATCTGAAAATATGTGTTCTCCCTGCAGTTGTTGTCCCCAGATGAGAGTTCCCTTGTGCTGCCTCAGTTGAATCTCCTTTACTTGACAGAGATGTGCCTGAGCAGCGGCCCTCCCCAGCCCTATCCCAAATCATACTTATTTTGCATAGGAGATACCATGGTCATGAAGATTGTTCTCCCAGGGTGAGGTTCATTCATTGCATTCTGGGTATGCTGACCCCTGTGATTTCCCCAAATGTGGGAAACTCGACTGCATTATTTGTGGTAGTGGGGGACTCTGTTTGTGCTTTCTTCTGGTCAACTCTGGTAAAAGTCAGATTTCTTTGTCTCAGATCTTCCTCTAGCTTTGTTCCTCTTTCGAGAGTTCACTTGTGCTGCCTCAGTTGGATCTCCTTCACTTGACAGGGGGGTACCCGAGCAGCGACCCTCCCCAGCTCTAGCCCAACTCCTACTTACCTGCCAGGTGAGATACTATGATCATGTAGGTGCTTCTCCCAGGGCAAGGCTCACCCATTGCACTCTGGGTGTGCTGCCCCTGTGATTTCCCCAAATGTGGAAAATTTGACTGCATAATTTGTGTTTCCCCTGGTCGGCTCTCGTATAATTCAGATCTCTTTGTCTCAGGTCTCTCTCCAGCCTAGTTTGCTGTCTGTTTCCACTTCTCTTTTCTTGAGCCGCTCCCTTCTATGCCCTTGCGCACTATCCTGACTTCTCCCGTCTGCTTACTTTGTGCCTTCCAACGCACAATGCGAACTACAGGTAGTGCTGCAGGGCCCACACCCTTTTACTTGCCTTACAGAGCAGCTCTGGAGCTGTTACAGTGCCCAGCTACTGCAAGAAATCAGCTTGAATGCTTAAGGGGCTGGGGCATAGCCAACATGAGCCCCACACCGAAGGAGGGTGGAGGTGCTTAATGCGAACTAGGGGTCATCCAAGCGCCGCAAAAGGCCGCCATGCCCTGCACGCCCCTTTTCTCTTTTCATATGCAGACGAGGGTTGAAGCCAACTTTGACCCACTGCTTGGATGACATCACCATATGCAAATCCATCTGCTGCAGGCCTTCCCCCAGGAATGCTTGCACTGGTTGTTGCATTTGGTTTGTTGTTTGGGGGTGCTTCAGTATTAGGCAGCCTTCTGCCCTCCCATGTTCATCTGAAAATATGTGTTCTCCCTGCAGTTGTTGTCCCCAGATGAGAGTTCCCTTGTGCTGCCTCAGTTGAATCTCCTTTACTTGACAGAGATGTGCCTGAGCAGCGGCCCTCCCCAGCTCTATCCCAAATCATACTTATTTTGCATAGGAGATACCATGGTCATGAAGATTGTTCTCCCAGGGTGAGGTTCATTCATTGCATTCTGGGTATGCTGACCCCTATGATTTCCCCAAATGTGGGAAACTCGACTGCATAATTTGTGGTAGTGGGGGACTGTGTTTGTGCTTTCCTCTGGTCAGCTCTGGTAAAAGTCAGATTTCTTTGTCTCAGATCTTCCTCTAGCCTTGTTCTTTTTTCTAGAGTACCCTTGCGCTGCCTCAGTTGGATCTCCTTCACTTGACAGGGGGGTACCCGAGCAGCAACCCTCCCCAGCTCTAGCCCAACTCCTACTTACCTGCCAGGTGAGATACTATGATCATGAAGGTGCTTCTCCCAGGGCAAGGCTCACCCATTGCACTCTGGGTGTGCTGCTCCTGCGATTTCCCCAAATGTGGGAAACTTGACTGCATAATTTGTGTTTCCCCTGGTCGGCTCTCGTATAATTCAGATCTCTTTGTCTCAGGTCTCTCTCCAGCCTAGTTTGCTGTCTGTTTCCACTTCTCTTTTCTTGAGCCGCTCCCTTCTATGCCCTTGCGCACTATCCTGACTTCTCCCGTCTGCTTACTTTGTGCTTTCCAAAGCACAATGCGAACTACAGGTAGTACTGCAGGGCCCACACCCTTTTACTTGCCTTACAGAGCAGCTCTGGGGCTGTTACAGTGCCCAGCTGCTGCAAGAAATCAGCTTGAATGCTTCATGGGCTGGGGCATAGCCAACATGAGCCCCACACCGAAGGAGGGTGGAGGTGTTTAATGCGAACTAGGGGTCATCCAAGCGCCGCAAAAGGCCGCCATGCCCTGCACGCCCCTTTTCTCTTTTCATATGCAGACGAGGGTTGAAGCCAACTTTGACCCACTGCTTGGATGGCATTACCATATGCAAATCAATCTGCTGCAGGCCTTCCCCCAGGAATGCTTGCACTAGTTGTTGCATTTGGTTTGTTGTTTGGGGGTGCTTCAGTATTAGGCAGCCTTCTGCCCTCCCATGTTCATCTGAAAATATGTGTTCTCCCTGCAGTTGTTGTCCCCAGATGAGAGTTCCCTTGTGCTGCCTCAGTTGAATCTCCTTTACTTGACAGAGATGTGCCTGAGCAGCGGCCCTCCCCAGCCCTATCCCAAATCATACTTATTTTGCATAGGAGATACCATGGTCATGAAGATTGTTCTCCCAGGGTGAGGTTCATTCATTGCATTCTGGGTATGCTGACCCCTGTGATTTCCCCAAATGTGGGAAACTCGACTGCATTATTTGTGGTAGTGGGGGACTGTGTTTGTGCTTTCTTCTGGTCAACTCTGGTAAAAGTCAGATTTCTTTGTCTCAGATCTTCCTCTAGCCTTGTTCCTCTTTCGAGAGTTCACTTGTGCTGCCTCAGTTGGATCTCCTTCACTTGACAGGGGGGTACCCGAGCAGCGACCCTCCCCAGCTCTAGCCCAACTCCTACTTACCTGCCAGGTGAGATACTATGATCATGTTGGTGCTTCTCCCAGGGCAAGGCTCACCCATTGCACTCTGGGTGTGCTGCCCCTGTGATTTCCCCAAATGTGGAAAACTTGACTGCATAATTTGTGTTTCCCCTGGTCGGCTCTCGTATAATTCAGATCTCTTTGTCTCAGGTCTCTCTCCAGCCTAGTTTGCTGTCTGTTTCCACTTCTCTTTTCTTGAGCCGCTCCCTTCTATGCCCTTGCGCACTATCCTGACTTCTCCCGTCTGCTTACTTTGTGCTTTCCAACGCACAATGCGAACTACAGGTAGTGCTGCAGGGCCCACACCCTTTTACTTGCCTTGCAGAGCAGCTCTGGAGCTGTTACAGTGCCCAGCTGCTGAAAGAAATCAGCTTGAATGCTTAAGGGGCTGGGGCATAGCCAACATGAGCCCCACACCGAAGGAGGGTGGAGGTGTTTAATGCGAACTAGGGGTCATCCAAGCGCCGCAAAAGGCCGCCATGCCCTGCACGCCCCTTTTCTCTTTTCATATGCAGACGAGGGTTGAAGCCAACTTTGACCCACTGCTTGGATGACATCACCATATGCAAATCCATCTGCTGCAGGCCTTCCCCAAGGAAGGCTTGCACTGGTTGTTGCATTTGGTTTGTTGTTTGGGGGTGCTTCAGTATTAGGCAGCCTTCTGCCCTCCCATGTTCATCTGAAAATATGTGTTCTCCCTGCAGTTGTTGTCCCCAGATGAGAGTTCCCTTGTGCTGCCTCAGTTGAATCTCCTTTACTTGACAGAGATGTGCCTGAGCAGCGGCCCTCCCCAGCTCTATCCCAAATCATACTTATTTTGCATAGGAGATACCATGGTCATGAAGATTGTTCTCCCAGGGTGAGGTTCATTCATTGCATTCTGGGTATGCTGACCCCTATGATTTCCCCAAATGTGGGAAACTCGACTGCATAATTTGTGGTAGTGGGGGACTGTGTTTGTGCTTTCCTCTGGTCAGCTCTGGTAAAAGTCAGATTTCTTTGTCTCAGATCTTCCTCTAGCCTTGTTCTTCTTTCGAGAGTTCCCTTGTGCTGCCTCAGTTGGATCTCCTTCACTTGACAGGGGGGTGCCAGAGCAGCGACCCTCCCCAGCTCTAGTCCAACTCCTACTTACCTGCCAGGTGAGATACTATGATCATGAAGGTGCTTCTCCCAGGGCAAGGCTCACCCATTGCACTCTGGGTGTGCTGCCCCTGTGATTTCCCCAAATGTAGGAAACTTGACTGCATAATTTGTGTTTCCCCTGGTCGGCTCTCATATAATTCAGATCTCTTTGTCTCAGGTCTCTCTTCAGCCTAGTTTGCTGTCTGTTTCCACTTCTCTTTTCTTGAGCCGCTCCCTTCTATGCCCTTGCGCACTATCCTGACTTCTCCCATCTGCTTACTTTGTGCCTTCCAACGCACAATGCGAACTACAGGTAGTGCTGCAGGGCCCACACCCTTTTACTTGCCTTACAGAGCAGCTCTGGAGCTGTTACAGTGCCCAGCTGCTGCAAGAAATCAGCTTGAATGCTTCAGGGGCTGGGGCATAGCCAACATGAGCCCCACACCGAAGGAGGGTGGAGGTGTTTAATGCGAACTAGGGGTCATCCAAGCGCCGCAAAAGGCCGCCATGCCCTGCACGCCCCTTTTCTCTTTTCATATGCAGATGAGGGTTGAAGCCAACTTTGACCAACTGCTTGGATGACATCACCATATGCAAATCCATCTGCTGCAGGCCTTCCCCCAGGAATGCTTGTACTAGTAGTTGCATTTGGTTTGTTGTTTGGGGGTGCTTCAGTATTAGGCAGCCTTCTGCCCTCCCATGTTCATCTGAAAATATGTGTTCTCCCTGCATTTGTTGTTCTCTCTGCAGTTGTTGTCCCCAGATGAGAGTTCCCTTGTGCTGCCTCAATTGAATCTCCTTTACTTGACAGAGATGTGCCTGAGCAACGGCCCTCCCCAGCCCTATCCCAAATCATACTTATTTTGCATAGGAGATACCATGGTCATGAAGATTGTTCTCCCAGGGTGAGGTTCATTCATTGCATTCTGGGTATGCTGACCCCTGTGATTTCCCCAAATGTGGGAAACTAGACTGCATTATTTGTGGTAGAGAGGGACTGTGTTTGTGCTTTCCTCTGGTCAGCTCTGGTAAAAGTCAGATTTCTTTGTCTCAGATCTTCCTCTAGCCTTGTTCCTTTTTCGAGAGTTCCCTTGTGCTGCCTCAGTTGGATCTCCTTCACTTGGCAGGGGGGTGCCCAAGCAGCGACCCTCCCCAGCTCTAGCCCAACTCCTACTTACCTGCCAGGTGAGATACTATGATCATGAAGGTGCTTCTCCCAGGGCAAGGCTCACCCATTGCACTCTGGGTGTGCTGCTCCTGCAATTTCCCCAAATGTGGGACACTTGACTGCATAATTTGTGTTTCCCCTTGTCGGCTCTCGTATAATTCAGATCTCTTTGTCTCTGGTCTCTCTCCAGCCTAGTTTGCTGTCTGTTTCCACTTCTCTTTTCTTGAGCCGCTCCCTTCTATGCCCTTGCGCACTATCCTGACTTCTCCCGTCTGCTTACTCTGTGCCTTCCAATGCACAATGCAAACTACAGGTAGTGCTGCAGGGCCCACACCCTTTTACTTGCCTTACAGAGCAGCTCTGGAGCTGTTACAGTGCCCAGCTGCTGCAAGAAATCAGCTTGAATGCTTCAGGGGCTGGGGCATAGCCAACATGAGCCCCACACCGAAGGAGGGTGGAGGTGTTTAATGCGAACTAGGGGTCATCCAAGCGCCGCAAAAGGCCGCCATGCCCTGCACGCCCCTTTTCTCTTTTCATATGCAGACGAGGGTTGAAGCCAACTTTGACCCACTGCTTGGATGGCATTACCATATGCAAATCAATCTGCTGCAGGCCTTCCCCCAGGAATGCTTGCACTAGTTGTTGCATTTGGTTTGTTGTTTGGGGGTGCTTCAGTATTAGGCAGCCTTCTGCCCTCCCATGTTCATCTGAAAATATGTGTTCTCCCTGCAGTTGTTGTCCCCAGATGAGAGTTCCCTTGTGCTGCCTCAGTTGAATCTCCTTTACTTGACAGAGATGTGCCTGAGCAGCGGCCCTCCCCAGCCCTATCCCAAATCATACTTATTTTGCATAGGAGATACCATGGTCATGAAGATTGTTCTCCCAGGGTGAGGTTCATTCATTGCATTCTGGGTATGCTGACCCCTGTGATTTCCCCAAATGTGGGAAACTAGACTGCATTATTTGTGGTAGTGGGGGACTGTGTTTGTGCTTTCCTCTGGTCAGCTCTGGTAAAAGTCAGATTTCTTTGTCTCAGATCTTCCTCTAGCCTTGTTCTTCTTTCGAGAGTTCCCTTGTGCTGCCTCAGTTGGATCTCCTTCACTTGGCAGGGGGGTGCACGAGCAGCGACCCTCCCCAGCTCTAGCCCAACTCCTACTTACCTGCCAGGTGAGATACTATGATCATGTAGGTGCTTCTCCCAGGGCAAGGCTCACCCATTGCACTCTGGGTGTGCTGCCCCTGTGATTTCCCCAAATGTGGGAAACTTGACTGCATAATTTGTGTTTCCCCTGGTCGTCTCTCGTATAATTCAGATCTCTTTGTCTCAGGTCTTTCTCCAGCCTAGTTTGCTGTCTGTTTCCACTTCTCTTTTCTTGAGCCGCTCCCTTCTATGCCCTTGCGCACTATCCTGACCTCTCCCGTCTGCTTACTTTGTGCCTTCCAACGCACAATGCATACTACAGGTAGTGCTGCAGGGCCCACACCCTTTTACATGCTTTACAGAGCAACTCTGGAGCTGTTACAGTGCCCAGCTGCTGCAAGAAATCATCTTGAATGCTTCAGGGGCTGGGGCATAGCCAACATGAGCCCCACACCGAAGGAGGGTGGAGGTGTTTAATGCGAATTAGGGGTCATCCAAGCGCCACAAAAGGACGCCATGCCCTGCACATCCCTTTTTTCTTTTCATATGCAGACGAGGGTTGAAGCCAACTTTGACCCACTGCTTGGATCACATCACCATATGCAAATCCATCTGCTGCAGGCCTTCCCCCAGGAATGCTTGCACTAGTTGTTGCATTTGGTTTGTTGTTTGGGGGTGCTTCAGTATTAGGCAGCCTTCTGCCCTCCCATGTTCATCTGAAAATATGTGTTCTCCCTGCAGTTGTTGTCCCCAGATGAGAGTTCCCTTGTGCTGCCTCAGTTGAATCTCCTTTACTTGACAGAGATGTGCCTGAGCAGCGACCCTCCCCAGCCCTATCCCAAATCATACTTATTTTGCATAGGAGATACCATGGTCATGAAGATTGTTCTCCCAGGGTGACGTTCATTCATTGCATTCTGGGTATGCTGACCCCTGTGATTTCCCCAAATGTGGGAAACTCGACTGCATTATTTGTGGTAGTGGGGGACTGTGTTTGTGCTTTCCTCTGGTCAGCTCTGGTAAAAGTCAGATTTCTTTGTCTCAGATCTTCCTCTAGCCTTGTTCCTCTTTCGAGAGTTCCCTTGTGCTGCCTCAGTTGGATCTCCTTCATTTGACAGGGGGGTGCCCGAGCAGCGACCCTCCCCAGCTCTAGCCCAACTCCTACTTACCTGCCAGGTGAGATACTATGATCATGAAGGTGCTTCTCCCAGGGCAAGGCTCACCCATTGCACTCTGGGTTTGCTGCTCCTGCAATTTCCCCAAATGTGGGACACTTGACTGCATAATTTGTGTTTCCCCTTGTCGGCTCTCGTATAATTCAGATCTCTTTGTCTCAGGTCTCTCTCCAGCCTAGTTTGCTGTCTGTTTCCACTTCTCTTTTCTTGAGCCGCTCCCTTCTATGCCCTTGCGCACTATCCTGACTTCTCTTGTTTGCTTACTTTGTGCCTTCCAACGCACAATGCGAACTACAGGTAGTGCTGCAGGGCCCATACCCTTTTACTTGCCTTACAGAGCAGCTCTGGAGCTGTTACAGTGCCCAGCTGCTGCAAGAAATCAGCTTGAATGCTTCAGGTGCTGGGGCATAGCCAACATGAGCCCCACACCGAAGGAGGGTGGAGGTGTTTAATGCGAATTAGGGGTCATCCAAGCGCCGCAAAAGGCCGCCATGCCCTGCACATCCCTTTTTTCTTTTCATATGCAGACGAGGGTTGAAGCCAACTTTGACCCACTGCTTGGATGACATCACCATATGCAAATCCATCTGCTGCAGGCCTTCCCCAGGAATGCTTGCACTAGTTGTTGCATTTGGTTTGTTGTTTGGGGGTGCTTCAGTATTAGGCAGCCTTCTGCCCTCCCATGTTCATCTGAAAATATGTGTTCTCCCTGCAGTTGTTGTCCCCAGATGAGAGTTCCCTTGTGCTGCCTCAGTTGAATCTCCTTTACTTGACAGAGATGTGCCTGAGCAGCGGCCCTCCCCAGCCCTATCCCAAATCATACTTATTTTGCATAGGAGATACCATGGTCATGAAGATTGTTCTCCCAGGGTGAGGTTCATTCATTGCATTCTGGGTATGCTGACCCCTGTGATTTCCCCAAATGTGGGAAACTCGACTGCATTATTTGTGGTAGTGGGGGACTGTGTTTGTGCTTTCCTCTGGTCAGCTCTGGTAAAAGTCAGATTTCTTTGTCTCAGATCTTCCTCTAGCCTTGTTCTTCTTTCGAGAGTTCCCTTGTGCTGCCTCAGTTGGATCTCCTTCACTTGACAGGGGGCTGCCCGAGCAGCGACCCTCCCCAGCTCTAGCCCAACTCCTACTTACCTGCCAGGTGAGATACTATGATCATGTAGGTGCTTCTCCCAGGGCAAGGCTCACCCATTGCACTCTGGGTGTGCTGCCCCTTTGATTTCCCCAAATGTGGGAAACTTGACTGCATAATTTGTGTTTCCCCTGGTCGGCTCTCATATAATTCAGATCTCTTTGTCTCAGGTCTCTCTTCAGCCTAGTTTGCTGTCTGTTTCCACTTCTCTTTTCTTGAGCCGCTCCCTTCTATGCCCTTGCGCAATATCCTGACTTCTCCCATCTGCTTACTTTGTGCCTTCCAACGCACAATGCGAACTACAGGTAGTGCTGCAGGGCCCACACCCTTTTACTTGCCTTACAGAGCAGCTCTGGAGCTGTTACAGTGCCCAGCTGCTGCAAGAAATCAGCTTGAATGCTTCAGGGGCTGGGGCATAGCCAACATGAGCCCCACACCGAAGGAGGGTGGAGGTGTTTAATGCGAACTAGGGGTCATCCAAGCGCCGCAAAAGGCCGCCATGCCCTGCACGCCCCTTTTCTCTTTTCATATGCAGATGAGGGTTGAAGCCAACTTTGACCCACTGCTTGGATGACATCACCATATGCAAATCCATCTGCTGCAGGCCTTCCCCCAGGAATGCTTGTACTAGTAGTTGCATTTGGTTTGTTGTTTGGGGGTGCTTCAGTATTAGGCAGCCTTCTGCCCTCCCATGTTCATCTGAAAATATGTGTTCTCACTGCATTTGTTGTTCTCCCTGCAGTTGTTGTCCCCAGATGAGAGTTCCCTTGTGCTGCCTCAGTTGAATCTCCTTTACTTGACAGAGATGTGCCTGAGCAGCGGCCCTCCCCAGCCCTATCCCAAATCATACTTATTTTGCATAGGAGATACCATGGTCATGAAGATTGTTCTCCCAGGGTGAGGTTCATTCATTGCATTCTGGGTATGCTGACCCCTGTGATTTCCCCAAATGTGGGAAACTCGACTGCATTATTTGTGGTAGAGGGGGACTGTGTTTGTGCTTTCCTCTGGTCAGCTCTGGTAAAAGTCAGATTTCTTTGTCTCAGATTTTCCTCTAGCCTTGTTCCTCTTTCGAGAGTTCCCTTGTGCTGCCTCAGTTGGATCTCCTTCACTTGACAGGGGGGTGCCCGAGCAGCGACCCTCCCCAGCTCTAGCCCAACTCCTACTTACCTGCCAGGTGAGATACTATGATCATGAAGGTGCTTCTCCCAGGGCAAGGCTCACCCATTGCACTCTGGGTGTGCTGCTCCTGCAATTTCCCCAAATGTGGGACACTTGACTGCATAATTTGTGTTTCCCCTTGTCGGCTCTCGTATAATTCAGATCTCTTTGTCTCAGGTCTCTCTCCAGCCTAGTTTGCTGTCTGTTTCCACTTCTCTTTTCTTGAGCCGCTCCCTTCTATGCCCTTGCGCACTATCCTGACTTCTCCCGTCTGCTTACTTTGTGCCTTCCAATGCACAATGCAAACTACAGGTAGTGCTGCAGGGCCCACACCCTTTTACTTGCCTTACAGAGCAGCTCTGGAGCTGTTACAGTGCCCAGCTGCTGCAAGAAATCAGCTTGAATGCTTCAGGGGCTGGGGCATAGCCAACATGAGCCCCACACCGAAGGAGGGTGGAGGTGTTTAATGCGAACTAGGGGTCATCCAAGCGCCGCAAAAGGCCGCCATGCCCTGCACGCCCCTTTTCTCTTTTCATATGCAGACGAGGGTTTAAGCCAACTTTGACCCACTGCTTGGATGACATCACCATATGCAAATCCATCTGCTGCAGGCCTTCCCCCAGGAATGCTTGCACTAGTTGTTGCATTTGGTTTGTTGTTTGGGGGTGCTTCAGTATTAGGCAGCCTTCTGCCCTCCCATGTTCATCTGAAAATATGTGTTCTCCCTGCAGTTGTTGTCCCCAGATGAGAGTTCCCTTGTGCTGCCTCAGTTGAATCGCCTTTACTTGACAGAGATGTGCCTGAGCAGCGGCCCTCCCCAGCCCTATCCCAAATCATACTTATTTTGCATAGGAGATATCATGGTCATGAAGATTGTTCTCCCAGGGTGAGGTTCATTCATTGCATTCTGGATATGATGACCCCTGTGACTTCCCCATATGTGGGAAACTCGACTGCATTATTTGTGGTAGTGGGGGACTGTGTTTGTGCTTTCCTCTGGTCAGCTCTGGTAAAAGTCAGATTTCTTTGTCTCAGATCTTCCTCTAGCCTTGTTCTTCTTTCGAGAGTTCCCTTGTGCTGCCTCAGTTGGATCTCCTTCACTTGACAGGGGGGTGCCCGAGCAGCGACCCTCCCCAGCTCTAGCCCAACTCCTACTTACCTGCCAGGTGAGATACTATGATCAGGAAGGTGCTTCTCCCAGGGCAAGGCTCACCCATTGCACTCTGGGTGTGCTGCTCCTGCGATTTCCCCAAATGTGGGACACTTGACTGCATAATTTGTGTTTTCTCTGGTCGGCTCTCGTATAATTCAGATCTCTTTGTCTCAGGTCTCTCTCCAGCCTAGTTTGCTGTCTGTTTCCACTTCTTTTTTTTTGAGCCCCTCCCTTCTATACCCTTGAACACTATCCTGACTTCTCCTCCTGTCTGCTTACTTTGTGCCTTCCAATGCACAATGCAAACTACAGGTAGTGCTGCAGGGCCCACAACCTTTTACTTGCCTTACAGAGCAGCTCTGGAGCTGTTACAGTGCCAAGCTGCTGCAAGAAATCAGCTTGAATGCTGGGGCATTGCCAACATGAGCCCCACACCGAAGGAGGGTGGGGGTGTTTAATGCGAACTAAGGGTCATCCAAGCGCCGCAAAAGGCCGCCATGCCCTGCATACCCCTTTTCTCTTTTCATATGCAGATGAGGGTTCCAGCCAACTTTGGCCCACTGCTTGGATGACATCACTGTATGCAAATCCGTCTTCTGCAGACCTTCCCCCAGGAATGCTTGTACTAGTTGTTGCATTTGGTTTGTTGTTTGGGGGTGCTTCAGTATTAGGCAGCCTTCTGCCCTCCCATGTTGATTTCAAAATATGTGTTCTCCCTGCAGTTGTTGTCCCCAGATGAGAGTTCCCTTGTGCTGCCTCAGTTGAATCTCCTTTACTTGACAGAGATATGCCTGAGCAGCGGCCCTCCCCAGCCCTATCCCAAATCATACTTATTTTGCATAGGAGTTACCATGGTCATGAAGATTGTTCTCCCAGGGTGAGGTTCATTCATTGCATTCTGGGTATGCTGACCCCTGTGATTTCCCCAAATGTGGGAAACTCGACTGCATTATTTGTGGTAGTGGGGGACTGTGTTTGTGCTTTCCTCTGGTCAGCTCTGGTAAAAGTCAGATTTCTTTGTCTCAGATCTTCCTCTAGCCTTGTTCTTCTTTCGAGAGTTCCCTTGTGCTGCCTCAGTTGGATCTCCTTCACTTGACAGGGGGGTGCCCGAGCAGCGACCTTCCCCAGCTCTAGCCCAACTCCTACTTACCTGCCAGGTGAGATACTATGATCAGGAAGGTGCTTCTCCCAGGGCAAGGCTCACCCATTGCACTCTGGGTGTGCTGCTCCTGCGATTTCCCCAAATGTGGGACACTTGACTGCATAATTTGTGTTTTCTCTGGTCGGCTCTCGTATAATTCAGATCTCTTTGTCTCAGGTCTCTCTCCAGCCTAGTTTGCTGTCTGTTTCCACTTCTCTTTTCTTGAGCCGCTCCCTTCTATGCCCTTGCGCACTATCCTGACTTCTCCCGTCTGCTTACTTTGTGCCTTCCAACGCACAATGCGAACTACAGGTAGTGCTGCAGGGCCCACACCCTTTTAGTTGCCTTACAGAGCAGCTCTGGAGCTGTTACAGTGCCCAGCTGCTGCAAGAAATCAGCTGGAATGCTTCAGGGGCTGGGGCATTGCCAACATGAGCCCCACACCGAAGGAGGGTGGGGGTGTTTAATGCGAACTAAGGGTCATCCAAGCGCCGCAAAAGGCCGCCATGCCCTGCATACCCCTTTTCTCTTTTCATATGCAGATGAGGGTTCCAGCCAACTTTGGCCCACTGCTTGGATGACATCACTGTATGCAAATCCGTCTTCTGCAGACCTTCCCCCAGGAATGCTTGTACTAGTAGTTGCATTTGGTTTGTTATTTGGGGGTGCTTCAGTATTAGGCAGCCTTCTGCCCTCCCATGTTCATCTGAAAATATGTGTTCTCCCTGCAGTTGTTGTTCTCCCTGCAGTTGTTGTCCCCAGATGAGAGTTCCCTTGTGCTGCCTCAGTTGAATCTCCTTTACTTGACAGAGATGTGCCTGAGCAGCGGCCCTCCCCAGCCCTATCCCAAATCATACTTATTTTGCATAGGAGATACCATGGTCATGAAGATTGTTCTCCCAGGGTGAGGTTCATTCATTGCATTCTGGGTATGCTGACCCCTGTGATTTCCCCAAATGTTGGAAACTCGACTGCATTATTTGTGGTAGAGGGGGACTGTGTTTGTGCTTTCCTCTGGTCAGCTCTGGTAAAAGTCAGATTTCTTTGTCTCAGATCTTCCTCTAGCCTTGTTCCTCTTTCGAGAGTTCCCTTGTGCTGCCTCAGTTGGATCTCCTTCACTTGACAGGGGGGTGCCCGAGCAGCGACCCTCCCCAGCTCTAGCCCAACTCCTACTTACCTGCCAGGTGAGATACTATGATCATGAAGGTGCTTCTCCCAGGGCAAGGCTCACCCATTGCACTCTGGGTGTGCTGCTCCTGCAATTTCCCCAAATGTGGGACACTTGACTGCATAATTTGTGTTTCCCCTTGTCGGCTCTCGTATAATTCAGATCTCTTTGTCTCAGGTCTCTCTCCAGCCTAGTTTGCTGTCTGTTTCCACTTCTCTTTTCTTGAGCCGCTCCCTTCTATGCCCTTGCGCACTATCCTGACTTCTCCTGTCTGCTTACTTTGTGCCTTCCAACGCACAATGCGAACTACAGGTAGTGCTGCAGGGCCCACACCCTTTTACTTGCCTTACAGAGCAGCTCTGGAGCTGTTACAGTGCCCAGCTGCTGCAAGAAATCAGCTTGAATGCTTCAGGTGCTGGGGCATAGCCAACATGAGCCCCACACCGAAGGAGGGTGGAGGTGTTTAATGCGAATTTTGGGTCATCCAAGCGCCGCAAAAGGCCGCCATGCCCTGCACATCCCTTTTTTCTTTTCATATGCAGACGAGGGTTGAAGCCAACTTTGACCCACTGCTTGGATGACATCACCATATGCAAATCCATCTGCTGCAGGCCTTCCCCCAGGAATGCTTGCACTAGTTGTTGCATTTGGTTTGTTGTTTGGGGTGCTTCAGTATTAGGCAGCCTTCTGCTCTCCCATGTTCATCTGAAAATATGTGTTCTCCCTGCAGTTGTTGTCCCCAGATGAGAGTTCCCTTGTGCTGCCTCAGTTGAATCGCCTTTACTTGACAGAGATGTGCCTGAGCAGCGGCCCTCCCCAGCCCTATCCCAAATCATACTTATTTTGCATAGGAGATATCATGGTCATGAAGATTGTTCTCCCAGGGTGAGGTTCATTCATTGCATTCTGGATATGATGACCCCTGTGACTTCCCCATATGTGGGAAACTCGACTGCATTATTTGTGGTAGTGGGGGATTGTGTTTGTGCTTTCCTCTGGTCAGCTCTGGTAAAAGTCAGATTTCTTTGTCTCAGATCTTCCTCTAGCCTTGTTCTTCTTTCGAGAGTTCCCTTGTGCTGCCTCAGTTGGATCTCCTTCACTTGACAGGGGGCTGCCCGAGCAGCGACCCTCCCCAGCTCTAGCCCAACTCCTACTTACCTGCCAGGTGAGAAACTATGATCATGTAGGTGCTTCTCCCAGGGCAAGGCTCACCCATTGCACTCTGGGTGTGCTGCCCCTTTGATTTCCCCAAATGTGGGAAACTTGACTGCATAATTTGTGTTTCCCCTGGTCGGCTCTCATATAATTCAGATCTCTTTGTCTCAGGTCTCTCTTCAGCCTAGTTTGCTGTCTGTTTCCACTTCTCTTTTCTTGAGCCGCTCCCTTCTATGCCCTTGCGCACTATCCTGACTTCTCCCATCTGCTTACTTTGTGCCTTCCAACGCACAATGCGAACTACAGGTAGTGCTGCAGGGCCCACACCCTTTTACTTGCCTTACAGAGCAGCTCTGGAGCTGTTACATTGCCCAGCTGCTGCAAGAAATCAGCTTGAATGCTTCAGGGGCTGGGGCATAGCCAACATGAGCCCCACACCGAAGGAGGGTGGAGGTGTTTAATGCGAACTAGGGGTCATCCAAGCGCCGCAAAAGGCCGCCATGCCCTGCACGCCCCTTTTCTCTTTTCATATGCAGATGAGGGTTGAAGCCAACTTTGACCCACTGCTTGGATGACATCACCATATGCAAATCCATCTGCTGCAGGCCTTCCCCCAGGAATGCTTGTACTAGTAGTTGCATTTGGTTTGTTGTTTGGGGGTGCTTCAGTATTAGGCAGCCTTCTGCCCTCCCATGTTCATCTGAAAATATGTGTTCTCCCTGCATTTGTTGTTCTCCCTGCAGTTGTTGTCCCCAGATGAGAGTTCCCTTGTGCTGCCTCAATTGAATCTCCTTTACTTGACAGAGATGTGCCTGAGCAGCGGCCCTCCCCAGCCCTATCCCAAATCATACTTATTTTGCATAGGAGATACCATGGTCATGAAGATTGTTCTCCCAGGGTGAGGTTCATTCATTGCATTCTGGGTATGCTGACCCCTGTGATTTCCCCAAATGTGGGAAACTAGACTGCATTATTTGTGGTAGAGAGGGACTGTGTTTGTGCTTTCCTCTGGTCAGCTCTGGTAAAAGTCAGATTTCTTTGTCTCAGATCTTCCTCTAGCCTTGTTCCTTTTTCGAGAGTTCCCTTGTGCTGCCTCAGTTGGATCTCCTTCACTTGACAGGGGGGTGCCCAAGCAGCGACCCTCCCCAGCTCTAGCCCAACTCCTACTTACCTGCCAGGTGAGATACTATGATCATGAAGGTGCTTCTCCCAGGGCAAGGCTCACCCATTGCACTCTGGGTGTGCTGCTCCTGCAATTTCCCCAAATGTGGGACACTTGACTGCATAATTTGTGTTTCCCCTTGTCGGCTCTCGTATAATTCAGATCTCTTTGTCTCTGGTCTCTCTCCAGCCTAGTTTGCTGTCTGTTTCCACTTCTCTTTTCTTGAGCCGCTCCCTTCTATGCCCTTGCGCACTATCCTGACTTCTCCCGTCTGCTTACTCTGTGCCTTCCAATGCACAATGCAAACTACAGGTAGTGCTGCAGGGCCCACACCCTTTTACTTGCCTTACAGAGCAGCTCTGGAGCTGTTACAGTGCCCAGCTGCTGCAAGAAATCAGCTTGAATGCTTCAGGGGCTGGGGCATAGCCAACATGAGCCCCACACCGAAGGAGGGTGGAGGTGTTTAATGCGAACTAGGGGTCATCCAAGCGCCGCAAAAGGCCGCCATGCCCTGCACGCCCCTTTTCTCTTTTCATATGCAGACGAGGGTTGAAGCCAACTTTGACCCACTGCTTGGATGGCATTACCATATGCAAATCAATCTGCTGCAGGCCTTCCCCCAGGAATGCTTGCACTAGTTGTTGCATTTGGTTTGTTGTTTGGGGGTGCTTCAGTATTAGGCAGCCTTCTGCCCTCCCATGTTCATCTGAAAATATGTGTTCTCCCTGCAGTTGTTGTCCCCAGATGAGAGTTCCCTTGTGCTGCCTCAGTTGAATCTCCTTTACTTGACAGAGATGTGCCTGAGCAGCGGCCCTCCCCAGCCCTATCCCAAATCATACTTATTTTGCATAGGAGATACCATGGTCATGAAGATTGTTCTCCCAGGGTGAGGTTCATTCATTGCATTCTGGGTATGCTGACCCCTGTGATTTCCCCAAATGTGGGAAACTAGACTGCATTATTTGTGGTAGTGGGGGACTGTGTTTGTGCTTTCCTCTGGTCAGCTCTGGTAAAAGTCAGATTTCTTTGTCTCAGATCTTCCTCTAGCCTTGTTCTTCTTTCGAGAGTTCCCTTGTGCTGCCTCAGTTGGATCTCCTTCACTTGACAGGGGGGTGCACGAGCAGCGACCCTCCCCAGCTCTAGCCCAACTCCTACTTACCTGCCAGGTGAGATACTATGATCATGTAGGTGCTTCTCCCAGGGCAAGGCTCACCCATTGCACTCTGGGTGTGCTGCCCCTGTGATTTCCCCAAATGTGGGAAACTTGACTGCATAATTTGTGTTTCCCCTGGTCGTCTCTCGTATAATTCAGATCTCTTTGTCTCAGGTCTTTCTCCAGCCTAGTTTGCTGTCTGTTTCCACTTCTCTTTTCTTGAGCCGCTCCCTTCTATGCCCTTGCGCACTATCCTGACCTCTCCCGTCTGCTTACTTTGTGCCTTCCAACGCACAATGCATACTACAGGTAGTGCTGCAGGGCCCACACACTTTTACATGCTTTACAGAGCAACTCTGGAGCTGTTACAGTGCCCAGCTGCTGCAAGAAATCATCTTGAATGCTTCAGGGGCTGGGGCATAGCCAACATGAGCCCCACACCGAAGGAGGGTGGAGGTGTTTAATGCGAATTAGGGGTCATCCAAGCGCCACAAAAGGACGCCATGCCCTGCACATCCCTTTTTTCTTTTCATATGCAGACGAGGGTTGAAGCCAACTTTGACCCACTGCTTGGATCACATCACCATATGCAAATCCATCTGCTGCAGGCCTTCCCCCAGGAATGCTTGCACTAGTTGTTGCATTTGGTTTGTTGTTTGGGGGTGCTTCAGTATTAGGCAGCCTTCTGCCCTCCCATGTTCATCTGAAAATATGTGTTCTCCCTGCAGTTGTTGTCCCCAGATGAGAGTTCCCTTGTGCTGCCTCAGTTGAATCTCCTTTACTTGACAGAGATGTGCCTGAGCAGCGACCCTCCCCAGCCCTATCCCAAATCATACTTATTTTGCATAGGAGATACCATGGTCATGAAGATTGTTCTCCCAGGGTGACGTTCATTCATTGCATTCTGGGTATGCTGACCCCCGTGATTTCCCCAAATGTGGGAAACTCGACTGCATTATTTGTGGTAGTGGGGGACTGTGTTTGTGCTTTCCTCTGGTCAGCTCTGGTAAAAGTCAGATTTCTTTGTCTCAGATCTTCCTCTAGCCTTGTTCCTCTTTCGAGAGTTCCCTTGTGCTGCCTCAGTTGGATCTCCTTCACTTGACAGGGGGGTGCCCGAGCAGCGACCCTCCCCAGCTCAAGCCCAACTCCTACTTACCTGCCAGGTGAGATACTATGATCATGAAGGTGCTTCTCCCAGGGCAAGGCTCACCCATTGCACTCTGGGTTTGCTGCTCCTGCAATTTCCCCAAATGTGGGACACTTGACTGCATAATTTGTGTTTCCCCTTGTCAGCTCTCGTATAATTCAGATCTCTTTGTCTCAGGTCTCTCTCCAGCCTAGTTTGCTGTCTGTTTCCACTTCTCTTTTCTTGAGCCGCTCCCTTCTATGCCCTTGCGCACTATCCTGACTTCTCTTGTCTGCTTACTTTGTGCCTTCCAACGCACAATGCGAACTACAGGTAGTGCTGCAGGGCCCATACCCTTTTACTTGCCTTACAGAGCAGCTCTGGAGCTGTTACAGTGCCCAGCTGCTGCAAGAAATCAGCTTGAATGCTTCAGGTGCTGGGGCATAGCCAACATGAGCCCCACACCGAAGGAGGGTGGAGGTGTTTAATGCGAATTAGGGGTCATCCAAGCGCCGCAAAAGGCCGCCATGCCCTGCACATCCCTTTTTTCTTTTCATATGCAGACGAGGGTTGAAGCCAACTTTGACCCACTGCTTGGATGACATCACCATATGCAAATCCATCTGCTGCAGGCCTTCCCCCAGGAATGCTTGCACTAGTTGTTGCATTTGGTTTGTTGTTTGGGGGTGCTTCAGTATTAGGCAGCCTTCTGCCCTCCCATGTTCATCTGAAAATATGTGTTCTCCCTGCAGTTGTTGTCCCCAGATGAGAGGTCCCTTGTGCTGCCTCAGTTGAATCGCCTTTACTTGACAGAGATGTGCCTGAGCAGCGGCCCTCCCCAGCCCTATCCCAAATCATACTTATTTTGCATAGGAGATATCATGGTCATGAAGATTGTTCTCCCAGGGTGAGGTTCATTCATTGCATTCTGGGTATGATGACCCCTGTGATTTCCCCAAATGTGGGAAACTCGACTGCATTATTTGTGGTAGTGGGGTACTGTGTTTGTGCTTTCCTCTGGTCAGCTCTGGTAAAAGTCAGATTTCTTTGTCTCAGATCTTCCTCTAGCCTTGTTCTTCTTTCGAGAGTTCCCTTGTGCTGCCTCAGTTGGATCTCCTTCACTTGACAGGGGGCTGCCCGAGCAGCGACCCTCCCCAGCTCTAGCCCAACTCCTACTTACCTGCCAGGTGAGATACTATGATCATGTAGGTGCTTCTCCCAGGGCGAGGCTCACCCATTGCACTCTGGGTGTGCTGCCCCTTTGATTTCCCCAAATGTGGGAAACTTGACTGCATAATTTGTGTTTCCCCTGGTCGGCTCTCATATAATTCAGATCTCTTTGTCTCAGGTCTCTCTTCAGCCTAGTTTGCTGTCTGTTTCCACTTCTCTTTTCTTGAGCCGCTCCCTTCTATGCCCTTGCGCACTATCCTGACTTCTCCCATCTGCTTACTTTGTGCCTTCCAACGCACAATGCGAACTACAGGTAGTGCTGCAGGGCCCACACCCTTTTACTTGCCTTACAGAGCAGCTCTGGAGCTGTTACAGTGCCCAGCTGCTGCAAGAAATCAGCTTGAATGCTTCAGGGGCTGGGGCATAGCCAACATGAGCCCCACACCGAAGGAGGGTGGAGGTGTTTAATGCGAACTAGGGGTCATCCAAGCGCCGCAAAAGGCCGCCATGCCCTGCACGCCCCTTTTCTCTTTTCATATGCAGATGAGGGTTGAAGCCAACTTTGACCCACTGCTTGGATGACATCACCATATGCAAATCCATCTGCTGCAGGCCTTCCCCCAGGAATGCTTGTACTAGTAGTTGCATTTGGTTTGTTGTTTGGGGGTGCTTCAGTATTAGGCAGCCTTCTGCCCTCCCATGTTCATCTGAAAATATGTGTTCTCACTGCATTTGTTGTTCTCCCTGCAGTTGTTGTCCCCAGATGAGAGTTCCCTTGTGCTGCCTCAGTTGAATCTCCTTTACTTGACAGAGATGTGCCTGAGCAGCGGCCCTCCCCAGCCCTATCCCAAATCATACTTATTTTGCATAGGAGATACCATGGTCATGAAGATTGTTCTCCCAGGGTGAAGTTCATTCATTGCATTCTGGGTATGCTGACCCCTGTGATTTCCCCAAATGTGGGAAACTCGACTGCATTATTTGTGGTAGAGGGGGACTGTGTTTGTGCTTTCCTCTGGTCAGCTCTCGTAAAAGTCAGATTTCTTTGTCTCAGATTTTCCTCTAGCCTTGTTCCTCTTTCGAGAGTTCCCTTGTGCTGCCTCAGTTGGATCTTCTTCACTTGACAGGGGGGTGCCCGAGCAGCGACCCTCCCCAGCTCTAGCCCAACTCCTACTTACCTGCCAGGTGAGATACTATGATCATGAAGGTGCTTCTCCCAGGGCAAGGCTCACCCATTGCACTCTGGGTGTGCTGCTCCTGCAATTTCCCCAAATGTGGGACACTTGACTGCATAATTTGTGTTTCCCCTTGTCGGCTCTCGTATAATTCAGATCTCTTTGTCTCAGGTCTCTCTCCAGCCTAGTTTGCTGTCTGTTTCCACTTCTCTTTTCTTGAGCCGCTCCCTTCTATGCCATTGCGCACTATCCTGACTTCTCCCGTCTGCTTACTTTGTGCCTTCCAATGCACAATGCAAACTACAGGTAGTGCTGCAGGGCCCACACCCTTTTACTTGCCTTACAGAGCAGCTCTGGAGCTGTTACAGTGCCCAGCTGCTGCAAGAAATCAGCTTGAATGCTTCAGGGGCTGGGGCATAGCCAACATGAGCCCCACACCGAAGGAGGGTGGAGGTGTTTAATGCGAACTAGGGGTCATCCAAGCGCCGCAAAAGGCCGCCATGCCCTGCACGCCCCTTTTCTCTTTTCATATGCAGACGAGGGTTGAAGCCAACTTTGACCCACTGCTTGGATGGCATTACCATATGCAAATCAATCTGCTGCAGGCCTTCCCCCAGGAATGCTTGCACTAGTTGTTGCATTTGGTTTGTTGTTTGGGGGTGCTTCAGTATTAGGCAGCCTTCTGCCCTCCCATGTTCATCTGAAAATATGTGTTCTCCCTGCAGTTGTTGTCCCCAGATGAGAGTTCCCTTGTGCTGCCTCAGTTGAATCTCCTTTACTTGACAGAGATGTGCCTGAGCAGCGGCCCTCCCCAGCCCTATCCCAAATCATACTTATTTTGCATAGGAGATACCATGGTCATGAAGATTGTTCTCCCAGGGTGAGGTTCATTCATTGCATTCTGGGTATGCTGACCCCTGTGATTTCCCCAAATGTGGGAAACTCGACTGCATTATTTGTGGTAGTGGGGGACTGTGTTTGTGCTTTCCTCTGGTCAGCTCTGGTAAAAGTCAGATTTCTTTGTCTCAGATCTTCCTCTAGCCTTGTTCTTCTTTCGAGAGTTCCCTTGTGCTGCCTCAGTTGGATCTCCTTCACTTGACAGGGGGGTGCACGAGCAGCAACCCTCCCCAGCTCTAGCCCAACTCCTATTTACCTGCCAGGTGAGATAATATGATCAGGAAGGTGCTTCTCCCAGGGCAAGGCTCACCCATTGCACTCTGGGTGTGCTGCTCCTGCGATTTCCCCAAATGTGGGACACTTGACTGCATAATTTGTGTTTCCTCTGGTCGGCTCTCATATAATTCAGATCTCTTTGTCTCAGGTCTTTCTCCAGCCTAGTTTGCTGTCTGTTTCCACTTCTCTTTTCTTGAGCCGCTCCCTTCTATGCCCTTGCGCACTATCCTGACCTCTCCTGTCTGCTTACTTTGTGCCTTCCAACGCACAATGCATACTACAGGTAGTGCTGCAGGGCCCACACCCTTTTACATGCTTTACAGAGCAACTCTGGAGCTGTTACAGTGCCCAGCTGCTGCAAGAAATCATCTTGAATGCTTCAGGGGCTGGGGCATAGCCAACATGAGCCCCACACCGAAGGAGGGTTCATCCAAGCACCACAAAAGGACGCCATGCCCTGCACATCCCTTTTTTCTTTTCATATGCAGACGAGGGTTGAAGCCAACTTTGACCCACTGCTTGGATCACATCACCATATGCAAATCCATCTGCTGCAGGCCTTCCCCCAGGAATGCTTGCACTAGTTGTTGCATTTGGTTTGTTGTTTGGGGGTGCTTCAGTATTAGGCAGCCTTCTGCCCTCCCATGTTCATCTGAAAATATGTGTTCTCCCTGCAGTTGTTGTCCCCAGATGAGAGTTCCCTTGTGCTGCCTCAGTTGAATCTCCTTTACTTGACAGAGATGTGCCTGAGCAGCGACCCTCCCCAGCCCTATCCCAAATCATACTTATTTTGCATAGGAGATACCATGGTCATGAAGATTGTTCTCCCAGGGTGACGTTCATTCATTGCATTCTGGGTATGCTGACCCCTGTGATTTCGCCAAATGTGGGAAACTCGACTGCATTATTTGTGGTAGTGGGGGACTGTGTTTGTGCTTTCTTCTGGTCAACTCTGGTAAAAATCAGATTTCTTTGTCTCAGATCTTCCTCTAGCCTTGTTCCTCTTTCGAGAGTTCCCTTGTGCTACCTCAGTTGGATCTCCTTCACTTGACAGGGGGGTGCCCGAGCAGCGACCCTCCCCAGCTCTAGCCCAACTCCTACTTACCTGCCAGGTGAGATACTATGATCATGAAGGTGCTTCTCCCAGGGCAAGGCTCACCCATTGCACTCTGGGTGTGCTGCTCCTGCAATTTCCCCAAATGTGGGACACTTGACTGCATAATTTGTGTTTCCCCTTGTCGGCTCTCGTATAATTCAGATCTCTTTGTCTCAGGTCTCTCTCCAGCCTAGTTTGCTGTCTGTTTCCACTTCTCTTTTCTTGAGCCGCTCCCTTCTATGCCCTTGCGCACTATCCTGACTTCTCCCGTCTGCTTACTTTGTGCCTTCCAATGCACAATGCAAACTACAGGTAGTGCTGCAGGGCCCACACCCTTTTACTTGCCTTACAGAGCAGCTCTGGAGCTGTTACAGTGCCCAGCTGCTGCAAGAAATCAGCTTGAATGCTTCAGGGGCTGGGGCATAGCCAACATGAGCCCCACACCGAAGGAGGGTGGAGGTGTTTAATGCGAACTAGGGGTCATCCAAGCGCCGCAAAAGGCCGCCATGCCCTGCACGCCCCTTTTCTCTTTTCATATGCAGACGAGGGTTGAAGCCAACTTTGACCCACTGCTTGGATGGCATTACCATATGCAAATCAATCTGCTGCAGGCCTTCCCCCAGGAATGCTTGCACTAGTTGTTGCATTTGGTTTGTTGTTTGGGGGTGCTTCAGTATTAGGCAGCCTTCTGCCCTCCCATGTTCATCTGAAAATATGTGTTCTCCCTGCAGTTGTTGTCCCCAGATGAGAGTTCCCTTGTGCTGCCTCAGTTGAATCTCCTTTACTTGACAGAGATGTGCCTGAGCAGCGGCCCTCCCCAGCCCTATCCCAAATCATACTTATTTTGCATAGGAGATACCATGGTCATGAAGATTGTTCTCCCAGGGTGAGGTTCATTCATTGCATTCTGGGTTTGCTGACCCCTGTGATTTCCCCAAATGTGGGAAACTCGACTGCATTATTTGTGGTAGTGGGGGACTGTGTTTGTGCTTTCCTCTGGTCAGCTCTGGTAAAAGTCAGATTTCTTTGTCTCAGATCTTCCTCTAGCCTTGTTCTTCTTTCGAGAGTTCCCTTGTGCTGCCTCAGTTGGATCTCCTTCACTTGACAGGGGGGTGCACGAGCAGCGACCCTCCCCAGCTCTAGCCCAACTCCTATTTACCTGCCAGGTGAGATAATATGATCAGGAAGGTGCTTCTCCCAGGGCAAGGCTCACCCATTGCACTCTGGGTGTGCTGCTCCTGCGATTTCCCCAAATGTGGGACACTTGACTGCATAATTTGTGTTTCCTCTGGTCGGCTCTCATATAATTCAGATCTCTTTGTCTCAGGTCTTTCTCCAGCCTAGTTTGCTGTCTGTTTCCACTTCTCTTTTCTTGAGCCGCTCCCTTCTATGCCCTTGCGCACTATCCTGATCTCTCCCGTCTGCTTACTTTGTGCCTTCCAACGCACAATGCATACTACAGGTAGTGCTGCAGGGCCCACACCCTTTTACATGCTTTACAGAGCAACTCTGGAGCTGTTACAGTGCCCAGCTGCTGCAAGAAATCATCTTGAATGCTTCAGGGGCTGGGGCATAGCCAACATGAGCCCCACACCGAAGGAGGGTTCATCCAAGCACCACAAAAGGACGCCATGCCCTGCACATCCCTTTTTTCTTTTCATATGCAGACGAGGGTTGAAGCCAACTTTGACCCACTGCTTGGATCACATCACCATATGCAAATCCATCTGCTGCAGGCCTTCCCCCAGGAATGCTTGCACTAGTTGTTGCATTTGGTTTGTTGTTTGGGGGTGCTTCAGTATTAGGCAGCCTTCTGCCCTCCCATGTTCATCTGAAAATATGTGTTCTCCCTGCAGTTGTTGTCCCCAGATGAGAGTTCCCTTGTGCTGCCTCAGTTGAATCTCCTTTACTTGACAGAGATGTGCCTGAGCAGCGACCCTCCCCAGCCCTATCCCAAATCATACTTATTTTGCATAGGAGATACCATGGTCATGAAGATTGTTCTCCCAGGGTGACGTTCATTCATTGCATTCTGGGTATGCTGACCCCTGTGATTTCCCCAAATGTGGGAAACTCGACTGCATTATTTGTGGTAGTGGGGGACTGTGTTTGTGCTTTCTTCTGGTCAACTCTGGTAAAAAACAGATTTCTTTGTCTCAGATCTTCCTCTAGCCTTGTTCCTCTTTCGAGAGTTCCCTTGTGCTGCCTCAGTTGGATCTCCTTCACTTGACAGGGGGGTACCCGAGCAGCGACCCTCCCAAGCTCTAGCCCAACTCCTACTTACCTGCCAGGTGAGATACTATGATCATGTAGGTGCTTCTCCCAGGGCAAGGCTCACCCATTGCACTCTGGGTGTGCTGCCCCTGTGATTTCCCCAAATGTGGGAAACTTGACTGCATAATTTGTGTTTCCCCTGGTCGTCTCTCGTATAATTCAGATCTCTTTGTCTCAGGTCTTTCTCCAGCCTAGTTTGCTGTCTGTTTCCACTTCTCTTTTCTTGAGCCGCTCCCTTCTATGCCCTTGCGCACTATCCTGACCTCTCCCGTCTGCTTACTTTGTGCCTTCCAACGCACAATGCATACTACAGGTAGTGCTGCAGGGCCCACACCCTTTTACATGCTTTACAGAGCAACTCTGGAGCTGTTACAGTGCCAAGCTGCTGCAAGAAATCATCTTGAATGCTTCAGGGGCTGGGGCATAGCCAACATGAGCCCCACACCGAAGGAGGGTTCATCCAAGCGCCACAAAAGGACGCCATGCCCTGCACATCCCTTTTTTCTTTTCATATGCAGACGAGGGTTGAAGCCAACTTTGACCCACTGCTTGGATCACATCACCATATGCAAATCCATCTGCTGCAGGCCTTCCCCCAGGAATGCTTGCACTAGTTGTTGCATTTGGTTTGTTGTTTGGGGGTGCTTCAGTATTAGGCAGCCTTCTGCCCTCCCATGTTCATCTGAAAATATGTGTTCTCCCTGCAGTTGTTGTCCCCAGATGAGAGTTCCCTTGTGCTGCCTCAGTTGAATCTCCTTTACTTGACAGAGATGTGCCTGAGCAGCGGCCCTCCCCAGCCCTATCCCAAATCATACTTATTTTGCATAGGAGATACCATGGTCATGAAGATTTTTCTCCCAGGGCAAGGCTCACCCATTGCACTCTGAGTGTGCTGCCCCTGTGATTTCCCCAAATGTGGGAAACTTGACTGCATAATTTGTGTTTTCCCTGGTCGTCTCTCGTATAATTCAGATCTCTTTGTCTCAGGTCTCTCTCCAGCCTAGTTTGCTGTCTGTTTCCACTTCTCTTTTCTTGAGCCGCTCCCTTCTATGCCCTTGCGCACTATCCTGACTTCTCCCGTCTGCTTACTTTGTGCCTTCCAACACACAATGCAAACTACAGGTAGTGCTGCAGGGCCCACACCCTTTTACTTGCCTCACAGAGCAGCTCTGGAGCTGTTACAGTGCCCAGCTGCTGCAAGAAATCATCTTGAATGCTTCAGGGGCTGGGGCATAGCCAACATGAGCCCCACACCGAAGGAGGGTTCATCCAAGCACCACAAAAGGACGCCATGCCCTGCACATCCCTTTTTTCTTTTCATATGCAGACGAGGGTTGAAGCCAACTTTGACCCACTGCTTGGATCACATCACCATATGCAAATCCATCTGCTGCAGGCCTTCCCCCAGGAATGCTTGCACTAGTTGTTGCATTTGGTTTGTTGTTTGGGGGTGCTTCAGTATTAGGCAGCCTTCTGCCCTCCCATGTTCATCTGAAAATATGTGTTCTCCCTGCAGTTGTTGTCCCCAGATGAGAGTTCCCTTGTGCTGCCTCAGTTGAATCTCCTTTACTTGACAGAGATGTGCCTGAGCAGCGACCCTCCCCAGCCCTATCCCAAATCATACTTATTTTGCATAGGAGATACCATGGTCATGAAGATTGTTCTCCCAGGGTGACGTTCATTCATTGCATTCTGGGTATGCTGACCCCTGTGATTTCCCCAAATGTGGGAAACTCGACTGCATTATTTGTGGTAGTGGGGGACTGTGTTTGTGCTTTCTTCTGGTCAACTCTGGTAAAAATCAGATTTCTTTGTCTCAGATCTTCCTCTAGCCTTGATCCTCTTTCGAGAGTTCCCTTGTGCTACCTCAGTTGGATCTCCTTCACTTGACAGGGGGGTGCCCGAGCAGCGACCCTCCCCAGCTCTAGCCCAACTCCTACTTACCTGCCAGGTGAGATACTATGATCATGAAGGTGCTTCTCCCAGGGCAAGGCTCACCCATTGCACTCTGGGTGTGCTGCTCCTGCAATTTCCCCAAATGTGGGACACTTGACTGCATAATTTGTGTTTCCCCTTGTCGGGTCTCGTATAATTCAGATCTCTTTGTCTCAGGTCTCTCTCCAGCCTAGTTTGCTGTCTGTTTCCACTTCTCTTTTCTTGAGCCGCTCCCTTCTATGCCCTTGCGCACTATCCTGACTTCTCCCGTCTGCTTACTTTGTGCCTTCCAATGCACAATGCAAACTACAGGTAGTGCTGCAGGGCCCACACCCTTTTACTTGCCTTACAGAGCAGCTCTGGAGCTGTTACAGTGCCCAGCTGCTGCAAGAAATCAGCTTGAATGCTTCAGGGGCTGGGGCATAGCCAACATGAGCCCCACACCGAAGGAGGGTGGAGGTGTTTAATGCGAACTAGGGGTCATCCAAGCGCCGCAAAAGGCCGCCATGCCCTGCACGCCCCTTTTCTCTTTTCATATGCAGACGAGGGTTGAAGCCAACTTTGACCCACTGCTTGGATGGCATTACCATATGCAAATCAATCTGCTGCAGGCCTTCCCCCAGGAATGCTTGCACTAGTTGTTGCATTTGGTTTGTTGTTTGGGGGTGCTTCAGTATTAGGCAGCCTTCTGCCCTCCCATGTTCATCTGAAAATATGTGTTCTCCCTGCAGTTGTTGTCCCCAGATGAGAGTTCCCTTGTGCTGCCTCAGTTGAATCTCCTTTACTTGACAGAGATGTGCCTGAGCAGCGGCCCTCCCCAGCCCTATCCCAAATCATACTTATTTTGCATAGGAGATACCATGGTCATGAAGATTGTTCTCCCAGGGTGAGGTTCATTCATTGCATTCTGGGTATGCTGACCCCTGTGATTTCCCCAAATGTGGGAAACTCGACTGCATTATTTGTGGTAGTGGGGGACTGTGTTTGTGCTTTCCTCTGGTCAGCTCTGGTAAAAGTCAGATTTCTTTGTCTCAGATCTTCCTCTAGCCTTGTTCTTCTTTCGAGAGTTCCCTTGTGCTGCCTCAGTTGGATCTCCTTCACTTGACAGGGGGGTGCACGAGCAGCGACCCTCCCCAGCTCTAGCCCAACTCCTATTTACCTGCCAGGTGAGATAATATGATCAGGAAGGTGCTTCTCCCAGGGCAAGGCTCACCCATTGCACTCTGGGTGTGCTGCTCCTGCGATTTCCCCAAATGTGGGACACTTGACTGCATAATTTGTGTTTCCTCTGGTCGGCTCTCATATAATTCAGATCTCTTTGTCTCAGGTCTTTCTCCAGCCTAGTTTGCTGTCTGTTTCCACTTCTCTTTTCTTGAGCCGCTCCCTTCTATGCCCTTGCGCACTATCCTGATCTCTCCCGTCTGCTTACTTTGTGCCTTCCAACGCACAATGCATACTACAGGTAGTGCTGCAGGGCCCACACCCTTTTACATGCTTTACAGAGCAACTCTGGAGCTGTTACAGTGCCCAGCTGCTGCAAGAAATCATCTTGAATGCTTCAGGGGCTGGGGCATAGCCAACATGAGCCCCACACCGAAGGAGGGTTCATCCAAGCACCACAAAAGGACGCCATGCCCTGCACATCCCTTTTTTCTTTTCATATGCAGACGAGGGTTGAAGCCAACTTTGACCCACTGCTTGGATCACATCACCATATGCAAATCCATCTGCTGCAGGCCTTCCCCCAGGAATGCTTGCACTAGTTGTTGCATTTGGTTTGTTGTTTGGGGGTGCTTCAGTATTAGGCAGCCTTCTGCCCTCCCATGTTCATCTGAAAATATGTGTTCTCCCTGCAGTTGTTGTCCCCAGATGAGAGTTCCCTTGTGCTGCCTCAGTTGAATCTCCTTTACTTGACAGAGATGTGCCTGAGCAGCGACCCTCCCCAGCCCTATCCCAAATCATACTTATTTTGCATAGGAGATACCATGGTCATGAAGATTGTTCTCCCAGGGTGACGTTCATTCATTGCATTCTGGGTATGCTGACCCCTATGATTTCCCCAAATGTGGGAAACTCGACTGCATTATTTGTGGTAGTGGGGGACTGTGTTTGTGCTTTCTTCTGGTCAACTCTGGTAAAAATCAGATTTCTTTGTCTCAGATCTTCCTCTAGCCTTGTTCCTCTTTCGAGAGTTCCCTTGTGCTGCCTCAGTTGGATCTCCTTCACTTGACAGGGGGGTACCCGAGCAGCGACCCTCCCAAGCTCTAGCCCAACTCCTACTTACCTGCCAGGTGAGATACTATGATCATGTAGGTGCTTCTCCCAGGGCAAGGCTCACCCATTGCACTCTGGGTGTGCTGCCCCTGTGATTTCCCCAAATGTGGGAAACTTGACTGCATAATTTGTGTTTCCCCTGGTCGTCTCTCGTATAATTCAGATCTCTTTGTCTCAGGTCTTTCTCCAGCCTAGTTTGCTGTCTGTTTCCACTTCTCTTTTCTTGAGCCGCTCCCTTCTATGCCCTTGCGCACTATCCTGACCTCTCCCGTCTGCTTACTTTGTGCCTTCCAACGCACAATGCATACTACAGGTAGTGCTGCAGGGCCCACACCCTTTTACATGCTTTACAGAGCAACTCTGGAGCTGTTACAGTGCCAAGCTGCTGCAAGAAATCATCTTGAATGCTTCAGGGGCTGGGGCATAGCCAACATGAGCCCCACACCGAAGGAGGGTTCATCCAAGCGCCACAAAAGGACGCCATGCCCTGCACATCCCTTTTTTCTTTTCATATGCAGACGAGGGTTGAAGCCAACTTTGACCCACTGCTTGGATCATATCACCATATGCAAATCCATCTGCTGCAGGCCTTCCCCCAGGAATGCTTGCACTAGTTGTTGCATTTGGTTTGTTGTTTGGGGGTGCTTCAGTATTAGGCAGCCTTCTGCCCTCCCATGTTCATCTGAAAATATGTGTTCTCCCTGCAGTTGTTGTCCCCAGATGAGAGTTCCCTTGTGCTGCCTCAGTTGAATCTCCTTTACTTGACAGAGATGTGCCTGAGCAGCGGCCCTCCCCAGCCCTATCCCAAATCATACTTATTTTGCATAGGAGATACCATGGTCATGAAGATTTTTCTCCCAGGGCAAGGCTCACCCATTGCACTCTGGGTGTGCTGCCCCTGTGATTTCCCCAAATGTGGGAAACTTGACTGCATAATTTGTGTTTCCCCTGGTCGTCTCTCGTATAATTCAGATCTCTTTGTCTCAGGTCTCTCTCCAGCCTAGTTTGCTGTCTGTTTCCACTTCTCTTTTCTTGAGCCGCTCCCTTCTATGCCCTTGCGCACTATCCTGACTTCTCCCGTCTGCTTACTTTGTGCCTTCCAACACACAATGCAAACTACAGGTAGTGCTGCAGGGCCCACACCCTTTTACTTGCCTCACAGAGCAGCTCTGGAGCTGTTACAGTGCCCAGCTGCTGCAAGAAATCATCTTAAATGCTTCAGGGGCTGGGGCATAGCCAACATGAGCCCCACACCGAAGGAGGGTGGAGATGTTTAATGCGAATTAAGGGTCATCCAAGCGCCACAAAAGGACGCCATGCCCTGCACATCCCTTTTTTCTTTTCATATGCAGACGAGGGTTGAAGCCAACTTTGACCCACTGCTTGGATGACATCACCATATGCAAATCCATCTGCTGCAGGCCTTCCCCCAGGAATGCTTGCACTAGTTGTTGCATTTGGTTTGTTGTTTGGGGGTGCTTCAGTATTAGGCAGCCTTCTGCCCTCCCATGTTCATCTGAAAATATGTGTTCTCCCTGCAGTTGTTGTCCCCAGATGAGAGTTCCCTTGTGCTGCCTCAGTTGAATCTCCTTTACTTGACAGAGATGTGCCTGAGCAGCGGACCTCCCCAGCCCTATCCCAAATCATACTTATTTTGCATAGGAGATACCATGGTCATGAAGATTGTTCTCCCAGGGTGAGGTTCATTCATTGCATTCTGGGTATGCTGACCCCTGTGATTTCCCCAAATGTGGGAAACTCGACTGCATTATTTGTGGTAGTGGGGGACTGTGTTTGTGCTTTCTTCTGGTCAACTCTGGTAAAAGTCAGATTTCTTTGTCTCAGATCTTCCTCTAGCCTTGTTCTTCTTTCGAGAGTTCCCTTGTGCTGCCTCAGTTGGATCTCCTTCACTTGACAGGGGGGTGCCCGAGCAGCGACCCTCCCCAGCTCTAGCCCAACTCCTACTTACCTGCCAGGTGAGATACTATGATCAGGAAGGTGCTTCTCCCAGGGCAAGGCTCACCCATTGCACTCTGGGTGTGCTGCTCCTGCGATTTCCCCAAATGTGGGACACTTGACTGCATAATTTGTGTTTCTCTGGTCGTCTCTCGTATAATTCAGATCTCTTTGTCTCAGGTCTCTCTCCAGCCTAGTTTGCTGTCTGTTTCCACTTCTCTTTTCTTGAGCCGCTCCCTTCTATGCCCTTGCGCACTATCCTGACTTCTCCCGTCTGCTTACTTTGTGCCTTCCAACGCACAATGCGAACTACAGGTAGTGCTGCAGGGCCCACACCCTTTTATTTGCCTTACAGAGCAGCTCTGGAGCTGTTACAGTGCCCAGCTGCTGCAAGAAATCAGCTTGAATGCTTCAGGTGCTGGGGCATAGCCAACATGAGCCCCACACCTAAGGAGGGTGGAGGTGTTTAATGCGAATTAGGGGTCATGCAAGCGCCGCAAAAGGCCGCCATGCCCTGCACATCCCTTTTTTCTTTTCATATGCAGACGAGGGTTGAAGCCAACTTTGACCCACTGCTTGGATGACATCACCATATGCAAATCCATCTGCTGCAGGCCTTCCCCCAGGAATGCTTGCACTAGTTGTTGCATTTGGTTTGTTGTTTGGGGGTGCTTCAGTATTAGGCAGCCTTCTGCCCTCCCATGTTCATCTGAAAATATGTGTTCTCCCTGCAGTTGTTGTCCCCAGATGAGAGTTCCCTTGTGCTGCCTCAGTTGAATCTCCTTAACTTGACAGAGATGTGCCTGAGCAGCGGCCCTCCCCAGCCCTATCCCAAATCATACTTATTTTGCATAGGAGATACCATGGTCATGAAGATTGTTCTCCCAGGGTGAGGTTCATTCATTGCATTCTGGGTATGCTGACCCCTGTGATTTCCCCAAATGTGGGAAACTCGACTGCATTATTTGTGGTAGTGGGGGACTGTGTTTGTGCTTTCCTCTGGTCAGCTCTGGTAAAAGTCAGATTTCTTTGTCTCAGATCTTCCTCTAGCCTTGTTCTTCTTTCGAGAGTTCCCTTGTGCTGCCTCAGTTTAATCTTCTTCACTTGACAGGGGGGTGCCCGAGCAGCGACCCTCCCCAGCTCTAGCCCAACTCCTACTTACCTGCCAGGTGAGATACTATGATCAGGAAGGTGCTTCTCCCAGGGCAAGGCTCACCCATTGCACTCTGGGTGTGCTGCTCCTGCGATTTCCCCAAATGTGGGACACTTGACTGCATAATTTGTGTTTCCTCTGGTCGGCTCTCGTATAATTCAGATCTCTTTGTCTCAGGTCTCTCTCCAGCCTAGTTTGCTGTCTGTTTCCACTTCTCTTTTCTTGAGCCGCTCCCTTCTATGCCCTTGCGCACTATCCTGACTTCTCCCGTCTGCTTACTTTGTGCCTTCCAACGCACAATGCGAACTACAGGTAGTGCTGCAGGGCCCACACCCTTTTAGTTGCCTTACAGAGCAGCTCTGGAGCTGTTACAGTGCCCAGCTGCTGCAAGAAATCAGCTTGAATGCTTCAGGTGCTGGGGCATAGCCAACATGAGCCCCACACCGAAGGAGGGTGGAGGTGTTTAATGCGAATTAGGGGTCATGCAAGCGCCGCAAAAGGCCGCCATGCCCTGCACATCCCTTTTTTCTTTTCATATGCAGACGAGGGTTTAAGCCAACTTTGACCCACTGCTTGGATGACATCACCATATGCAAATCCATCTGCTGCAGGCCTTCCCCCAGGAATGCTTGCACTAGTTGTTGCATTTGGTTTGTTGTTTGGGGGTGCTTCAGTATTAGGCAGCCTTCTGCCCTCCCATGTTCATCTGAAAATATGTGTTCTCCCTGCAGTTGTTGTCCCCAGATGAGAGTTCCCTTGTGCTGCCTTAGTTGAATCGCCTTTACTTGACAGAGATGTGCCTGAGCAGCGGCCCTCCCCAGCCCTATCCCAAATCATACTTATTTTGCATAGGAGATATCATGGTCATGAAGATTGCTCTCCCAGGGTGAGGTTCATTCATTGCATTCTGGGTATGATGACCCCTGTGATTTCCCCAAATGTGGGAAACTCGACTGCATTATTTGTGGTAGTGGGGGACTGTGTTTGTGCTTTCCTCTGGTCAGCTCTGGTAAAAGTCAGATTTCTTTGTCTCAGATCTTCCTCTAGCCTTGTTCTTCTTTCGAGAGTTCCCTTGTGCTGCCTCAGTTGGATCTCCTTCACTTGACAGGGGGGTGCCCGAGCAGCGACCCTCCCCAGCTCTAGCCCAACTCCTACTTACCTGCCAGGTGAGATACTATGATCATGTAGGTGCTTCTCCCAGGGCAAGGCTCACCCATTGCACTCTGGGTGTGCTGCCCCTTTGATTTCCCCAAATGTGGGAAACTTGACTGCATAATTTGTGTTTCCCCTGGTCGGCTCTCATATAATTCAGATCTCTTTGTCTCAGGTCTCTCTCCAGCCTAGTTTGCTGTCTGTTTCCACTTCTCTTTTCTTGAGCCGCTCCCTTCTATGCCCTTGCGCACTATCCTGACTTCTCCCGTCTGCTTACTTTGTGCCTTCCAATGCACAATGCAAACTATAGGTAGTGCTGCAGGGCCCACACCCTTTTACTTGCCTTACAGAGCAGCTCTGGAGCTGTTACAGTGCCCAGCTGCTGCAAGAAATCAGCTTGAATGCTTCAGGGGCTGGGGCATAGCCAACATGAGCCCCACACCGAAGGAGGGTGGAGGTGTTTAATGCGAACTAGGGGTCATCCAAGCGCCGCAAAAGGCTGCCACGCCCCTTTTCTCTTTTCATATGCAGACGAGGGTTGAAGCCAACTTTGACCCACTGCTTGGATGGCATTACCATATGCAAATCAATCTGCTGCAGGCCTTCCCCCAGGAATGCTTGCACTAGTTGTTGCATTTGGTTTGTTGTTTGGGGGTGCTTCAGTATTAGGCAGCCTTCTGCCCTCCCATGTTCATCTGAAAATATGTATTCTCCCTGCAGTTGTTGTCCCCAGATGAGAGTTCCCTTGTGCTGCCTCAGTTGAATCTCCTTTACTTGACAGAGATGTGCCTGAGCAGCGGCCCTCCCCAGCCCTATCCCAAATCATACTTATTTTGCATAGGAGATACCATGGTCATGAAGATTGTTCTCCCAGGGTGAGGTTCATTCATTGCATTCTGGGTATGCCAAATGTGATTTCCCCAAATGTGATTTCCCCAAATGTGGGAAACTCAACTGCATTATTTGTGGTAGTGGGGGACTGTGTTTGTGCTTTCCTCTGGTCAGCTCTGGTAAAAGTCAGATTTCTTTGTCTCAGATCTTCCTCTAGCCTTGTTCTTCTTTCGAGAGTTCCCTTGTGCTGCCTCAGTTGGATCTCCTTCACTTGACAGGGGGGTGCACGAGCAGCGACCCTCCCCAGCTCTAGCCCAACTCCTATTTACCTGCCAGGTGAGATACTATGATCAGGAAATTGCTTCTCCCAGGGCAAGGCTCACCCATTGCACTCTGGGTGTGCTGCTCCTGCGATTTCCCCAAATGTGGGACACTTGACTGCATAATTTGTGTTTCCTCTGGTCGGCTCTCATATAATTCAGATCTCTTTGTCTCAGGTCTTTCTCCAGCCTAGTTTGCTGTCTGTTTCCACTTCTCTTTTCTTGAGCCGCTCCCTTCTATGCCCTTGCGCACTATCCTGACCTCTCCCGTCTGCTTACTTTGTGCCTTCCAACGCACAATGCATACTACAGGTAGTGCTGCAGGGCCCACACCCTTTTACATGCTTTACAGAGCAGCTCTGGAGCTGTTACAGTGCCCAGCTGCTGCAAGAAATCATCTTGAATGCTACAGGGGCTGGGGCATAGCCAACATGAGCCCCACACCGAAGGAGGGTGGAGATGTTTAATGCGAATTAGTGGTCATCCAAGCGCCACAAAAGGACGCCATGCCCTGCACATCCCTTTTTTCTTTTCATATGCAGACGAGGGTTGAAGCCAACTTTGACCCACTGCTTGGATGACATCACCATATGCAAATCCATCTGCTGCAGGCCTTCCCCCAGGAATGCTTGCACTAGTTGTTGCATTTGGTTTGTTGTTTGGGGGTGCTTCAGTATTAGGCAGCCTTCTGCCCTCCCATGTTCATCTGAAAATATGTGTTCTCCCTGCAGTTGTTGTCCCCAGATGAGAGTTCCCTTGTGCTGCCTCAGTTGAATCTCCTTTACTTGACAGAGATGTGCCTGAGCAGCGGCCCTCCCCAGCCCTATCTCAAATCATACTTATTTTGCATAGGAGATACCATGGTCATGAAGATTGTTCTCCCAGGGTGAGGTTCATTCATTGCATTCTGGGTATGCTGACCCCTGTGATTTCCCCAAATGTGGGAAACTCGACTGCATTATTTGTGGTAGTGGAGGACTGTGTTTGTGCTTTCCTCTGGTCAGCTCTGGTAAAAGTCAGATTTCTTTGTCTCAGATCTTCCTCTAGCCTTGTTCTTCTTTCGAGAGTTCCCTTGTGCTGCCTCAGTTGGATCTCCTTCACTTGACAGGGGGGTGCACGAGCAGCGACCCTCCCCAGCTCTAGCCCAACTCCTACTTACCTGCCAGGTGAGATACTATGATCAGGAAGGTGCTTCTCCCAGGGCAAGGCTCACCCATTGCACTCTGGGTGTGCTGCTCCTGCGATTTCCCCAAATGTGGGACACTTGACTGCATAATTTGTGTTTCCTCTGGTCGGCTCTCATATAATTCAGATCTCTTTGTCTCAGGTCTTTCTCCAGCCTAGTTTGCTGCCTGTTTCCACTTCTCTTTTCTTGAGCCGCTCCCTTCTATGCCCTTGCGCACTATCCTGACCTCTCCCGTCTGCTTACTTTGTGCCTTCCAACGCACAATGCATACTACAGGTAGTGCTGCAGGGCCCACACCCTTTTACATGCTTTACAGAGCAACTCTGGAGCTGTTACAGTGCCCAGCTGCTGCAAGAAATCATCTTGAATGCTTCAGGGGCTGTGGCATAGCAAACATGAGCCCCACACCGAATGAGGGTTCATCCAAGCGCCACAAAAGGACGCCATGCCCTGCACATCCCTTTTTTCTTTTCATATGCAGATGAGGGTTGAAGCCAACTTTGACCCACTGCTTGGATCACATCACCATATGCAAATCCATCTGCTGCAGGCCTTCCCCCAGGAATGCTTGCACTAGTTGTTGCATTTGGTTTGTTGTTTGGGGGTGCTTCAGTATTAGGCAGCCTTCTGCCCTCCCATGTTCATCTGAAAATATGTGTTCTCCCTGCAGTTGTTGTCCCCAGATGAGAGTTCCCTTGTGCTGCCTCAGTTGAATCTCCTTTACTTGACAGAGATGTGCCTGAGCAGCGGCCCTCCCCAGCCCTATCTCAAATCATACTTATTTTGCATAGGAGATACCATGGTCATGAAGATTGTTCTCCCAGGGTGAGGTTCATTCATTGCATTCTGGGTATGCTGACCCCTGTGATTTCCCCAAATGTGGGAAACTCGACTGCATTATTTGTGGTAGTGCAGGACTGTGTTTGTGCTTTCCTCTGGTCAGCTCTGGTAAAAGTCAGATTTCTTTGTCTCAGATCTTCCTCTAGCCTTGTTCTTCTTTCGAGAGTTCCCTTGTGCTGCCTCAGTTGGATCTCCTTCACTTGACAGGGGGGTGCCCGAGCAGCGACCCTCCCCAGCTCTAGCCCAACTCCTACTTACCTGCCAGGTGAGATACTATGATCAGGAAGGTGCTTCTCCCAGGGCAAGGCTCACCCATTGGACTCTGGGTGTGCTGCTCCTGCGAATTCCCCAAATGTGGGACACTTGACTGCATAATTTGTGTTTCCTCTGGTCGGCTCTCGTATAATTCAGATCTCTTTGTCTCAGGTCTCTCTCCAGCCTAGTTTGCTGTCTGTTTCCACTTCTCTTTTCTTGAGCCGCTCCCTTCTATGCCCTTGCGCACTATCCTGACTTCTCCCGTCTGCTTACTTTGTGCCTTCCAACGCACAATGCGAACTACAGGTAGTGCTTCAGGGCCCACACCCTTTTACTTGCCTTACAGAGCAGCTCTGGAGGTGTTACAGTGCCCAGCTGCTGCAAGAAATCAGCTTGAATGCTTCAGGGGCTGGGGCATAGCCAACATGAGCCCCACACCGAAGGAGGGTGGAGGTGTTTAATGCGAACTAGGGGTCATCCAAGCACCGCAAAAGGCCGCCATGCCCTGCACACCCCTTTTCTCTTTTCATATGCAGACGAGGGTTGAAGCCAACTTTGACCAACTGCTTGGATGACATCACCATATGCAAATCCATCTGCTGCAGGCCTTCCCCCAGGAATGCTTGCACTAGTTGTTGCATTTGGTTTGTTGTTTGGGGGTGCTTCAGTATTAGGCAGCCTTCTGCCCTCCCATGTTCATCTGAAAATATGTGTTCTCCCTGCAGTTGTTGTCCCCAGATGAGAGTTCCCTTGTGCTGCCTCAGTTGAATCTCCTTTACTTGACAGAGATGTGCCTGAGCAGCGGCCCTCCCCAGCCCTATCTCAAATCATACTTATTTTGCATAGGAGATACCATGGTCATGAAGATTGTTCTCCCAGGGTGAGGTTCATTCATTGCATTCTGGGTATGCTGACCCCTGTGATTTCCCCAAATGTGGGAAACTCGACTGCATTATTTGTGGTAGTGGGGGACTGTGTTTGTGCTTTCCTCTGGTCAGCTCTGGTAAAAGTCAGATTTCTTTGTCTCAGATCTTCCTCTAGCCTTGTTCTTCTTTCGAGAGTTCCCTTGTGCTGCCTCAGTTGGATCTTCTTCACTTGACAGGGGGGTGCCAGAGCAGCGACCCTCCCCAGCTCTAGCCCAACTCCTACTTACCTGCCAGGTGAGATACTATGATCATGAAGGTGCTTCTCCCAGGGCAAGGCTCACCCATTGCACTCTGGGTGTGCTGCCCCTGTGATTTCCCCAAATGTGGGAAATTTGACTGCATAATTTGTGTTTCCACTGGTCGGCTTTCATATAATTCAGATCTCTTTGTCTAAGGTCGCTCTCCAGCCTAGTTTGCTGTCTGTTTCCACTTCTTTTTTTTTGAGCCCCTCCCTTCTATACCCTTGTGCACTATCCTGACTTCTCCTCCTGTCTGCTTACTTTGTGCCTTCCAATGCACAATGCAAACTACAGGTAGTGCTGCAGGGCCCACAACCTTTTACTTGCCTTACAGAGCAGCTCTGGAGCTGTTACAGTGCCAAGCTGCTGCAAGAAATCAGCTTGAATGCTGGGGCATTGCCAACATGAGCCCCACACCGAAGGAGGGTGGGGGTGTTTAATGCGAACTAAGGGTCATCCAAGCGCCGCAAAAGGCCGCCATGCCCTGCATACCCCTTTTCTCTTTTCATATGCAGATGAGGGTTCCAGCCAACTTTGGCCCACTGCTTGGATGACATCACTGTATGCAAATCCGTCTTCTGCAGACCTTCCCCCAGGAATGCTTGTACTAGTTGTTGCATTTGGTTTGTTGTTTGGGGGTGCTTCAGTATTAGGCAGCCTTCTGCCCTCCCATGTTCATTTGAAAATATGTGTTCTCCCTGCAGTTGTTGTCCCCAGATGAGAGTTCCCTTGTGCTGCCTCAGTTGAATCTCCTTTACTTGACAGAGATATGCCTGAGCAGCGGCCCTCCCCAGCCCTATCCCAAATCATACTTATTTTACATAGGAGATACCATGGTCATGAAGATTGTTCTCCCAGGGTGAGGTTCATTCATTGCATTCTGGGTATGCTGACCCCTGTGATTTCCCCAAATGTGGGAAACTCGACTGCATTATTTGTGGTAGTGGGGGACTGTGTTTGTGCTTTCCTCTGGTCAGCTCTGGTAAAAGTCAGATTTCTTTGTCTCAGATCTTCCTCTAGCCTTGTTCTTCTTTCGAGAGTTCCCTTGTGCTGCCTCAGTTGGATTTCCTTCACTTGACAGGGGGGTGCCCGAGCAGCGACCCTCCCCAGCTCTAGCCCAACTCCTACTTACCTGCCAGGTGAGATACTATGATCAGGAAGGTGCTTCTCCCAGGGCAAGGCTCACCCATTGGACTCTGGGTGTGCTGCTCCTGCGATTTCCCCAAATGTGGGACACTTGACTGCATAATTTGTGTTTCCTCTGGTCGGCTCTCGTATAATTCAGATCTCTTTGTCTCAGGTCTCTCTCCAGCCTAGTTTGCTGTCTGTTTCCACTTCTCTTTTTTTGAGCCGCTCCCTTCTATGCCCTTGCGCACTATCCTGACTTCTCCCGTCTGCTTACTTTGTGCCTTCCAACGCACAATGCGAACTACAGGTAGTGCTGCAGGGCCCACACCCTTTTACTTGCCTTACAGAGCAGCTCTGGAGCTGTTACAGTGCCCAGCTGCTGCAAGAAATCAGCTTGAATGCTTCAGGGGCTGGGGCATAGCCAACATGAGCCCCACACCGAAGGAGGGTGGAGGTGTTTAATGCGAACTAGGGGTCATCCAAGCGCCGCAAAAGGCCGCCATGCCCTGCACGCCCCTTTTCTCTTTTCATATGCAGACGAGGGTTGAAGCCAACTTTGACCCACTGCTTGGATGACATCACCATATGCAAATCCATCTGCTGCAGGCCTTCCCCCAGGAATGTTTGCACTAGTTGTTGCATTTGATTTGTTGTTTGGGGGTGCTTCAGTATTAGGCAGCCTTCTGCCCTCCCATGTTCATCTGAAAATATGTGTTCTCCCTGCAGTTGTTGTCCCCAGATGAGAGTTCCCTTGTGCTGCCTCAGTTGAATCTCCTTTACTTGACAGAGATGTGCCTGAGCAGCGGCCCTCCCCAGCCCTATCTCAAATCATACTTATTTTGCATAGGAGATACCATGGTCATGAAGATTGTTCTCCCAGGGTGAGGTTCATTCATTGCATTCTGGGTATGCTGACCCCTGTGATTTCCCCAAATGTGGGAAACTCGACTGCATTACTTGTGGTAGTGGGGGACTGTGTTTGTGCTTTCCTCTGGTCAGCTCTGGTAAAAGTCAGATTTCTTTGTCTCAGATCTTCCTCTAGCCTTGTTCTTCTTTCGAGAGTTCCCTTGTGCTGCCTCAGTTGGATCTTCTTCACTTGACAGGGGGGTGCCAGAGCAGCGACCCTCCCCAGCTCTAGCCCAACTCCTACTTACCTGCCAGGTGAGATACTATGATCATGAAGGTGCTTCTCCCAGGGCAAGGCTCACCCATTGCACTCTGGGTGTGCTGCCCCTGTGATTTCCCCAAATGTGGGAAATTTGACTGCATAATTTGTGTTTCCACTGGTCGGCTTTCATATAATTCAGATCTCTTTGTCTAAGGTCTCTCTCCAGCCTAGTTTGCTGTCTGTTTCCACTTCTTTTTTTTTGAGCCCCTCCCTTCTATACCCTTGTGCACTATCCTGACTTCTCCTCCTGTCTGCTTACTTTGTGCCTTCCAATGCACAATGCAAACTACAGGTAGTGCTGCAGGGCCCACAACCTTTTACTTGCCTTACAGAGCAGCTCTGGAGCTGTTACAGTGCCAAGCTGCTGCAAGAAATCAGCTTGAATGCTGGGGCATTGCCAACATGAGCCCCACACCGAAGGAGGGTGGGGGTGTTTAATGCGAACTAAGGGTCATCCAAGCGCCGCAAAAGGCCGCCATGCCCTGCATACCCCTTTTCTCTTTTCATATGCAGATGAGGGTTCCAGCCAACTTTGGCCCACTGCTTGGATGACATCACTGTATGCAAATCCGTCTTCTGCAGACCTTCCCCCAGGAATGCTTGTACTAGTTGTTGCATTTGGTTTGTTGTTTGGGGGTGCTTCAGTATTAGGCAGCCTTCTGCCCTCCCATGTTCATTTGAAAATATGTGTTCTCCCTGCAGTTGTTGTCCCCAGATGAGAGTTCCCTTGTGCTGCCTCAGTTGAATCTCCTTTACTTGACAGAGATATGCCTGAGCAGCGGCCCTCCCCAGCCCTATCCCAAATCATACTTATTTTACATAGGAGATACCATGGTCATGAAGATTGTTCTCCCAGGGTGAGGTTCATTCATTGCATTCTGGGTATGCTGACCCCTGTGATTTCCCCAAATGTGGGAAACTCGACTGCATTATTTGTGGTAGTGGGGGACTGTGTTTGTGCTTTCCTCTGGTCAGCTCTGGTAAAAGTCAGATTTCTTTGTCTCAGATCTTCCTCTAGCCTTGTTCTTCTTTTGAGAGTTCCCTTGTGCTGCCTCAGTTGGATTTCCTTCACTTGACAGGGGGGTGCCCGAGCAGCGACCCTCCCCAGCTCTAGCCCAACTCCTACTTACCTGCCAGGTGAGATACTATGATCAGGAAGGTGCTTCTCCCAGGGCAAGGCTCACCCATTGGACTCTGGGTGTGCTGCTCCTGCGATTTCCCCAAATGTGGGACACTTGACTGCATAATTTGTGTTTCCTCTGATCGTCTCTCGTATAATTCAGATCTCTTTGTCTCAGGTCTCTCTCCAGCCTAGTTTGCTGTCTGTTTCCACTTCTCTTTTTTTGAGCCGCTCCCTTCTATGCCCTTGCGCACTATCCTGACTTCTCCCGTCTGCTTACTTTGTGCCTTCCAACGCACAATGCGAACTACAGGTAGTGCTGCAGGGCCCACACCCTTTTACTTGCCTTACAGAGCAGCTCTGGAGCTGTTACAGTGCCCAGCTGCTGCAAGAAATCAGCTTGAATACTTCAGGGGCTGGGGCATAGCCAACATGAGCCCCACACCGAAGGAGGGTGGAGGTGTTTAATGCGAACTAGGGGTCATCCAAGCGCCGCAAAAGGCCGCCATGCCCTGCACGCCCCTTTTCTCTTTTCATATGCAGACGAGGGTTGAAGCCAACTTTGACCCACTGCTTGGATGACAACACCATATGCAAATCCATCTGCTGCAGGCCTTCCCCCAGGAATGCTTGCACTAGTTGTTGCATTTGGTTTGTTGTTTGGGGGTGCTTCAGTATTAGGCAGCCTTCTGCCCTCCCATGTTCATCTGAAAATATGTGTTCTCCCTGCAGTTGTTGTCCCCAGATGAGAGTTCCCTTGTGTTGCCTCAGTTGAATCTCCTTTACTTGACAGAGATGTGCCTGAGCAGCGGCCCTCCCCAGCCCTATCTCAAATCATACTTATTTTGCATAGGAGATACCATGGTCATGAAGATTGTTCTCCCAGGGTGAGGTTCATTCATTGCATTCTGGGTATGCTGACCCCTGTGATTTCCCCATATGTGGGAAAATCGACTGCATTATTTGTGGTAGTGGGGGACTGTGTTTGTGCTTTCCTCTGGTCAGCTCTGGTAATAGTCAGATTTCTTTGTCTCAGATCTTCCTCTAGCCTTGTTCTTGTTTCGAGAGTTCCCTTGTGCTGCCTCAGTTGGATATCCTTCACTTGACAGGGGGGTGCCAGAGCAGCGACCCTCCCCAGCTCTAGCCCAACTCCTACTTACCTGCCAGGTGAGATACTATGATCATGAAGGTGCTTCTCCCAGGGCAAGGCTCACCCATTGCACTCTGGGTGTGCTGCTCCTGCGATTTCCCCAAATGTGGGACACTTGACTGCATAATTTGTGTTTCCTCTGATCGGCTCTCGTATAATTCAGATCTCTTTGTCTCAGGTCTCTCTCCAGCCTAGTTTGCTGTCTGTTTCCACTTCTCTTTTCTTGAGCCGCTCCCTTCTATGCCCTTGCGCACTATCCTGACTTCTCCCGTCTGCTTACTTTGTGCCTTCCAACGCACAATGCGAACTACAGGTAGTGCTGCAGGGCCCACACCCTTTTAGTTGCCTTACAGAGCAGCTCTGGAGCTGTTACAGTGCCCAGCTGCTGCAAGAAATCAGCTGGAATGCTTCAGGGGCTGGGGCATTGCAAACATGAGCCCCACACCGAAGGAGTGTGGGGGTGTTTAATGCGAACTAAGGGTCATCCAAGCGCCGCAAAAGGCCGCCATGCCCTGCATACCCCTTTTCTCTTTTCATATGCAGATGAGGGTTCCAGCCAACCTTGGCCCACTGCTTGGATGACATCACTGTATGCAAATCCGTCTTCTGCAGACCTTCCCCCAGGAATGCTTGTACTAGTTGTTGCATTTGGTTTGTTGTTTGGGGGTGCTTCAGTATTAGGCAGCCTTCTGCCCTCCCATGTTCATTTGAAAATATGTGTTCTCCCTGCAGTTGTTGTCCCCAGATGAGAGTTCCCTTGTGCTGCCTCAGTTGAATCTCCTTTACTTGACAGAGATGTGCCTGAGCAGCGGCCCTCCCCAGCCCTATCCCAAATCATACTTATTTTGCATAGGAGATACCATGGTCATGAAGATTGTTCTCCCAGGGTGAGGTTCATTCAATGCATTCTGGGTATGCTGACCCCTGTGATTTCCCCAAATGTGGGAAACTCGACTGCATTATTTGTGGTAGAGGGGGACTGTGTTTGTGCTTTCCTCTGGTCAGCTATGGTAAAAGTCAGATTTCTTTGTCTCAGATCTTCCTCTAGCCTTGTTCCTCTTTCGAGAGTTCCCTTGTGCTGCCTCAGTTGGATCTCCTTCACTTGACAGGGGGGTGCCCGAGCAGCGACCCTCCCCAGCTCTAGCCCAACTCCTACTTACCTGCCAGGTGAGATACTATGATCATGAAGGTGCTTCTCCCAGGGCAAGGCTCACCCATTGCACTCTGGGTGTGCTGCTCCTGCAATTTCCCCAAATGTGGGACACTTGACTGCATAATTTGTGTTTCCCCTTGTCGGCTCTCGTATAATTCAGATCTCTTTGTCTCAGGTCTCTCTCCAGCCTAGTTTGCTGTCTGTTTCCACTTCTCTTTTCTTGAGCCGCTCCCTTCTATGCCCTTGCGCACTATCCTGACTTCTTCCGTCTGCTTACTTTGTGCCTTCCAATGCACAATGCAAACTACAGGTAGTGCTGCAGGGCCCACACCCTTTTACTTGCCTTACAGAGCAGCTCTGGAGCTGTTACAGTGCCCAGCTGCTGCAAGAAATCAGCTTGAATGCTTCAGGGGCTGGGGCATAGCCAACATGAGCCCCACACCGAAGGAGGGTGGAGGTGTTTAATGCGAATTAGGGGTCATCCAAGCGCCACAAAAGGACGCCATGCCCTGCACATCCCTTTTTTCTTTTCATATGCAGACGAGGGTTGAAGCCAACTTTGACCCACTGCTTGGATCACATCACCATATGCAAATCCATCTGCTGCAGGCCTTCCCCCAGGAATGCTTGCACTAGTTGTTGCATTTGGTTTGTTGTTTGGGGGTGCTTCAGTATTAGGCAGCCTTCTGCCCTCCCATGTTCATCTGAAAATATGTGTTCTCCCTGCAGTTGTTGTCCCCAGATGAGAGTTCCCTTGTGCTGCCTTAGTTGAATCTCCTTTACTTGACAGAGATGTGCCTGAGCAGCGGCCCTCCCCAGCCCTATCCCAAATCATACTTATTTTGCATAGGAGATACCATGGTCATGAAGATTGTTCTCCCAGGGTGAGGTTCATTCATTGCATTCTGGGTATGCTGACCCCTGTGATTTCCCCAAATGTGGGAAACTCGACTGCATTATTTGTGGTAGTGGGGGACTGTGTTTGTGCTTTCTTCTGGTCAACTCTGGTAAAAATCAGATTTCTTTGTCTCAGATCTTCCTCTAGCCTTGTTCCTCTTTCGAGAGTTCCCTTGTGCTGCCTCAGTTGGATCTCCTTCACTTGACAGGGGGGTACCCGAGCAGCGACCCTCCCCAGCTCTAGCCCAACTCCTACTTACCTGCCAGGTGAGATACTATGATCATGTAGGTGCTTCTCCCAGGGCAAGGCTCACCCATTGCACTCTGGGTGTGCTGCCCCTGTGATTTCCCCAAATGTGGGAAACTTGACTGCATAATTTGTGTTTCCCCTGGTCGTCTCTCGTATAATTCAGATCTCTTTGTCTCAGGTCTTTCTCCAGCCTAGTTTGCTATCTGTTTCCACTTCTCTTTTCTTGAGCCGCTCCCTTCTATGCCCTTGCGCACTATCCTGACCTCTCCCGTCTGCTTACTTTGTGCCTTCCAACGCACAATGCATACTACAGGTAGTGCTGCAGGGCCCACACCCTTTTACATGCTTTACAGAGCAACTCTGGAGCTGTTACAGTGCCCAGCTGCTGCAAGAAATCATCTTGAATGCTTCAGGGGCTTGGGCATAGCCAACATGAGCCCCACACCGAAGGAGGGTTCATCCAAGCGCCACAAAAGGACGCCATGCCCTGCACATCCCTTTTTTCTTTTCATATGCAGACGAGGGTTGAAGCCAACTTTGACCCACTGCTTGGATCACATCACCATATGCAAATCCATCTGCTGCAGGCCTTCCCCCAGGAATGCTTGCACTAGTTGTTGCATTTGGTTTGTTGTTTGGGGGTGCTTCAGTATTAGGCAGCCTTCTGCCCTCCCATGTTCATCTGAAAATATGTGTTCTCCCTGCAGTTGTTTGTCCCCAGATGAGAGTTCCCTTGTGCTGCCTCATTTGAATCTCCTTTACTTGACAGAGATGTGCCTGAGCAGCGGCCCTCCCCAGCCCTATCCCAAATCATACTTATTTTGCATAGGAGATACCATGGTCATGAAGATTGTTCTCCCAGGGTGAGGTTCATTCATTGCATTCTGGGTATGCTGACCCCTGTGATTTCCCCAAATGTGGGAAACTCGACTGCATTATTTGTGGTAGTGGGGGACTGTGTTTGTGCTTTCTTCTGGTCAACTCTGGTAAAAATCAGATTTCTTTGTCTCAGATCTTCCTCTAGCCATGTTCCTCTTTCGAGAGTTCCCTTGTGCTGCCTCAGTTGGATCTCCTTCACTTGACAGGGGGGTACCCGAGCAGCGACCCTCCCCAGCTCTAGCCCAACTCCTACTTACCTGCCAGGTGAGATACTATGATCGTGTAGGTGCTTCTCCCAGGGCAAGGCTCACCCATTGCACTCTGGGTGTGCTGCCCCTGTGATTTCCCCAAATGTGGGACACTTGACTGCATAATTTGTGTTTCCTCTGGTCGTCTCTCGTATAATTCAGATCTCTTTGTCTCAGGTCTCTCTCCAGCCTAGTTCGCTGTCTGTTTCCACTTCTCTTTTCTTGAGCCGCTCCCTTCTATGCCCTTGCGCACTATCCTGACTTCTCCCGTCTGCTTACTTTGTGCCTTCCAACACACAATGCAAACTACAGGTAGTGCTGCAGGGCCCACACCCTTTTACTTGCCTCACAGAGCAGCTCTGGAGCTGTTACAGTGCCCAGCTGCTGCAAGAAATCATCTTGAATGCTTCAGGGGCTGGGGCATAGCCAACATGAGCCCCACACCGAAGGAGGGTGGAGATGTTTAATGCGAATTAAGGGTAATCCAAGCGCCACAAAAGGACGCCATGCCCTGCACATCCCTTTTTTCTTTTCATATGCAAACGAGGGTTGAAGCCAACTTTGACCCACTGCTTGGATGACATCACCATATGCAAATCCATCTGCTGCAGGCCTTCCCCCAGGAATGCTTGCACTAGTTGTTGAATTTGGTTTGTTGTTTGGGGGTGCTTCAGTATTAGGCAGCCTTCTGCCCTCCCATGTTCATCTGAAAATATGTGTTCTCCCTGCAGTTGTTGTCCCCAGATGAGAGTTCCCTTGTGCTGCCTCAGTTGAATCTCCTTTACTTGACAGAGATGTGCCTGAGCAGCGGCCCTCCCCAGCCCTATCCCAAATCATACTTATTTTGCATAGGAGATACCATGGTCATGAAGATTGTTCTCCCAGGGTGAGGTTCATTCATTGCATTCTGGGTATGCTGACCCCTGTGATTTCCCCAAATGTGGGAAACTCGACTGCATTATTTGTGGTAGTGGGGGACTGTGTTTGTGCTTTCTTCTGGTCAACTCTGGTAAAAGTCAGATTTCTTTGTCTCAGATCTTCCTCTAGCCTTGTTCTTCTTTCGAGAGTTCCCTTGTGCTGCCTCAGTTGGATCTCCTTCACTTGACAGGGGGGTGCCCGAGCAGCGACCCTCCCCAGCTCTAGCCCAACTCCTACTTACCTGCCAGGTGAGATACTATGATCAGGAAGGTGCTTCTCCCAGGGCAAGGCTCACCCATTGCACTCTGGGTGTGCTGCTCCTGCGATTTCCCCAAATGTGGGACACTTGACTGCATAATTTGTGTTTCCTCTGGTCGGCTCTCGTATAATTCAGATCTCTTTGTCTCATGTCTCTCTCCAGCCTAGTTTGCTGTCTGTTTCCACTTCTCTTTTCTTGAGCAGCTCCCTTCTATGCCCTTGCGCACTATCCTGACTTCTCCCGTCTGCTTACTTTGTGCCTTGCAACGCACAATGCGAACTACAGGTAGTGCTGCAGGTCCCACAACCTTTTATTTGCCTTACAGAGCAGCTCTGGAGCTGTTACAGAGCCCAGCTTCTGCAAGAAATCAGCTTGAATGCTTCAGGGGCTGGGGCATAGCCAACATGAGCCCCACACCGAAGGAAGGTGGAGGTGTTTAATGTGAACTAGGGGTCATCCAAGCACCGCAAAAGGCCGCCATGCCCTGCACGCCCCTTTTCTCTTTTCATATGCAGACGAGGGTTTAAGCCAACTTTGACCCACTGCTTGGATGACATCACCATATGCAAATCCATCTGCTGCAGGCCTTCCCCCAGGAATGCTTGCACTAGTTGTTGCATTTGGTTTGTTGTTTGGGGGTGCTTCAGTATTAGGCAGCCTTCTGCCCTCCCATGTTCATCTGAAAATATGTGTTCTCCCTGCAGTTGTTGTCCCCAGATGAGAGTTCCCTTGTGCTGCCTCAGTTGAATCTCCTTTACTTGACAGAGATGTGCCTGAGCAGCGGCCCTCCCCAGCCCTATCCCAAATCATACTTATTTTGCATAGGAGATACCATGGTCATGAAGATTGTTCTCCCAGGGTGAGGTTCATTCATTGCATTCTGGGTATGCTGACCCCTATGATTTCCCCAAATGTGGGAAACTCGACTGCATTATTTGTGGTAGTGGGGGACTGTGTTTGTTCTTTCCTCTGGTCAGCTCTGGTAAAAGTCAGATTTATTTGTCTCAGATCTTCCTCTAGCCTTGTTCTTCTTTCGAGAGTTTCCTTGTGCTGCCTCAGTTGTATCTCCTTCACTTGACAGGGATGTGCCCGAGCAGCGACCCTCCCCAGCTCTAGCCCAACTCCTACTTACCTGCTAGGTGAGATACTATGATCATGAAGGTGCTTCTCCCAGGGCAAGGCTCACCCATTTCACTCTGGGTGTGCTGCTCCTGCGATTTCCCCAAATGTGGGAAACTTGACTGCATAATTTGTGTTTCCCCTGGTCGGCTCTCGTATAATTCAGATCTCTTTGTCTCAGGTCTCTCTCCAGCCTAGTTTGCTGTCTGTTTCCACTTCTCTTTTCTTGAGCCGCTCCCTTCTATGCCCTTGCGCACTATCCTGACTTCTCCCGTCTGCTTAATTTGTGCCTTCCAACGCACAATGCAAACTACAGGTAGTGCTGCAGGGCCCACACCCTTTTACTTGCCTTACAGAGCAGCTCTGGAGCTGTTACAGTGCCCAGCTGCTGCAAGAAATCAGCTTGAATGCTTCAGGGGCTGGGGCATAGCCAACATGAGCCCCACACCGAAGGAGGGTGGAGGTGTTTAATGCGAACTAGGGATCATCCAAGCGCCGCAAAAGGCCGCCATGCCCTGCATACCCCTTTTCTCTTTTCATATGCAGATGAGGGTTCCAGCCAATTTTGGCCCACTGCTTGGATGACATCACCGTATGCAAATCCGTCTTCTGCAGACCTTCCCCCAGGAATGCTTGTACTAGTTGTTGCTTTTGGTTTGTTGTTTGGGGGTGCTTCAGTATTAGGCAGCCTTCTGCCCTCCCATGTTCATCTGAAAATATGTGTTCTCCCTGCAGTTGTTGTCCCCAGATGAGAGTTCCCTTGTGCTGCCTCAATTGAATCTCCTTTACTTGACTGATATGTGCCTGAGCAGCGGCCCTCCCCAGCCCTATCCAAAAACATACTTATTTTGCATAGGAGATACCATGGTCATGAAGATTGCTCTCCCAGGGTGAGGTTCATTCATTGCATTCTGGGAATGCTGACCCCTGTGATTTCCCCAAATGTGGGAAACTCGACTGCATTATTTGTGGTAGTGGGGGACTGTGTTTGTGCTTTCCTCTGGTCAGCTCTGGTAAAAGCCAGATTTCTTTGTCTCAGATCTTCCTCTAGCCTTGTTCTTCTTTCGAGAGTTCTCTTGTGCAGCCTCAGTTGGATCTCCTTCACTTGACAGGGGGATGCCGAAGCAGCGACCCTCCCCAGCTCTAGCCCAACTCCTACTTACCTGCCAGGTGAGATACTATGATCATGAAGGTGCTTCTCCCAGGGCAAGGCTCACCCATTGCACTCTGGGTGTGCTGCTCCTGCGATTTCCCCAAATGTGGGAAACTTGACTGCATAATTTGTGTTTCCCCTGGTCGGCTCTCGTATAATTCAGATCTCTTTGTCTCAGGTCTCTCTCCAGACTAGTTTGCTGTCTGTTTCCACTTCTCTTTTCTTGAGCCGCTCCCTTCTATGCCCTTGCGCACTATCCTGACTTCTCCCGTCTGCTTAATTTGTGCCTTCCAACGCACAATGCGAACTACAGGTAGTGCTGCAGGGCCCACACCCTTTTACTCGCCTTACAGAGCAGCTCTGGAGCTGTTACAGTGCCCAGCTGCTGCAATAAATCAGCTTGAATGCTTCAGGGGCTGGGGCATAGCCAACATGAGCCCCACACCGAAGGAGGGTGGAGGTGTTTAATGCGAACTAGGGGTCATCCAAGCGCCACAAAAGGCCGCCATGCCCTGCACGCCCCTTTACTCTTTTCATATGCAGACGAGGGTTGAAGCCAACTTTGACCCACTGCTTGGATGACATCACAATATGCAAATCCATCTGTTGCAGGCCTTCCCCCAGGAATGCTTGCACTAGTTGTTGCATTTGGTTTGTTGTTTGGGGGTGCTTCAGTATTAGGCAGCCTTCTGCCCTCCCATGTTCATCTGAAAATATGTGTTCTCCCTGGAGTTGTTGTCCCCAGATGAGAGTTCCCTTGTGTTGCCTCAGTTGAATCTCCTTTACTTGACAGAGATGTGCCTGAGCAGCGGCCCTCCCCAGCCCTATCCCAAATCATACTTATTTTGCATAGGAGATACCATGGTCATGAAGATTGTTCTCCCAGGGTGAGGTTCATTCATTGCATTCTGGGTATGCTGACCCCTGTGATTTCCCCAAATGTGGGAAACTCGACTGCATTATTTGTGGTAGTGGGGGACTGTGTTTGTGCTTTCCTCTGGTCAGCTCTGGTAAAAGTCAGATTTCTTTGTCTCAGATTTTCCTCTAGCCTTGTTCTTCTTTCGAGAGTTCCCTTGTGCTGCCTCAGTTGGATCTCCTTCACTTGACAGGGGGGTGCCCGAGCAGCGACCCTCCCCAGCTCTAGCCCAACTCCTACTTAAATGCCAGGTGAGATACTATGATCATGAAGTTGCTTCTCCCAGGGCAAGGCTCACCCATTGCACTCTGGGTGTGCTGCTCCTGCGATTTCCCCAAATGTGGGAAACTTGACTGCATAATTTGTGTTTCCCCTGGTCGGCTCTCGTATAATTGAGATCTCTTTGTCTCAGGTCTCTCTCCAGCCTAGTTTGCTGTCTGTTTCCACTTCTCTTTTCTTGAGCCGCTCCCTTCTATGCCCTTGCGCACTATCCTGACTTCTCCCGTATGCTTAATTTGTGCCTTGCAACGCACAATGCGAACTACAGGTAGTGCTGCAGGGCCCACACCCTTTTACTTGCCTTACAGAGCAGCTCTGGAGCTGTTACAGTGCCAAGCTGCTGCAAGAAATCAGCTTGAATGCTTCAGGGGCTGGGGCATAGCCAACATGAGCCCCACACCGAAGGAGGGTGGAGGTGTTTAATGCGAACTAGGGGTCATCCAAGCGCCGCAAATGGCCGCCATGCCCTGCATACCCCTTTTCTCTTTTCATATGCAGACGAGGGTTCCAGCCAACTTTGGCCCACTGCTTGGATGACATCACCGTATGCAAATCCGTCTTCTGCAGACCTTCCCCCAGGAATGCTTGTACTAGTTGTTGCATTTGGTTTGTTGTTTGGGGGTGCTTCAGTATTAGGCAGCCTTCTGCCCTCCCATGTTCATCTGAAAATATGTGTTCTCCCTGCAGTTGTTGTCCCCAGATGAGAGTTCCCTTGTGCTGCCTCAGTTGAATCTCCTTTACTTGACAGAGATGTGCCTGAGCAGCGGCCCTCCCCAGCCCTATCCCAAATCATACTTATTTTGCATAGGAGATACCATGGTCATGAAGATTGTTCTCCCAGGGTGAGGTTCATTCATTGCATTCTGGGTATGCTGACCCCTGTGATTTCCCCAAATGTGGGAAACTCGACTGCATTATTTGTGGTAGTGGGGGACTGTGTTTGTGCTTTCCTCTGGTCAGCTCTGGTAAAAGTCAGATTTCTTTGTCTCAGATCTTCCTCTAGCCTTGTTCTTCTTTCGAGAGTTCCCTTGTGCTGCCTCAGTTGGATCTCCTTCACTTGACAGGTGGGTGCCCGAGCAGCGACCCTCCCCAGCTCTAGCCCAAGTCCTGCTTACCTGCCAGGTGATATACTATGATCAGGAAGGTGCTTCTCCCAGGGCAAGGCTCACCCATTGCACTCTGGGTGTGCTGCTCCTGCGATTTCCCCAAATGTGGGAAACTTGACTGCATAATTTGTGTTTCCCCTGGTCGGCTCTCGTATAATTGAGATCTCTTTGTCTCAGGTCTATCTCCAGCCTAGTTTGCTGTCTGTTTCCACTTCTCTTTTCTTGAGCCGCTCCCTTCTATGCCCTTGCGCACTATCCTGACTTCTCCCGTCTGCTTACTTTGTGCCTTCCAACGCACAATGCAAACTACAGGTAGTGCTGCAGGGCCCACACCTTTTTACTTGCCTTTCAGAGCAGCTCTGGAGCTGTTACAGTGCCCAACTGCTGCAAGAAATCAGCTTGAATGCTTCAGGGGCTGGGGCATAGCCAACATGAGCCCCACACCGAAGGAGGGTGGAGGTGTTTAATGCGAACTAGGGGTCATCCAAGCGCCGCAAAAGGCCGCCATGCCCTGCACGCCCCTTTTCTCTTTTCATATGCAGACGAGGGTTGAAGCCAACTTTGACCCACTGCTTGGATGACATCACCATATGCAAATCCATCTGCTGTAGGCCTTCCCCCAGGAATGCTTGCACTAGTTGTTGCATTTGGTTTGTTGTTTGGGGGTGCTTCAGTATTAGGCAGCCTTCTGCCCTCCCATGTTCATCTGAAAATATGTGTTCTCCCTGCAGTTGTTGTCCCCAGATGAGAGTTCCCTTGTGCTGCCTCAGTTGAATCTCCTTTACTTGACAGAGATGTGCCTCAGCAGCGGCCCTCCCCAGCCCTATCCCAAATCATACTTATTTTGCACAGGAGATACCATGGTCATGAAGATTGTTCTCCCAGGGTGAGGTTCATTCATTGCATTCTGGGTATGCTGACCCCTGTGATTTCCCCAAATGTGGGAAACTCGACTGCATTATTTGTGGTAGTGGGGGACTGTGTTTGTGCTTTCCTCTGGTCAGCTCTGGTAAAAGTCAGATTTCTTTGTCTCAGATCTTCCTCTAGCCTTGTTCTTCTTTCAAGAGTTCCTTTGTGCTGCCTCAGTTGGATCTCCTTCACTTGACAGGGGGTGCCCGAGCAGCGACCCTCCCCAGCTCTAGCCCAACTCCTACTTACCTGCCAGGTGAGATACTATTAAGTGGATTTTTGAAAGAAAACAATACTGTCAATATACTATTAAAACAAATTAAAATGGTAAAAGTTATTGTACTTTAAGTAAAAATAAAAGAGCTAAAATATCAATCCCAGTTTTGGATTACTTTAATTAACAAAAAAAATGCATATAGCAGAGGATAGTTTCAATCTGCCTACCTCTGGGTTATAGGCCCAGCATGCTTCCATTGCAGTACTCTGCTGCACATGTAAGTGCAAGAGATCCTGAAGCACTCACTCATCATGGGAAAGTACCAATGTGTTTCTTCATTGGTTGATTTAAGAAAATTCTTACAAAAACTCTCCAGATTATTGACTTTTTAAAGTTTTTCTAGGAAACATTCTAGATGAATGCTTATTAGCCTTTGTCAGTATGTACATTTTGCAAAGTGTCTCTGTGGCGCAATCGGTTAGTGTGTTCGGCTATTAACCAAAAGGTTGGTGGTTCAATCCCAAGCAGGGACGTAATTGACCTTGTTATCAGATTTTGGTGATCTTTAAGTAGACAAGTCAAAATTTCAAACCCCCTCTTATGGTGTAGGGTACCTGGCCTTCTCTGATGTAATCAGAGTTAGATTTGATTAAGTGATTTTATAAAAAAACAGATAGGAAGTACAATTTAGCAGTGGGTTGCAGAGAAAAAGAAAAATGCTGGCAGAAAAATCCAATTGAGTGAATAAACAGCTCTTCATTTTCTGGCTTTATTTTTATGCTAACAAATTTGTTCTCTGAAAAGGGTCCACAAAGCCAAGTCTCTGATTAACACCTTTGTAGGGATGGTTTTTCACCTATTACTAAATTAAACTTGCTTCATTGGAAAGGCAGCAAGATGCATCCTCATTTCAATGTCTACTGAAATAATACAGGTTGACACCAGGAAACATTAACGCCACTGCATCCTTGCTGCTTTCTCATGTGGAAGTCTGTTTAATGTGAAAACAAGGTGATATCTAATTAGCACACAGGTAAGGAATTAAGAAAATATTTAAGGGTGAAGATGTTTCTCACAAAATCGTTGCCCCAATGCATCATTGAAATTCAAGCTGGAAAGATGATTTTAATATATCACTTGTACATGTTGTATTGCTCTCCTGGTGACAATGTAGTTTGTTTTTGTCAATTACCATTTTAATAATAGGGTAAAGAAAATTAAGTGGATTTTTGAAAGAAAACAATACTGTCAATATACTATTAAAACAAATTAAAATGGTAAAAGTTATTGTACTTTAAGTAAAAATAAAAGAGCTAAAATATCAATCCCAGTTTTGGATTACTTTAATTAAAAAAAAAATGCATATAGCAGAGGATAGTTGCAATCTGCCTACCTCTGGGTTATGGGCCCAGCATGCTTCCATTGCAGTACTCTGCTGCACATGTAAGTGCAAGAGATCCTGAAGCACTCACTCATCATGGGAAAGTACCAAGGTGTTTCTTCGTTGGTTGATCTAAGAAACATCTTACAAAAACTCTCCAGATTATTGACTTTTTAAAGTTTTTCTAGGAAACGTTCTAGATGAATGCTTATTAGCCTTTGTCAGTATGCATTTTTGCAAAGTGTCTCTGTGGCGCAATCAGTTAGTGTGTTTGGCTACTAACCAAAAGGTTGGTGGTTCAATCCCACCCAGGGACGTAATTGACCTTGTGATCAGGTTTTGGTGATCTTTAAGTAGACAAGTCAAAATTTCAACCTCCCTCTTATGATGTAGGTTACCTGGCCTTCTCTGATGTAATCAGAGTTAGATTTGATTAAGTGGTTTTATAAAAAACAGCTAGGAAGCACAATTTAGCAGTGGGTTGCAGAGAAAAAAAAATATGCTGGCAGAAAAATCCAATTGAGTGATTAAACAGCTCTTCATTTTCTGGCTTTATTTTTATGCTAACAAATTTGTTCTCTGAAGAGTGTCCACAAAGCCAAGTCTCTGATTAACACCTTTGTAGGGATGGTTTTTCACCTATTACTAAATTAAACTTGCTTCATTGGAAAGGCAGCAAGATGCATCCTCATTTCAATGTCTACTGAAATAATACGGGTTGACACCAGGAAACATTAACGCCAATGCATCCTTGCTGCTTTCTCATGTGGAAGTCTGTTTAATGTGAAAACAAGGTGATATCTAATTAGCACACAGGTAAGGAATTAAGAAAATCTTTATTTAAGGGTGAAGATGTTTCTCACAAAATCGTTGCCCCAATGCATCATTGAAATTCAAGCTGGAAAGATGATTTTAATATATCACTTGTACATTTTGTATTGCTCTTCTGGTGACAATGTAGTTTGTTTTTGTCAATTACCATTTTAATAATAGGGTAAAGAAAATTAAGTGGATTTTTGAAAGAAAACAATACTGTCAATATACTATTAAAACAAATTAAAATGGTAAAAGTTATTGTACTTTAAGTAAAAATAAAAGAGCTAAAATATCAATCCCAATTTTGGATTACTTTAATTAACAAAAAAAATGCATATAGCAGAGGATAGTTTCAATCTGCCTACCTCTGGGTTATGGGCCCAGCATGCTTCCATTGCAGTACTCTGCTGCACATGTAAGTGCTAGAGATCCTAAAGCACTCACTCATCATGGGAAAGTACCAATGTGTTTCTTCGTTGGTTGATTTAAGAAAATTCTTACAAAAACTCTCCAGATTATTGACTTTTTAAAGTTTTTCTAGGAAACGTTTTAGATGAATGCTTATTAGCCTTTGTCAGTATGTACTTTTTGCAAAGTGTCTCTGTGGCGCAATCGGTTAGTGTGTTCGGCTATTAACCAAAAGGTTGGTGGTTTAATCCCACCCAGGGACGTAATTGACCTTGTTATCAGATTTTGGTGATCTTTAAGTAGACAAGTCAAAATTTCAAACCCCCTCTTATGGTGTAGGGTACCTGGCCTTCTCTGATGTAATCAGAGTTAGATTTGATTAAGTGATTTTATAAAAAAACAGATAGGAAGTACAATTTAGCAGTGGGTTGCAGAGAAAAAGAAAAATGCTGGCAGAAAAATCCTATTGAGTGATTAAACAGCTCTTCATTTTCTGGCTTTATTTTTATGCTAACAAATTTGTTCTCTGAAAAGTGTCCACAAAGCCAAGTCTCTGATTAACACCTTTGTAGGGATGGTTTTTCACCTATTACTAAATTAAACTTGCTTCATTGGAAAGGCAGCAAGATGCATCCTCATTTCAATGTCTACTGAAATAATACAGGTTGACACCAGGAAACATTAACGCCACTGCATCCTTGCTGCTTTCTCATGTGGAAGTCTGTTTAATGTGAAAACAAGGTGATATCTAATTAGCACACAGGTAAGGAATTAAGAAAATATTTAAGGGTGAAGATGTTTCTCACAAAATCGTTGCCCCAATGCATCATTGAAATTCAAGCTGGAAAGATGATTTTAATATATCACTTGTACATTTTGTATTGCTCTCCTGGTGACAATGTAGTTTGTTTTTGTCAATTACCATTTTAATAATAGGGTAAAGAAAATTAGGTGGGTTTTTGAAAGAAAACAATACTGTCAATATACTATTAAAACAAATTAAAATGGTAAAAGTTATTGTACTTTAAGTAAAAATAAAAGAGCTAAAATATCAATCCCAGTTTTGGATTACTTTAATTAACAAAAAAAATGCATATAGCAGAGGATAGTTTCAATCTGCCTACCTCTGGGTTATAGGCCCAGCATGCTTCCATTGCAGTACTCTGCTGCACATGTAAGTGCAAGAGATCCTGAAGCACTCACTCATCATGGGAAAGTACCAATATGTTTCTTCGTTGGTTGATTTAAGAAACATCTTACAAAAACTCTCCAGATTATTGACTTTTTAAAGTTTTTCTAGGAAACGTTCTAGATGAATGCTTATTAGCCTTTGTCAGTATGTGCTTTTTGCAAAGTGTCTCTGTGGCGCAATCGGTTAGTGTGTTCGGCTATTAACCAAAAGGTTGGTGGTTCAATCCCACCCAGGGACGTAATTGACCTTGTTATCAGATTTTGGTGATCTTTAAGTAGACAAGTCAAAGTTTCAAACCCCCTCTTATGGTGTAGGGTACCTGGCCTTCTCTGATGTAATCAGAGTTAGATTTGATTAAGTGATCTTATAAAAAAGCAGATAGGAAGTACAATTTAGCAGTGGGTTGCAGAGAAAAAGAAAAATGCTGGCAGAAAAATCCAATTGAGTGATTAAACAGCTCTTCATTTTCTGGCTTTATTTTTATGCTAACAAATTTGTTCTCTGAAAAGTGTCCACAAAGCCAAGTCTCTGATTAACACCTTTGTAGGGATGGTTTTTCACCTATTACTAAATTAAACTTGCTTAATTGGAAAGGCAGCAAGATGCATCCTCATTTCAATGTCTACTGAAATAATAATGGTTGACACCAGGAAACATTAACGCCACTGCATCCTTGCTGCTTTCTCATGTGGAAGTCTGTTTAATGTGAAAATAAGGTGATATCTAATTAGCACACAGGTAAGGAATTAAGAAAATATTTAAGGGTGAAGATGTTTCTCACAAAATCGTTGCCCCAATGCATCATTGAAATTCAAGCTGGAAAGATGATTTTAATACATCACTTGTACATTTTGTATTGCTCTTCTGGTGACAATGTAGTTTGTTTTTGTCAATTACCATTTTAATAATAGGGTAAAGAAAATTAAGTGGATTTTTGAAAGAAAACAATACTGTCAATATACTATTAAAACAAATTAAAATGGTAAAAGTTATTGTACTTTAAGTAAAAATAAAAGAGCTAAAATATCAATCCCAGTTTTGGATTACTTTAATTAACAAAAAAAAAATGCATATAGCAGAGGATAGTTTCAATCTGCCTACCTCTGGGTTATGGGCCCAGCATGCTTCCATTGCAGTACTCTGCTGCACATGTAAGTGCAAGAGATCCTGAAGCACTCACTCATCATGGGAAAGTACCAATGTGTTTTTTCGTTGGTTGATTTAAGAAACATCTTACAAAAACTCTCCAGATTATTGACTTTTTAAAGTTTTTCTAGGAAACGTTCTAGATGAATGCTTATTAGCCTTTGTCAGTATGTACTTTTTGCAAAGTGTCTCTGTGGCGCAATCGGTTAGTGTGTTCGGCTATTAACCAAAAGGTTAATCAGAGACTTGCAGAGAATTGCATTCTGGGTATGCTGACCCCTGTGCTTCACAATTTTTATGCAGGATCAAGTAGCTCAATGGGTAGGGTGTTTGATTAGAATTCAACAGGTTATAGGTTTGAATCCTGGGTATGGTAGTTTGAGGTGTTATTTAATAAAGTGTGTTTATATATTAGTCACACATGGCTTACTTGTACAAATGGCATGTCCATATAAATTTGGTGGATGTGGAAGAACGCACAACTCACCAAAAGAAAAGAAATTCCTTTGTTAGGAGCACTCTTTTGAAAAATATATGTGAATTTTTGAAAAATGTGTTCGTATTAAAACTTAACTTTTATTAATCCTTACTTGACTAAAAAATTATAAAGGGGGTATGCTATAATTGATGAGTCCCCTTTTTAAACAGTGGTAAAAATCTGTGAGTAAGGACAATTACAATCGTTTATTATATAATGATGTAATTGTCCACAAATTGAAGAATACAGTGATAGTAATCTATCAAAATAATCAGGTAAGCAGCAGTGGTGATATTACTTACTCTCATATGCTCAAAAAATGTAATACCTCTTGGGTATTTAATATCACAAAATAGATTTTTCAGACCAGTTGTATGTGTCTGGATTCGATCAAGCGGTATAGATAGTACTCGAAAATTTATTTATCTGATCTAAATAAATTTTCGAGTACTATCTATACCGCTTGATCGAATCCAGACACATACAACTGGTCTGAAAAATCTATTTTGTGATATTAAATACCCAAGAGGTATTAAATTTTTTGAGCATATGAGAGTAAGTAATATCACCACTGCTGCTTACCTGATTATTTTGATAGATTACTATCACTGTATTCTTCAATTTGTGGACAATTACATCATTATATAATAAACGATTGTAATTGTCCTTACTCACAGATTTTTACCACTGTTTAAAAAGGGGACTCATCAATTATAGCATACCCCCTTTATAATTTTTTAGTCAAGTAAGGATTAATAAAAGTTAAGTTTTAATACGAACACATTTTTCAAAAATTCACATATATTTTTCAAAAGAGTGCTCCTAACAAAGGAATTTCTTTTCTTTTGGTGAGTTGTGGGTTCTTCCACATCCACCAAATTTATATGTATTTGGTACATTATTCCGAGGAGCACCTCCAACGTTAGAATAGTTGCCCATGGGGGCCAAAATCTCCTTTTTTTCTAGTTGGTTATCAGTATTTAGTTAATTAATTATATTAAGTCTGGTGCAGGATAAGTTTTGCGTTTTCACAAATGGCATGTCACCAGTTAGTGCTGACTGCTGATATGCCATTTGCACAAGCAAGCCATGTGTGACTGTATATGCATTTAAGGAGGGCACCCCGGCAATACCACAAACCATTGAGTGTCAAGTATACTAGATATATCATCATATCTCATGTGCTTTCTCTGAGACCAATCTTGTTATGCCCCTTCCCCACGAGGCATGCGCCTTTTGTCCATATTGCAAAAATAGTGTGGGGGGGGGCATATAATTCTCTGTCACAGGGCACCAAAAAGTCTAGTTATGGCTCTGGTATGCATTATGTAATCTGGCAGACCATCTCTCCAACACTGGCTGGTTGGCATAGAAATCCGGTTATCTATGTGAGCAAATGACCATCAACGATTTACTCTCAAACACTAGAAAATGGACAAAAATGGTCCCCTAAACAAATTGGTTAAATTTGGGGTTTAACCAATTTGTGTAATGACCATTTTTGACCACTGTTCTAGTGTTTGGGAGCAAATGGTTAATTGACATTTGCTCCTATACATTACCAGATTTTTATTCCATCCATCCAGACTGGATAGATAGCCTGACAGATAATTGTGTAGTGTACGCCCAGGATAACTGTCAGTTATGCTTTCTTTTATGATGGCACACAAATGGGTGGGCAGATCCAGGGCAAGCACTGCCCACTCATGCATAGTTGTCAACTGATGTGAAGTTCCAGGGGGCAATCTCAGTTATAAAGAAAAGTATCTGGAAATTGTCCCTAGTTTAATAAAAAATAAAAAAAAATTGATCAACTCCATTTATTTAGTATGATATCCCAGGTGATAGGATGCCGGCAGTCAGAATAACATGCTTTATTAAATAACACATCTCAAACTACAATACCCAGGATTCAAACCTATAACCTGTTGAATTTTAATCAAACACCCTACCCATTGAGCTATTTGATCCTGCATAAAAATTGTGAACATTATATGAAGCTATTGGTACTTTGAAAAAAAAAAGTATCAGCATTGCAACGCAGCAGATCCATGCAGTTTGCAGCCACACACTACATGTATCTGCTCAGCCACAATGCTGATTATTTCTTCACAAAGTACAAGGTGAGCTCCAAATAGAATTCTCTATCTTAGAATTATACCTTTCTATGCCAAACCTAGAAGTCGGGCCCCCCACCCTGGGATCCCCCAGAGGGAGGCCCGCCCCATCATGCGGCAGGCTTGTCCATTTTGGAAGCAGGCTGACGGGCAGCCCAGGCTTGCTTCAGTCTGGGCTTGGCAGGTCTGGAAGCATGAGCTTGCTTTGGGTATGCCTGACCATGGGTACGCTTTACCTGGAGGATGAAAGGGCCAAGGGAAAGTACTTTTAGCCTTCTGCGTGGTAGGAGTTATACTAGGTAGGCAAGTTGTTTTAGCAGTAGCCAGATCAGCTACAATCTTATTGAGGTCTTCTCCAAAGAGAGTGTCTCCCTTGAAAGGAAGCACCTCCAGGGTTTTCTTGAAATCCATATCCACCGACCAGGATCTCAACCAGCTGTATAAAGTATTACCTTGGAACTGGCTCTCCACTCCCCATTATCTGGTTATCATGACTTCCTCCGCCAGTTTCCAGACTCGCTTGCTGAAGCTCGGCCACTTCTTCCTAGCAGCAGGCTCCTGGATCACTGGGCAGCAGAGGTGCTTGGGAGCCGGATGGGGGAGGAGCAATCAGGCAGGCAGCCTTTGGCACCCACACACACACACACACACACACACACACACACACACACACACACACCAAAAAAGAACATATCCCAGTTTAACATAACGCTATGTGGTGCAAGGTATGGAGCTGGTTACTTGTATCAGACCTCTGACATTTGCCTTTTCACCCATATTGCATACTTTTTCTTGCAGGTTGTGTCTTAATTCAAGAAGTGTTCTAAGTACTTCAGCTTAGTATCTTTACTGACCCCTCTTTACCCCACACTACATAACTGACCCCTCTATACCCTACACTACATCACTGACCTTTCTATAACCATCACTGCATTACTGACCCCTCTTTACAGTACACTGACCTCTATATACCTGCTAGTACATCCCTGATGCCTATATTCCCTACGCTACATCCCTGACACCTCTATTCCCTACGCCACATCCCTTATGCCTCTATTCCCTATGCCACATCCCTGACGCCTCTATTCCCTACGCCACATCCCTGACGCCTCTATTCCCTACGCCACATCCCTGACGCCTCTATTCCCTACGCCACATCCCTGACGCCTCTATTCTCTACGCCACATCCCTGACGCCTCTATTCCCTACACCACATCCCTGATGCCTCTATTCCCTACGCCACATCCCTGACACCTCTATTCCCTACGCTACATCCCTGACGCCTCTATTCCCTACGCTACATCCCTGACGCCTCTATACAGTATAATGCATTACTGATCCCTCTAGACCATACATCCTCATTACATCAGAGAGATAGTGAAACACTGGAAAAAATAAGGGTATAAATGGACTACAGAAACTGATGCTCTAAACAAAGGAGAGAGAGAGAGAGTAAAGCACAAGGGAAAGTGGGCAATTGGAACACCATAGAGAGAGGAGAGATAGAAATGCCTGAAAAAGTTAAGGGGGTTGGGTATGGCATCCGGCGCTCGGGATTCCAGCGGTCACATGATCCCCAATCCTAATACTAACCATCTGGGGGGGTGGCGGATAGGGCTAACCCTCAGGGGGTGGCAGCTAGGGCTACCCCCCCTCCTAGTGCCTTCCCTTACACCACCTCACCTGGTCCAACTCCTAACCCTCCCTCCAATACTCGCCTTCGGGATGTTGGCTGTCTGTGTGCCGGCACCAGTCTCCCAAGTGGTGTCAGGATTCCATCATCGGTCAAATGACCGCCGGTATACCGTCTGCCGGGATGGTAAATGTATCCTGAGGACAGGTAGTGAGTGTGGAGGGATAGGTCGTTCAGTAAAATGTAACGGCTCAAACTGCGATCATTCACTGATAAATTGATTTATAGCTCTCCCTTTTTAACCATTGCAATTATAAAAGCAATGTTTTTTAAACTTTTAAATAAAGCTTGTTAGCATCCCCAGCACACTGTATATGCTGGGAGATGTAGTTCTCAATATGAAAACATTTAATTACTGTATGAACTCTAATCCCCCAACTGAAACCTGGATGGTGCCCCTGGCAAGTGACATCCTGGCAAAGGGGTAGATACGCCCCTGAGGGTCAGGGCCAGCAACAGAAATCTTGGGCCCCAGTACACTGATATCTCTGGGGCCCCCTTAACCCCCCCCCTTAACTTGGTAGAGGGATCTTTAAAAAAAAAATTGAGCCTTTGACTCGGACCGTCAGTGAGGCCGGCAGGTGGTTTTCATACTGGGCTTTCCAGCTCTTCGGTGGCGGTGGCAGGGACATTCAGAAAAGGGCCAGCACAGCAACATGCATAATAATGGCAATACAGTATGGACCACAGGTACTGGACAAAGTAATGGGTTAAAAGGAGGGGGGAGGGTTTAGTTGGCCTGTTGACACTGCAGCATACTTACGACTGCAACGGATATAGGACTCTTGAGTTCACGGGCCAATTTCATGGCAGTCTCGGATAGGAGGGCATTGTGGATTCACCAAGGGAATGCTGATGCTGACTCCAAGAAGAAAGGGAGTCTCTTCCCTATGAAGGTGAAGCCTTGTTTGGCGACGGCCTAGTTAATTTGATCTCGGCAGCTCTCGCAGGTAAGTCAACCTTCTTGCCCTATGTTCCCTCTCAACGGATGAAGACGCATCATTATCTACCGCAGTCATTTTGGCCCAATAGATATGCAAGAAGTTAAGATTCCCCTTTCTTTGCAGGTAGAGGAAGGAGAAGGAAGAGGTCTGTAGCCTCTTCAAGATCGCAGGAGCAGAGATTGTCCTCTGCTTCTGCCAAATCCACTGCATGACGCTGGGGCTTTCTTGCAGGAGCCCACACCAGGGGGGGCACGTCTAAAACTCTTCAGTTCTGGATTCATTCGGACCTGGACTCGTGGGTTTTACAAATAGTGTCCCAAGGGTACAAACTGGGGTTTCAAGACGTTCCCCCTCACCGATTGTTCAAATTGGCCTTAGTCAGCAGGGAGAAGGTTTTTATTCAATCCTCTTCGTGGTCCCGAAGCCGGACGGCTCAGTCAGACCAATCTTAAATCTGAAATCCCTCAATTTCTTCCTAAAGAAATTCAATTTCAAGATGGAATCTCTCAGGGCAGTGATCTCCAGTCCGGAGGACGGAGATTTCATGGTTTTGGTAGACATAAAGGATGCCTACTTACATGTTCCCATTTAGCCACTGCATCAAGCTACCTAAGGTTTGCAATTCAGGTTTGTCATTACCAATTTCAGACATTGCCGTTTGGTCTGTCCACGGCTCCGAGGATTTTCACCAGGGTGATGGCGGAAATTATGGTTCTCCTTCGCAAGCAAGGAGTCACAATTATCCCGTACTTGGATGATCTCCTGATAAAGGCGAGATCCAGGGACCAGTTGGTGCAAAACATTGCACTCTCCCTGACAGTTCTTCAACAACATGGTTGGCTCCTAAACTTGCCAAAATCGCAGTTGGTCCCAATGACGCGGTTGTTGTTTTTGGGAGTCATACTGTTAGGCGCCGGGGTCCGCTTGATGGTCTGCGCGGCCCGGCGCCTAGCAACTAGAGACGCCGTGCACGTATAGCCGCCGGCTCCCTAGCAACGCTAGACGCTGGGCGCGCTGAGCCGCACGGACCCTAGCAACGGGGACGCCACTGGCGGACCGCGTTCCCCGTTGCTAGGCTTTAGGAAATTAAGATATTCACCTGCTCTCTGGCCGTGCAGCAAGGCAGCTGCACGGCATTTATTCTAATCAGCCTTTAGCAGCTGATTGGAGGACTCCTTGTTAAATACACTCCCAGGGCTTCTCACAGACGCCGGTAATAGCTTCCTGCATGCTGCCTTTGTTTGCTGAGAGTCTGTTTCCAGTCCTGCTGTATCCGGTCATTCCAGTCCGCAGAAGTCCGGTATTCGGGAGTTGTCATCTCATCCCAAGAGGTCGTTTGGTTCCCTGGAGTCCTGACTGATCACCGTTTTATATCCAGTGGTGTTCGTGAGTTGCGGCTCTGCCGTGTGTTGCGGCTCAGCCGCTTTACCTTTTATATTTTGTGTTTGGAGCATTTGCGGAGGGTTCCGCTTCCACAAGTCCTCTCTGGTACTCGGCGGTGCCGGGTAGGAGAATTGGACAAGTGGATATTTTGGTTGTCCTTTTTCCTGGCGGTTTCTCCGCACATATTATAGTTTTGAGTTTGCTTAGCCCCTGGCCTGGTTGTTTAGTTAGAGGGCCTCTTGTTATCACCCTGTCTCGGGTTTCCCTTTGTCTCTCATTAAGACCGGGGGGCATCGAAGTTGGGCAGACATAATCCGCCCTTCAAACGCGGCTGCCAAGGGCTCAAGAAACCATAGTCTCGCAGGGGATTTCTGACAACACGGGTGAGACAACAGAGTTAGGGCGCATGGGGCTATTTTCCTGTCCTACTCCCTTCCCCAGCATTCCGTTCCAGTGCTCCGGTCCTTGCCATAAGATCTTCTCTGACCAGAGTGCTGGAATCATAACATTATTACCGGCCATACCAAAACTTAAAATTAAACGGGGTTTAATTTTTTCTCATTCAGTTTTGTGAGAGTTTATCGGCCTCATGAATCCAACAGGTTTAGGGCCAAATCCTGGTCAGCTCTTAGTCAGCCAGATTCAAGAACTTAATCAGATGGTTCAGGATCTTTCTCTTCGGGTGAAGTCGCAGGAAGATCTTTTGCGAGCTTCCCCAAGGGTAGTCCCTGAACCAAAGATGCATTTGCCTGACCGTTTTTCTGGTGATAGAAAAGAGTTTTTTAATTTTAAAGAATCCTGTAAACTTTATTTTCGTGTAAGACCGACTTCCTCGGGTACTGAATCTCAGCGGGTCGGGTTTATAATTTCTTTGCTCCAGGGGGATCCTCAGACCTGGGCATTTGGTTTAAGAGCAGATGATCCGGCATTTTTGTCAGTTGACGCTTTTTTTGAGTCTTTAGGGCTCTTGTATGATGACCCTGATAGAGAGGCGTCCGCTGAAAGTCAGTTGCGCGCTCTCAGACAGGGTAGAAATCCTGCAGAGGCTTATTGTACGGAGTTTCGCCGTTGGTCGAACGACTGTGGCTGGAATGACCCAGCCCTGCGCAGTAAGTTTCGCCTCGGCTTATCAGAGTCTATAAAAGACAGTCTCCTTCAGTACCCCGCTCCTGAGACTCTCGATAAACTCATGGAGCTTTCTATTAAGATTGATCGTCATCTCAGAGAGCGGAGGGCTGAAAAAGGAGCACCTGTAAGGTCAAGTCCGTGTGTATATTCCATTCCTGAAGACGTAGAGGAGACCATGCAGATGGGTCTCTCCCGGCTGTCTCCTGAGGAAAGAGCCAGAAGGCAAAATTCTGGTCTTTGTCTGTACTGTGGGGGTAAGGGACATTTTGCTCGGAATTGTCCGAACAAGTCGGGAAACGCTTTGACCAGGTGAATTGTGAGGGGGTTCACCTAGGTCTGCAGCTTATCTCCTCGAATAACTCCCTTTTAGTCCCAGTTAAAGTTTCCTTTGGCAGCCTCAGTTCTTCGGTGTCGGCTTTTGTTGACAGTGGAGCTGCAGGAAACTTTATGGATTTAACTTGGGCTAAGGCCTTAGGCATTCCTCAGTTACCTTTGGGTAGGTGTGTCACCATGCATGGCTTAGATGGGAGTCCGCTGTCTAATGGGATTATTTCTCTCCGTACACCCCCTGTACTACTTACAGTAGGAGCTCTACATTCCGAGAAAATCGAGTTCTTTCTTACACATTGCCCAGCAGTTCCAGTTGTTCTGGGTCACCCTTGGCTGGCCTTTCATAATCCCACCATTGATTGGCGGTCGGGGGAGATTTCACATTGGGGTACTTTTTGTGATAAGGAATGTATCACGTTTCCAGTCAGAGTAGCAGCTATCATTCCAGAACTCATTCCGGTGGAATACCAGGAGTTTGCTGATGTTTTCTCCAAAGGCATTCTGCCTCCCCATCGGCCTTATGATTGTGCTATTGAGTTAATTCCTGGTGCCGCATTGCCAAAGGGAAGATTATATGCATTATCCGGGCCAGAAACTGCGGCTATGAATGATTATGTAAAGGAGAGCCTTGAGAAAGGATTTATTAGACCATCAAAATCTCCTTTAAGTGCAGGCTTCTTCTTTGTGGAGAAAAAGGATGGCTCGCTTAGACCTTGCATTGATTTTAGAGCCCTGAATAAGGTCTCAGTTAAAAACACCTATCCTTTGCCGTTGATTTCTGTACTCTTTGATCAGTTACGTTCTGCTGTGATTTTTTCTAAAATTGACCTTAGAGGAGCGTACAACCTCATCCGAATTAAATCTGGAGATGAGTGGAAAACGGCCTTCAGTACTCAGTCGGGTAACTACGAATACCTGGTGATGCCGTTCGGCCTGTCCAATGCTCCGGCAGTTTTTCAAGACCTCATTAACGATGTGCTCCGTGACTTCCTAGGGAAATTCGTGGTCGTTTACTTAGACGACATCCTGATTTTTTCTAAATCAATGGAACAACATGTTACCCAGGTGCGTCTGGTTCTTCAAAAGTTATGTGAGAATCATTTATATGCCAAGCTGGAGAAGTGTGAGTTTCATGTCACGGAAGTATCTTTTTTAGGGTACATAATTTCCCCTCAGGGATTTTCCATGGAACCAAAGAAACTCCAGGCCATCCTTAGTTGGGCGCAACCCACCAATTTAAAAGCAATTCAGCGTTTTTTAGGGTTTGCAAATTATTATAGGAGGTTCATTCATTCTTTTTCTGACCTGGTTGCTCCCATTGTAGCTCTGACAAAGAAAGGAGCGGATCCTACCAACTGGTCGCGTGAAGCTGAGTTGTCCTTCCGGGCCTTGAAACAAGCCTTTGTCTCGGCTCCAGTCCTCAGACATCCTAATCCGGAATTGCCCTTTGTGGTGGAGGTTGATGCCTCGGAGGTTGGAGTGGGGGCTATCCTTTCTCAAAAGGATCCGGAGTCTCTGGAGTTACATCCTTGTGCCTTTATGTCCAGGAAATTCTCCTCCGCTGAATCCAACTATGACGTTGGTAATCGGGAGTTACTGGCGGTAAAGTGGGCTTTCGAGGAGTGGAGGCATTGGCTGGAGGGAGCAAAACATACTATTTCGGTATTGACTGACCATAAGAACCTGCAATACATTGAATCGGCTAAGTGGCTTAATGCCCGGCAGGCACGTTGGGCATTATTTTTTACGCGTTTCAAATTTATAATCACTTTCAGGCCTGGTTCCAAGAATACTAAGGCTGATGCCCTGTCACATAGCTTTCTTCCGGTTCACAATAACAATCCTGTTACCCCCATACTTCCATCTTCGGTCATCTGGGCAGGCCTCACACAAGATTTATTTACCCAGTTAAAACAGCTTCAACACCAAGCTCCTAGAATTACTCCTGCTGGTCGTCTTTACGTCCCTGAGTTTTTGAGAGTTACTGTTTTAACGGAATTCCATGATAACAAAGTTTCAGGGCATCCAGGAGTCTCTAAGACATTGGAGTTAGTCTCTCGCTCAGTATGGTGGCCTGGTCTTTCTAAAGACGTCAAGGAATTTGTTTATTCATGTCAGGTTTGTGCACAGCATAAGGTTCCCCGTTCCTTGCCCATCGGGCAACTTATGCCCTTAAATGTTCCTCTCAGGCCGTGGTCTCATATTTCCATGGATTTTGTGGTTGACCTTCCCCTTTCAGCCGGATTCCGAGTCATATGGGTGGTAGTGGACCGTTTTAGTAAAATGGCTCATTTTATTGCTCTTCCCCGATTGCCTTCTGCCCAAGGGTTGGCAGTTTTGTTTCTCCGCCATGTATTCAGGCTTCATGGGTTGCCTACTGATATTGTTTCTGATCGGGGTCCACAATTCATCGCACAATTCTGGAAATGTTTTTGTGCCTCATTGAAGATGAAATTGTCGTTAACATCCGGTTACCACCCACAATCCAACGGGCAAACCGAACGAGTTAACCAATCATTGAAACAATATTTGCGCTTGTATTCAGCCAAACTCCAGAATGATTGGTCCGAGTTTCTTCCGTTGGCTGAATTTGCTTACAATAATTCTTGTCATTCCTCCACTAAAGAGTCTCCATTCTTTTCAGTATTTGGTTTTCACCCCAGAGCTAATTCTTTTTTTCATCATTCCTCAGTCTCCTCGCTTACCTTAACCTCCCATCTCAGAGCCATTTGGAAAAAGGTGCACCTTGCTCTCAGAAAAGCGGCCTTTCGAGAGAAGAAATTTTCTGACAGGCTCCGACGTCCTTGCACTTTTCAGGTGGGAGATAGGGTGTGGTTGTCGACTCGCAACATCAGGCTTCGACAATCCTCGGCTAGACTGGGACCCAAATTTATTGGGCCATTTCTTATTATTAAAAGAGTCAACCCAGTTGCCTTTCGGTTACGTTTACCAAGATCTCTCAGGATTGGAAATACGTTTCATTGTTCCCTGTTGAAACAATACGTTTCTTCCAGTAGATTTTCTCGGAAGATCTCTCAGGGTAGATCTCCAGTGGATGTACAGGGACAACAGGAGTTCTTGGTAGAGAAGGTTCTCGATTCCAAATTGTCCCGGGATCGGCTGTATTTTCTGGTTCACTGGAAAGGCTATGGTCCGGAGGAAAGGTCTTGGGTCCTGGATAAGGATCTTCATGCCCCGAGGCTCAAGAGGGCATTTTTTCGGGAATTTCCTCAGAAACCTGGCTTTAGGGGTTCCTTGACCCCTCCTCAAGGGGGGGGGAACTGTTAGGCGCCGGGGTCCGCTTGATGGTCTGCGCGGCCCGGCGCCTAGCAACTAGAGATGCCGTGCACGTACAGCCGCCGGCTCCCTAGCAACGCTAGACGCCGGGCGCGCTGAGCCGCACGGACCCTAGCAACGGGGACGCCACTGGCGGACCGCGTTCCCCGTTGCTAGGCTTTAGGAAATTAAGATATTCACCTGCTCTCTGGCCGTGCAGCAAGGCAGCTGCACGGCATTTATTCTAATCAGCCATTAGCAGCTGATTGGAGGACTCCTTGTTAAATACACTCCCAGGGCTTCTCACAGACGCCGGTAATAGCTTCCTGCATGCTGCCTTTGTTTGCTGAGAGTCTGTTTCCAGTCCTGCTGTATCCGGTCATTCCAGTCCGCAGAAGTCCGGTATTCGGGAGTTGTCATCTCATCCCAAGAGGTCGTTTGGTTCCCTGGAGTCCTGACTGATCACCGTTTTATATCCAGTGGTGTTCGTGAGTTGCGGCTCAGCCGTGTGTTGCGGCTCAGCCGCTTTACCTTTTATATTTTGTGTTTGGAGCATTTGCGGAGGGTTCCGCTTCCACAAGTCCTCTCTGGTACTCGGCGGTGCCGGGTAGGAGAATTGGACAAGTGGATATTTTGGTTGTCCTTTTTCCTGGCGGTTTCTCCGCACATATTATAGTTTTGAGTTTGCTTAGCCCCTGGCCTGGTTGTTTAGTTAGAGGGCCTCTTGTTATCACCCTGTCTCGGGTTTCCCTTTGTCTCTCATTAAGACCGGGGGGCATCGAAGTTGGGCAGACATAATCCACCCTTCAAACGCGGCTGCCAAGGGCTCAAGAAACCATAGTCTCGCAGGGGATTTCTGACAACACGGGTGAGACAACAGAGTTAGGGCGCCAGGGGCTATTTTCCTGTCCTGCTCCCTTCCCCAGCATTCCGTTCCAGTGCTCCGGTCCTTGCCATAAGATCTTCTCTGACCAGAGTGCTGGAATCATAACACATACTGGACACAGAAGAGGTTTTCTTCCAGTGGAAAGGCTATGGAGATCCAGAGTCTGGTCAAACAAATTCTGAAACCAGCAAGAGTGTTAATCCATCAATGCATTCAGTTGCTGGGGAAGATGGTTGTGGCCTACGAGGCCATTCAGTTTGGCAGGTTCCATGCCAGAGTGTTCCAGTGGGACCTGTTGGACAAGTGGTCCGGATCCCACCTACACATGCACCGGAGGATAATCCTGTCTTCCAAGACCAGAATCTCACTCCATTGGTGGCTGCACAGTTCTCACCTCCTAGAGGGTCGATGGTTCGGGATCCAGGACTGGATCCTAGGGACCACAGATGCAACCCTCCGAGGCTGGGGAGCAGTCACACAGGGGGAAAACGTCCAAGGAAGATGGTCAAGTCAGGAAAGTTGTCTCCACATAAATGTTCTGGAGATAAGGGCCATTTAATAACTGCAGACACAGTACACACTGGGACGGGTGCCCAGCATCCTCAACAGACTAAGAGAAAAGGATTTACCGGTAGGTATTAAAATCCTAGTTTCTCTAACGTCCTAGAGGATGCTGGGGACTCCGTAAGGACCATGGGGATAGACGGGCTCCACAGAGTTCATGATCTTCACTGAGGTAGCGCACAGCACTGCAGCTGTGCGCCATTGCTCCCATACACCTCACATACTCCGGTCACTGTAAGGGTGCAGGGCGCAGGGGGGGCGCCCTGGGCAGCAATATAAACCTCTTTTTGGCAAAAATATAACATATATACAGCTGGGCACTGTATATATGTATGAGCCCCCGCCAATTTTACAGTTTAAGCGGGACAGAAGCCCGCCGCCGAGGGGGCGGGGCTTCTCCCTCAGCACTCACCAGCGCCATTTTTTCTCCACAGCACCGCTGAGAGGAAGCTCCCCGGACTCTCCCCTGCTTATACCACGGTAGAGAAGAGGGTTGAAAAGAGAGGGGGGGGGCACATAATTCGGCGCAAATTACATACAGCAGCGCTACTGGACAAACATTAAGTTACTGTGTTATTCCTGGGTTAAATAGCGCTGGGGAGTGTGCTGGCATACTCTCTCTCTGTCTCTCCAAAGGGCCTTGTGGGGAAACTGTCTTCAGAAAAAGTATTCCCTGTGTGTGTGGTGTGTCGGTACACGTGTGTCGACATGTCTGAGGAAGAAGGCTATATTAGAGAGGAGTGGGAGCAAATGAATGTGGTGTCTCCGCTGACACCTGATTGGATGGATATGTGGAATGTTTTAAATGCTAGTGTAAACTTATTGTACAAAAGATTAGACAAGGCTGAAGCTTTGGGACAGTCAGGGACTCAACCCATGCCTGATCCTATGTTGCAGGGACTGTCAGGGTCTCATAAGCGCCAACTATCCCAGATTGTTGACACAGATACCGACACGGATTCTGACTCCAGTGTCGATTACGATGATGCAAAGTTACAGCCAAAATTGGCAAAATCCATTCGATATATGATTATGGCAATAAAAGATGTTTTGCACATCACAGAGGAACCCCCTGTCCCTGACAAGAGGGTACATATGTACAAGGGAAAGAAGCCTGAGGTAACCTTTGAGGGGGTCACACGAGCTGAACGAGTTATGTGAAAAAGCTTGTGAATCTCCAGATAAAAGACTGCAGATTTCCAAAAGGATTCTTATGGCGTATCCTTTTCCATCAACGGATAGGTTACGTAGGATGGACAAAGCATTAACACGCACAGCTACAGTTGGAAAATCAAATTTTTTACCTTATGTTCCCTCACAGCATAAGAAAGCTCCGCATTATCAAATGCAGTCCTTTCGGTCACAAAGAAACAAGAAAGTGCGAGGTGCGTCCTTTCTTGCCAGAGGTAGGGGCAGAGGAATAAAGCTGCACAACACAGCTAGTTCCCAGGAACAGAAGTCCTACCCGGCCTCTACAAAATCTACCTCATGACGCTGGGGCTCCACTAGCAGAGTCCGGCCCATGTGATGTCATGTAGCTGCTCTGACCACGCCTCCTGTTTCTCCGTTGCCGACCCCATTTTGAAACCGTGCCCCCGCACCGCTCCATCTCCAACTTGGAAATGGAGTGTTGTTGACCCCCCCTCCCCCCCCCCCCCTTCACCGATTCACAGGCAGAGGTGATCGCATTATCTGCGGGGTGCCGCAGAAAATGCAGGCGGATGCGTATGCTCTTAGCAGTTTTTGCAGTTGGATTGCGATCCAACCTGAATCAGGCCCCATTACCTATCACAATGCACTGCGGGTAGTACAAAATGGGGTTAATATAGGAGAAAAAACCCCAGAGCTGTGCTCCTTAACTGTCCCTGGTGGCTAGTGGAGCGGCTGCCCAGTAATCAGTGTCCACGCCAGTGCGCACACGGCCCGCCCCCATCAGCGGCCTCGTGATCCCGGAGGGCGGTGTGTGTGTGACTGACCTTAGGAAGAAACCGGAGCCTCCGCTGCAGTGACCCAGCAACCGGGGCACGGGAGTATACTGCCACTGGGAGTGATGGAGCTGCAGTAAAGAGGTCTATTAGACCTAGCCTGCTGCAGCCCTTGTAGATTCTTATAAAAAAAGTTCTTCTTTTCTTGCCAAAATTAATAGCTAAGAATAGGCTGCCTGAGGCAGCCCCCTGTTAAGTGGCCTGCTACTGAAGGCACCAACTACAAACTGAGCTCCCTGTTCATGGAAGCGAGGTTATAGAGGAGGGGGCGCTGAGCATCTTGGGAACAGTCAAAAGCTTTGAGCCTGTTGGTGCCTCAGATCAAGATCCTACTCTGGTGTACATATACAATGTGAATCCTTGTGGAGTCCAGTGTACCCCACAGAAGAAATGAATGCGTCACACCCATTGGCAGCAACATTAGAATAGCTGCTGATGGGCACAATTGAGAAAGGAAGGGGGAAAAACATTTGAATCCAGCACATATATGTAATTTGAATATGTAATTTGTACCTTCCTACTTTAAAATGTAATGGATGAACCTCACCCTGTGAGAACTATCTTCATGATCAAGAGATCTCATACGCAAGATAAGTATGTGTTGGGATAGGGCTGTGGAGGGCGGCTGCTCGGGCACACTCCTGTCAAGTTAAGGAGATTCAACTGAGGAAGCCCAAGGGAACTCTCATCTGGGAACAACAACTGCAGGGAGAACACATTTTCAGACGAATGTGGGAGGGCAGAAGGCTGCCTAATACTCAAGCACCCCCAAACAACAAACCAAATGCAACAACTACTGCAAGCATTCCTGGGGGAAGGCCTGCAGCAGATGGATTTGCATATAGTGATGTCATCCAAGCAGTGGGCATAGTTGGCTGCAACCCTCGTCTGCATATGAAAAGAGAAAAGGGTCACGCAGGGCATGGCGGCCTTTGTGGGGTTGCGCTTGGATGACCCCTAAATCGCTTTATACACCCCCACCCCCCATCAGTGTGGGCTCATGTTGGCCATGCACCAGCCCCTGAAGCATTCAAGCTGATTTCTTGCAGCAGCTGGACCCAGAAACAGCTCCAGAGTTGCTCTACAAGACAAGTAAAAGGGTGTGAGCCCTGCAGCACCACCTGTAGTTTGCATACACACATATATAGGACAGCATCTCTTATATGCCCCAGGGTCAATAAAATAGTATCCTTATCTAGGGTATCCATCCCCTCAGATAAGGTATCCGTCCATGCCGCTACAGCACTACACACCCAGGCCGACGCAATTGCCGGTCTGAGTAAGGTACCTGAATGTGTATAAATGGACTTCAGGGTAATCTACTGTTTGCGGTCAGCAGACTCTTTGAGGGTAGCCGTATACTGGGACGGAAGGGCTACCTTCTTGGATAAGCGTGTTAATGCTTTTTCCACCCTAGGGGAGGATTCCCATCGTAACCTATCCATTGATGGGAAAGGATACGCCATAAGAATCCTTTTGGAAATCTGCAGTCTTTTATCTGGAGATTCCCAAGCTTTTTCACATAACTCGTTCAGCTCGTGTGACCCCCTCAAAGGTTACCTCAGGCTTTTTCACCTTGTACATATGTACCCTCTTGTCAGGGACAGGGGGTTCCTCTCTGATGTGCAAAACATCTTTTATTGCCATAATCATATATCGAATGGATTTTGCCAATTTTGGCTGTAACTTTGCATCATCGTAATCGACACTTGAGTCAGAATCCGTGTCTGTATCTGTGTCAACAATCTGGGATAGTGGGCGCTTATGAGACCCTGACAGTCCCTGCAACATAGGATCAGGCATGGGTTGAGACCCTGACTGTCCCAAGGCTTCAGCCTTGTCTAATCTTTTGTGCAATGAGTTTACACTAGCATTTAAAACATTCCACATATCCATCCAATCAGCTGTCGGCGGAGACACCACATTCATTTGCTCCTGCTCCTCTCTAATATAGCCTTCTTCCTCAGACATGTCGGCACACGTGTACCGACACACCACACACACAGGGAATGCTTTTTCTGAAGACAGTTTCCCCACAAGGCCCTTTGGAGAGACAGAGAGAGAGTATGCCAGCACACACCCCAGCGCTATATAACCCAGGAATACACAGTAACTTAATGTTTGCCCAGTAGTACTGCTGTATGTAATTTGTGCCAAATTATGTGCCCCCCCCCCTCTTTTCAACTCTCTTGTCTACCGTGGTATAAGCAGTGGAGAGTCCGGGGAGCTTCCTCTCAGCGGTGCTGTGAAGAAAAAATGGCGCTGGTGAGTGCTGAGGGAGAAGCCCCGCACCCTCGGCGGCAGGCTTCTGTCCCGCTTAAACTGTAAAATTGGCGGGGGCTCATACATATATACAGTGCCCCGCTGTATATGTGTTATATTTTTGCCAAAAAGAGGTTTATATTGCTGCCCAGGGTGCCCCCCCCCCCCCCCCTGCGCCCTGCACCCTTACAGTGACCGGAGTGTGTGAGGTGTATGGGAGCAATGGCGCACAGCTGCAGTGCTGTGCGTTACTTCAGTGAAGATCATGAAGTCTTCTGCCGCCTCTGAAGTCTTCTTTTCTTCTCATACTCACCCGGCTTCTATCTTCCGGCTCTGCAAGGGGGACGGAGGCGCGGCTCTGGGACGGACGGCGAGGGTGAGATCCTGCGTACCAATCCCTCTGGAGCTAATGGTGTCCAGTAGCCTAAGAAGCAGGACCTTGCAACTCAGAGAGTAGGGCTGCTTCTATCCCCTCAGTCCCTCGATGAGGGAGTCTGTTGCCAGCAGTGCTCCCTGAAAATTAAAAACCTAACAAAATACTTTCTGTCAGAAAGCTCAGGAGAGCTCCTGAAAAGCACCCAGTCTCCACTGGGCACAGTATCAAACTGAGGTCTGGAGGAGGGGCATAGAGGGAGGAGCCAGTGCACACCCAGAACTAAAGTCTTTCTTAAAGTACCCATGTCTCCTGCGGAGCCTATCTATCCCCATGGTCCTTACGGAGTCCCCAGCATCCTCTAGGACGTTAGAGAAAATAGGATTTTAATACCTACCGGTAAATCCTTTTCTCTTAGTCCATAGAGGATGCTGGGCACCCGCCCCAGTGCGTACTGTGTCTGCAGTTATTAAATGGCCCTTAACTCCAGAACATTTATGTGGAGAAAACTTTCCTGACTTGACCATCTTCCTTGGATGTTTTCCCCCTGTGTGACTGCTCCCCAGCCTCGGAGGGTTGCATCCATGGTCCCTAGGATCCAGTCCTGGATCCCGAACCATCGCCCCTCTAGGAGGTGAGAACTGTGCAGCCACCAATGGAGTGAGATTCTGGTCTTGGAAGACAGGATTATCCTCCGGTGCATGTGTAGGTGGGATCCGGACCACTTGTCCAACAGGTCCCACTGGAACACTCTGGCATGGAACCTGCCAAACTGAATGTCCTTGTAGGCCGCAACCATCTTCCCCAGCAACAGAATGCATTGATGGATTAACACTCTTGCTGGTTTCAGAATTTGTTTGACCAGACTCTGGAACTCCATAGCCTTTCCACTGGAAGAAAGCCTCTTCTGTGTCCAGTATGACTCCCAGAAACAACAACCGCGTCATTGGGACCAACTGCGATTTTGGCAAGTTTAGGAGCCAACCATGTTGTTGAAGAAATGTCAGGGAGAGTAGATGTTTTGCACCAACTGGTCCCTGGATCTCGCCTTTATCAGGAGATCATCCAAGTACGGGATAATTGTGACTCCTTGCTTGCGAAGGAGAACCATCATTTCCACCATCACCCTGGTGAAAATCCTCGGAGCCGTGGACAGACCAAACGGCAACGTCTGAAATTGGTAATGACAATCCTGAATTGCAAACCTCAGGTAGCTTGATGCAGTGGCTAAACGGGAACATGTAATTAGGCATCCTTATGTCTACCAAAACCATGAAATCTCCTTCCTCCGGACTGGAGAGCCCTACCCTGAGAGATTCCATCTTGAAATTGAATTTCTTTAGGTAGAAATTGAGGGATTTCAGTTTTAAGATTGGTCTGACTGAGCCGTCCGGCTTCGGGAGCACGAAGAGGCTTGAAAAAAAACCTTCTCCCTGCTGACTGAGGCCGATTTGAACAATCGGTGAGGGGGAACGTCTTGAAACCCCAGTTTGTACCCTTGTGACACTATTTGTAAAACCCACGAGTCCAGGTCCAAATTAATCCAGAACTGACTGAAGTGTTTTAGACGTGCGCCCACTGGTGTGGGCTCCTGCAAGAGAGCCCCAGCGTCATGCAGTGGATTTGGCAGAAGCAGAGGACGATCTCTGCTCCTGCGATCTTGAAGAGGCTACAGACCTCTTCCCTCTTCTCCTTCCTCTACCTGCAAAGAAAGGGGAATCTTAACTTCTTGCATATCTATTGGGACAAAATGACTGCGTTAGACAATGATGCGTCTTCATCCGTTGAGAGGGAACATAGGGCAAGAAGGTTGACTTACCTGCGGGAGCTGCCGAGATCAAATTAACTAGGCCGTCGCCAAACAAGGCTTCACCTTCATAGCTAAGAGACTCCCTTTCTTCTTGGAGTCAGCATCAGCATTCTCTTGGTGAATCCACAATGCCCTCCTATCCGAGACTGCCATGAAATTGGCCCGTGAACTCAAGAGTCCTATATCCCTTGCAGTCGTAAGTATGCTGCAGTGTCCTTGATATGATCCAACGTAAGTAGTATCCCATCTCTCCAAGATATCTATATCGGATGACAAGATATTCGACCAATTCTTGAATACTACTACTCACCCATGCGCATGTAATGGCAGGTCTAAGTAATGTACCCGTGGTTACATAACTAGAAATAATGTAGCTTCCTGCATACGATCCGCTGGATTTGTGACAGGGCCCCGTGCAGAACAGGGGGTGACTCCCACTTTATTCTGTCCGCAGCAGGAAATTAATAAACAACCGGAAACCTTTTGGGGATTTGAAACCATCTTGTCGAGCTGGCCCAGACTTTCTCAAACAGAGATGGAGGAACGTTACATCAGCTTTCATTATATATCTATATATACATACATATAGACCCCTTTGTCAGGAACAGCAGGGTCCTCAGTGATGTTAATATGTCCTTAATATCCACAATCATGTACTGAATGCTCCTTGCCAATATTGGATCTAATCAGGAAATATTATGGTCGACATAGGAATCAGTATCCGAGTCAGTATCAGTGTGTAGCAACATTTTTGCGGGCCTGAGGGAAAAGAAGCATAGCCATGAACATCACATCTATTCTCTACGTCTGTGTCTGGGACACAGATTTATCCAACCTCACTCTGATATTATTGAAACTTTCACCCAGTCAGTTATTGGTGGTGCCAACAGGGCCACCATCATATGTCTGCATTCCTAATATAGTTTCCTCTTGGGAAAAACATTCAGCCACCAACATGTTGACACACATGTACCAAGTACCCACAGACACATCGGCTTATGGGGGATAGACCTACAGTAAATCTGTCAGAGGGACAGAGAGGATTTTTCAGCTCACAACCCAGCGCCAAAAGTACACAGTCTGGGAAATAATAAACTCTATAGTGATAGACTTGTAACGCTCTATAGATGTGCTGGTGAGGTGAGGAAGAAGCCCCGCCGCTGTAATGGCACGCTTCTGTCCCGCTCAGAAACAAATAATTAATTACGCTGGCGGGGTAAGGACAGTGCCCAGGCACTAATGTCCACTTTTGCCAGCCTTTTGTGAGGAATTTATGCTGCCCAAGGTGCCCCCCCACCCACCCACATGCCCTGCACCCTGCAGTGCCTGTGTTTGTGTGGAAGCATGGCGCACAGCATTCCGTTTGCTGCGTGGTACCTCAGAATGCCGTCACTGGAGAAGAAGTGCCCCTGTCTCCTGCGGATCCCGTCTATACCCCATGGTTCTTAATGTGATCCCAGCATCCTCTAGGACGTATGAGAAAACAAATAACGCACACACGAGGAGGAGAGAACAAAGGAAGCTATAAGGAGGGGAGGGGAGGGGGGGGGAGGTAAGGTAGTAAAGGGATATTGGATAAACTACAACCTTATACATATTCATTAATGTACCAGTAGTTAGAAGTAGAAGAGCTCTAACAGAAACCACAAAGCTTATCTAAAGCCACCACACACTGGATATGCCCAATCTCATTTGATCTTTGAAGCAAAGCAGTATTGGACTTTGTTACTACCAAGCAGTCTCCCATCCATGTATTATCAGATTCTTTAGGTGTTTTTAAACTACCAACACCCTTTTCTTGGTACTGTACATTTAATTTTTACACATATTCTTTTATGTACCAGAAGTTAGAAGTAGAAGAGCTCTAACAGAAACCACGAGCTCATCTACAGCCACAGCACACTGGATTTGCCCAATCTCTCCTGATCATGGAAGCTGAGCAGTGTTGGTCCTGGTTTTAGTACTTGGATGGGAGACCACCAGGAAATACCAGGAGCTGTGTGTATTTTTACAATACCAACACCGTTCTCTTGATGCATTCCATTTTGAAACATTGGGGCAGATCTATTAAGCCTGGTGAACTGATAAAGTGCAAGGTGATAAAGTACCAGCCAGTCAGCTCCTAACTGTCATTTTTCAAACCCAGCCTGTGACATGGCAATTAGGAGCTGATTGGCTGGTACTTTATCACCATGCAAATTATCATTTCACCAGGTTTAATAAATCGTCCGCTTATTCATTTATGTACGAGTAGTTAGAAGTAGAAGAACTCTAACAGAAACCACTAAGCTCATCTACAGCCACACCACACTGTATATGCCCAATATCACCTGATCTTAGGCCTGGTTTGTTCTTGGATGTGAGACCACCTGGGAATACCAGGTGCTGTAGGTAGTTTTATACTACCAACACCGTTCTCTTGATGCATTCTATTTTGAAACTTATTCATTGATGTAGAAGTTAGAAACAGCAAAAATCATCTACAGCCGCATCCCACTGGATATGTCCAATCCAGTGGCGTAACTAGAAATGTTTCTCCCCCAAGCCAAAAAATTCTTCGGCGCCCCCCCCCCCCCTTCATGCTCCATAATTGGGAGCAAGAAAGGGATAAATATGCGCGCGCCTAAGGCGCGCGCGTCAAAAAAGGGGCGTGGTTTTGTTGGAGTGGGCGTGGTTTCGCATAAAGGGGCGTGGCATTGCAGGAAAAGACTACCTTATACCCCAGTTTTGCAACCTGCACGCCCATACGTTGGCCACCACAGGAAAGAAAAATAATCCTGATTCATGCCCCTTACATTATTTGTCATTTTTCCTCCTTATAGTAATGTCCAGTATACATTATGCCACATACTGCAATGGCCCTTAGACATTATGCCGCACACAATAATGCACGACACAATATGCACACACTGTAATGCCCCCGACACATTATGCCACACACCGTAATGTCTGTGACACATTATGCCACACACCGTAATGCCTGTGACACATTATGACAGGAATCGCAATGCCCGTTATACATTATGCTACACACTGCAATGCTCCTGATACATTATAGCACATACAATGTCTGTGACACATTATGACACACACCGCAATGTCCGTGATACATTATGCCACACACTGCAATGCCCGATACATTATAGCACATACAATGCCTGTGACACATTATGCCACACTGCAATGACCTTGAGACATTATACCACAATGCCCGTGATATAGTATACCATACACCGTAATGCCTGACACATTATGACACACACCGCAATGTCCGTGATACATTATGCCACACACTGCAATGACCCTGAGACATTATACCACATATCACAATGCCCGCGATATAGTATACCATACACCGAGGACTGCGGGGGCAGTAGTTACGCCACTGGTCCAATCTCATCTGATGATGGAAGCTAAGCAGTGTTGTGCCTGGTTTGTTTTTGGATTTCAAGTCCTGCCTTCTGGTTTGGCCACGGCACCTCGGATATTCACCAAGGTCATGGCCGTGATGACGACCCTTCACCATCAGAGAATCAGGATCCTGCCAAATCTGGACGACTTGCTGATCCTGGTGAACTCCCAAGAGGTTCTCCACAGTTATCTGGAACTGGCGGTCCAATTCCTAAAAGTCCACGGGTGGCTCATCAACTGAAAAAAGTCCTCGCTGGTCCCTGCTCGGAACATGGTGCACCTAGGGGCACTGCTGGACACACACAGCCAACAATTGTTTCTGTCTCCAGAGAAAGTCCTGAAAATTCAGGACAGTATCGTCCTCTCTCGCCCAAGAGTGTTGATACACACGGCGATGCAAGTACTAGACCTCATGGTGTCGGCTTTCGAAATGGTAGAGTACGCTCAATTTCATTACCGCCCTCTGCAGAGGTTAATCCTCTCCAAGTGGGACGGCCTGCCTCATCGGATGATGTCTCAAATGATCTCCTTGACTCCGGAGGTTCGTCTGACACTGAGCTGGTGGCTACAGGACCAACAGTTGAGCAGGGGCCATCCCTTCTGGATCTCCAACTGTGTCCTCCTGACAATGGATGCCAGTCTTTTGGGCTGGGCCATGGTGTTGGAGCAACACTTTCTCCAGGGTCGGTGGACCAGGGAGGAATCTCTCCTCCTGATATACATTCTGGAATTGCAGGCAGTGTTCAATTAATTGACACTGGCCCTGCCTCTAGTACAGAACAGGCCTGTTCAAGTACAATCTGACAACGCCACCACGGTAGTGTACACAAATCATCAAGGCGGCACTCGAAACTGCATGGCAAAGCTGGAAGTATCAAAAATCCTCCGTTGGGTAGAAAGTCATCTGACAGCAATATCGGCAGTGTTCATTCCCGGAGTCCTCAACTAGGAAGCGGATTTCCTCAGTCGTCAGGACGTTCACGCTGGAGAGTGGAGAGGCCGCAGCAGAAATGTCTGCACTGGTGTCAGTAGGTGACTGAGGCAGGGATGACAGGGAGATAGTGGGTGACTGAAGCATGTATGACTGGGAGATAGTGGGTGACTGAGGCCGGGGTGACTGGGAGATAGTGGGTGACAGGGAGATAGTGGGTTACTGAGGGAGGGGTGATAGGAAGGGGTTGGGTAAGTATGGGAAGAAAGTGGGTGACAGGTATAATAAATGACTACGGCAGGGGTGATAGGGAGATAGTGGATGACTGTGGCAGGGGTGACAGGGACAGTAAGAGACTGAGGCAGGGGTGACAGGGATAGTGGCTGACTGAGGCAGGGGTGACTGGGAGATAGTGGGTGACTGAGGCAGGGTTGACAGGGATAGTGGGTGACTGAAGCAGGGGTGATAGGGTGACAGTGGGTGACTCAAACAGGGGTGACTGGTATAGTGGGTGACTGAGGCAGGGATCGCAGATATAGTGGTTGACTGAGGCAGCAGTGACTGGGAGATAGTGGGTAACTGAGGCAGGGGTGACAGGGAAAGTGTGTGACTCAGGCAGGGGTGATAGGGAGATAGTGGGCTGCATATCTCTGCCTCACTGCAGCAGCACATTCCTGCTTCAATGACAGCAGCACATCCCTACCTCACTTATAGCAGCACATGCCTGCCTCGCTGACAGCAGCACATCCCTGCCTCGCTGACAGCAGCACATCCCTGCCTCGCTGACAGCAGCACATCCCTGCTTCGCTGACAGCAGCACATCCCTGCTTCGCTGACAGCAGCACATCCCTGCCTCGCTGACAGCAGCACATCCCTGTCTCGCTGACAGCAGCACAGCACTGCTTCGCTGACAGCAGCACATCACTGCTTCACTACCAGCAGCACATCCCTGCCTCACTGGCAGCAGCACATCCCTGCCTTACTGACAGCTGTATATAGGGCCTAATTCAGACCTGATCCCTGCTGTGCATATTCACACAACAGGAGATCAGGTCTGAAGTGCGTGTGTGCTGGTGCCGCAGTGCACCGGCACATGCCAGAGATATGATCAGCATCTCTGCCCAGTGAGCGCCTCTGCCTGATTGACAGGCAGAGGCGGTCACTGGGCAGGAGGAGTCGGGCCAGCGGCGTTGTGCCGCCATTTTGGGGGCACAGTCAGGACAACGCAGACATGACCGGACCGTATGGGGGCGGGCCGTGACGGCTGCGTGACCCAGACAGCAACGGGCCTTATTTACTAAAATCTCAGATAAATTTTATGGCATTTATGTGCAGTCTAGTTTGCACAGTTGATAGAGTGTTGATCTTGCACTATCAATGTAAGCCTCACATAGGTTTGATACACATGTAAGTTTGTTTTTATTTTACTACATTGTGGTTTGTGGCTCTATACCATGTAATGCATGTCTTTTAACAGTAGTCAAGTCTTCCAATGTGCTTGTTAGTGAAACCCAATAGATAGCTTTATTTTATTTTGTTTCTTCAAATATTGAATGCATATGTCTTATAACTTTTTTTTTTTTTCAATATATAGGTTGAGTATCCCATATCCAAATATCCGAAATACGGAATATTCCGAAATACGGACTTTTTTGAGCGAGAGTGAGACAGTGAAACTTTTGTTTTTTGATGGCTCAATGTACACAAACTTTGTTTAATACACACAGTTATTAAAAATATTGTATTGATTGACCTTCAGACTGTGTATATAAGGTGTATATGAAACATAAATGAATTGTGTGAATGTCGACACACTTTGTTAAATGCACAAAGTTATAAAAAATATTGGCTAAAATTACCTTCAGGCTGTGTGTATAAGGTGTATATGATACATAAATGCATTCTGTGCTTAGATTTAGGTCCCATCACCATGATATGTCATTATGGTATGCAATTATTCCAAAATACGGAAAAATCCCTTATCCAAAATACCTCTGGTCCCAAGCATTTTGGATAAGGGATACTCAACCTGTATATACATTTTTATTATAAGATTTTCAATGACACAAGTACATCCAAGTTGCAGATTATGGATTGTGAAGGACAAATCAACCATATAAACAATTTAAGCAATTTAAATTGCATGCAGGTAGTAGAGAATATCAAACTCCTTGGATGAGAGTTGGTCGTAATAAACTAGGATAGAAAAGAATAAAGTAGAAAATAAGATTTTAAACCTACCGGTAAATCTTTTTCTCGTAGTCCGTAGAGGATGCTGGGGACTCCGTAAGGACCATGGGGATAGACGGGCTCCACAGGAGACATGGGCACTTTAAGAAAGACTTTAGTTCTGGGTGTGCACTGGCTCCACCCTCTATGCCACAGTTAGAGAAACTGTGCCCAGAGGAGACGGACAGTATGAGGAAAGGATTTTGTTAATCCAGGGCAAGATTCATACCAGCCACACCAATCACACCGTATAACTTGTGATAAACTACCCAGTTATCAGTATGAAAAAACAACATAGCATCAGTGCAGGACCGATGCAACTATAACATAACCCTTATTGAAGCAATAACTATATACAAGTATTGCAGAAGTAGTCCGCACTTGGGACGGGCGCCCAGCATCCTCTACGGACTACGAGAAAAAGATTTACCAGTAGGTTTAAAATCTTATTTTCTCTAACGTCCTAGAGGATGCTGGGGACTCCGTAAGGACCATGGGGATTATACCAATGCTCCAAAACGGGCGGGAGAGTGCGGATGACTCTGCAGCACCGATTGAGCAAACATGAGTTCCTCCTCAGCCAGGGTATCAAACTTATAGTATTTTGCAAAGGTGTGTGAACCCGACCAAGTAGCAACTTGACACAGCTGTAGTGCCGAGACCCCTCGGGCAGCCGCCCAAGAAGAGCCCACTTTCCTCGTGGAATGGGCCTTGACCGATTTCAGTAACTGCAATCCAGCCATAGAATGCGCTTGCTGAATCGTGTTACAAATCCGGCGAGCAATAGCCTGCTTTGAAGCAGGGGCACCAATCTTGTTGGTTGCATACAGGACAAACAGCGCTTCAGTTTTCCTGACTCTAGCCGTCCTGGCCACGTAAATTTTCAAAGCCCTAACCACATCAAGTAACTCGGAATCCTCAAAGTCACGCGTAGCCACAGGCACCACAATAGGTTGGTTCATATGAAAAGATGAGACCACTTTTGGTAGGAATTGAGGACGGGTCTGCAATTCCGCTCTATCCACATGGAATACCAAATATGGGCTTTTATGTGACAAAGCCGCTAATTCCGACACTCGCCTAGCCGAAGCCAAGGCTAATAACATGACCACCTTCCATGTGAGATATTTTAACTCCACTGTTTTAAGTGGTTCAAACCAGTGTAATTTTAGAAAACTTAACACCACGTTAAGGTCCCAAGGTGCCACCGGAGGCACAAAAGGAGGCTGAATATGCAGCACTCCTTTTACAAAAGTCTAAACTTCTGGAAGAGAAGCCAATTCTTTTTGAAAGAAAATGGATAAGGCCGAAATCTGGACCTTAATAGAGCCTAATTTTAGGCCCAAATTCACTCCAGTTTGTAGGAAGTGAAGGAAACGGCCCAGATGGAATTCTTCCGTAGGAGCATTCCTGGCCTCACACCAAGAAACATAATTTCGCCATATACGGTGTAATGTTTTAACGTTACATCCTTCCTAGCCTTTATCAGCGTAGGGATGACCTCAACCGGAATGCTAGGATCCGGCATTCAACCGCCATGCCGTCAAACGCAGCCGCGGTAAGTCTTGGAACAGACAGGGCCCCTGATGCAACAGGTCCTGTCTTAGAGGGAGAGGCCACAGATCTTCTGTGAGCATTTCCTGCAGATCCGGATACCAGGTCCTCCGTGGCCAATCTGGAACAATGAGGATTGTTCTCACTCCTCTTTGTCTTATTATCCTCAACACCTTGGGTATGAGAGGAAGAGGAGGAAATACATAGACCGACCGGAACACCCACGGTGTCACTAGGGCGTCTACAGCTACTGCCTGAGGGTCTGTTGACCTTGCGCAATACCTCTGTAGCTTTTTGTTGAGCCGGGACAACATCATGTCTATCTGTGGCAGTTCCCACCGACTTGTAATCTGTGCAAAGACTTCCTGATGAAGTCCCCACTCTCCCGGATGTAGGTCGTGTCTGATGAGGAAGTCTGCTTCCCAGTTGTCCACTCCCGGAATGAACACTGCTGACAGTGCGCTTGCGTGATTCTCCACCCAGCGAAGAATTCTGGTGGCTTGTGCCATCGCCACTCTGCTCCTTGTGCCGCCTTGGCGGTTTACATGAGCCACTGCGGAGACGTTTTCTGACTGGATCAGAACCGGTTGGTCGCAAAGTAAGGTCTCCGCTTGACGTAGGGCATTGTATATGGCCCTTAGTTCCAGGATGTTGATGTGAAGACAAGTCTCTTGACTTGACCAAAGACCTTGGAAATTTCTTCCCTGTGTGACTGCTCCCCAACCTTGGAGGCTTGCGTCTGTGGTCACCAGGATCCAGCCCTGAATGCTGAATCTGCGTCCCTCGAGAAGGTGAGCACTCTGCAGCCACCACAAGAGTGATACCCTGACCCTGGGGGACAGGGTGATCAACCAATGCATCTGTAAATGTGACCCGGACCACTTGTCCAGTAGGTCCCATTGGAAAGTCCTCGCATGGAACCTGCCGAATGGAATGGCCTCGTATGATGCCACCATCTTTCCCAGGACTCGAGTGCAGTGATGCACTGACACCTGTTTTGGTTTCAATAGGTTCCTGACAAGAGTCATGAGTTCCTGGGCCTTTTCTATCAGGAGATAAACCCTCTTCTGGTCTGTGTCCAGAATCATGCCCAAGAAAGACAGACGAGTAGTAGGAATCAACTGCGACTTCGGGATTTTGAGAATCCAGCCGTGTTGCTGTAACACTTTCAGTGAAAGTGATACGCTGTTCAGCAACTGCTCTCTTGATCTCGCTTTTATGAGATCGCCCAAGTACGGGATAATTGTGACACCTTGCTTGCACAGGAGCACCATCATTTCCGCCATTACCTTGGTGAAAATTCTCAGGGCCATGGAGAGACCAAACAGCAACGTCTGAAATTGGCAATGACAGTCCTGTACCGCAAATCTGAGTTACGCCTGATGAGGTGGATAAATGGGGACATGAAGGTATGCATCCTGTACACAAATGCGGACAACAGGTGTCAAGCCGTGTGTTGCCTTTGTCAAGCTGTAATAAGTAGGGATAAGGACGTTAACCACCTCGGAACATCCTCCCTTATACGTCACCTGCAGCGCATTCATCATAAGTCAGTGACAAGTTCAAAAACTTTGGATGACAGCGGAAGCAGTCCACTGAACACTAAATCCCTTCCTCTTGTAACCAAGCTCCTGCAAACCACACCACCAACTCCCTCAGTGTCAATTTCCTCCTTAGACAGGAGAGCCAATAGTCCTGCAGGCCATGTCACTGGCAAGTCTGACGAGTCCTCTCCTGCCTGGGATTCCTCCGATGCATCCTTGAGTGTAACGCCTACTGCTGCTGGCGCTGCTGTTGTTGCTGCTGGGAGTCGATCGTCATCCCAGAGGGGAAGTCGGAAGACCACTTGTACTTCTTCCAGTAAGCAATTGACTGTCCAACAGTCCTTTGCGAGGAAGATGAAATATCACAGCAGTCATCCTGCTGCAAAGCGGATAACTCAGGTCTGGGTGGTGAGAAACGTGGTTCCGGTATCCATCGTTAATTTAGAGGCAACTAGAGACTTGATTGAGGTACTGTGACCCCGGTACCAAATACCCTCTAGGTTCCATTTCTCTAGGCAGGCGATACCGAAAATGTACACAGACCTCAGAAAAAGAGTCACCAGTGTCCTAAAAAATGCAGTTGTACCCAATGTCCACTTGTCTGTGGTTAAGTGGAGCAGGGCAGACTCAGGACTATATGACTGTGACAGCCCACTGGGTAGATGTATTGCCTCCCGCAGCAAGAACAGCAGCGGCGGCACCAGTAGCAGCATCTCGCAATTGCCAACTCGTTCCTAGGCAGGCTACGCTTTGTATCACCGCTTTCCATAAGAGGCACACAGCTGACAACCTCTTACGGAAACTGAGGAACATCATCGCAGAATGGCTTACCCCAATTGAACTCTCCTGGGGATTTGTGACATCGGACAACGCCACCAATATTGTGCGTGCTTTACATCTGGGCAAATTCCAGCACGTCCCATGTTTTGCACATACATTGAACTTGGTGGTGCAGAATTATTTAAAAAATGACAGGGGCATGCAAGAGATGCTGTCGGTGGCCCGAAGAATTGCGGGCCACTTTCTGCCTTCAGCCACCGCATGCCGAAGACTGGAGCACCACCAAACATTCCTGAACCTGCCCTGCCATCATCTGAAGCAAGAGGTGGTAACGAGGTGGAATTCAACCCTCTATATGCTTCAGAGGATGGAGGAGCAGCAAAAGGCCATTCAAGCCTATACATCTGCCCACGATATAGGCAAAGGAGGGGGAATGCACCTGACTCAAGCGCAGTGGAGAATGATTTCAACGTTGTGCAAGGTTCTGCAACCCTTTGAACTTTCCACACGTGAAGTCAGTTCAGACACTGCCAGCCTGAGTCAGGTCATTCCCCTCATCAGGCTTTTGCAGAAGAAGCTGGAGACATTGAAGGAGGAGCTAAAACAGAGCGATTCCACTAGGCATGTGGGACTTGTGGATGGAGCCCTTAATTCGCTTAACCAGGATTCAATCTGTTGAAATCAGAGCACTACATTTTGGCCACCGTGCTCGATCCTAGATTTAAAACCTACATTGTATCTCTCTTTCCGGCAGACACAAGTCTGCAGAGGTTCAAAGTAGGGATGAGCGGGTTCGGTTCCTCGGAAACCGAACCCGCCCGAACTTCATGTTTTTTCTCACCGGTCCGAGCGGCTCGGATCTTCCCGCCTTGCTCGGTTAACCCGAGCGCGCCCGAACGTCATCATCCCGCTGTCGGATTCTCGCGAGGCTCGGATTCTATCGCGAGACTCGGATTCTATATAAGGAGCCGCGCGTCGCCGCCATTTTCACACGTGCATTGAGATTGATAGGGAGAGGACGTGGCTGGCGTCCTCTCCGTTTATAGAGATTCGAGAAGAGAGTGAGACAGAGATAGACACAGTAGTAATTTGGGGAGCATTAGGAGGAGTACTACTACTACTAGTACTTGCTGAAGTGATAGAGAGAGATAGTGTGACTGTATTATCTGACTTGTGGGGGAGACACTGACAGTGGGGAGCAGTTAGAGTCTGAGAGCAGGACTCAGGACAGGAGTACATATAACGTACAGTGCACACTTTTGCTGCCAGAGTCAGTGCCACACTGCCATTGTTGTGACCACACTGACCACCAGTATAATAATATATTTTGTGATTGTCTGCTTAGGACTCGGAGTACTAGTTGCAAGTTGCAACGTGAGTGACCTGACCACCAGTTTAATAATCAATCACCACCAGTTTAATATATATATTATATATATAATTGTATATAATATATATATTATATATATAATATTGTATACCACCTACCCGTGGTTTTTTTTTTTTTTTTCATTCTTTATACATACTACTATAGTAGCTTACTGTAGCAGTCTGCGGTGCTGCTGACCTGACAGTGTCCAGCAGGTCCGTCATCAGTCATTACATAATAAATATATATAGTACCTGTCCGGCTGCAGTACTAGTGATATTATATTGATTTCATCTCATTATCAATAATTTATCATCCAGTCTAGACTCTATATTAGCAGCAGACACAGTACGTTAGTCCACGGATGTAGCTACCTCTGTGTCGGCACTCGGCAGTCCATCCATAATTGTATACCACCTACCCGTGGTTTTTTTTTCTTTCTTCTTTGTACATACTACTATAGTATAGTAGCTTACTGTAGCAGTCTGCGGTGCTGCTGAGCTGACAGTGTCCAGCAGGTCCGTCATCAGTCATCATTACCTAATAAATATATTATCTACCTGTCCGGCTGCAGTACTAGTGATATTATATTGATTTCATCTCATTATCGATAATTTATCATCCAGTCTAGACTCTATATTAGCAGCAGACACAGTACGTTAGTCCACGGCTGTAGCTACCTCTGTGTCGGCACTCGGCAGTCCATCCATAATTGTATACCACCTACCCGTGGTTTTTTTTTTTCTTTCTTCTTTGTACATACTACTATAGTATAGTAGCTTACTGTAGCAGTCTGCGGTGCTGCTGAGCTGACAGTGTCCAGCAGGTCCGTCATCAGTCATCATTACCTAATAAATATATTATCTACCTGTCCGGCTGCAGTACTAGTGATATTATATATACATACATATATATATTGATTTCATCTCATTATCATCCAGTCTATGTTAGCAGCAGACACAGTACGGTAGTCCACGGCTGTAGCTACCTCTGTGTCGGCACTCGGCAGTCCATCCATAAGTATACTAGTATCCATCCATCTCCATTGTTTACCTGAGGTGCCTTTTAGTTGTGCCTATTAAAATATGGAGAACAAAAATGTTCAGGTTCCAAAATTAGGGAAAGATCAAGATCCACTTCCACCTCGTGCTGAAGCTGCTGCCACTAGTCATGGCCGAGACGATGAAATGCCAGCAACGTCGTCTGCCAAGGCCGATGCCCAATGTCATAGTACAGAGCATGTAAAATCCAAAACACCAAATATCAGTAAAAAAAGGACTCCAAAACCTAAAATAAAATTGTCGGAGGAGAAGCGTAAACTTGCCAATATGCCATTTACCACACGGAGTGGCAAGGAACGGCTGAGGCCCTGGCCTATGTTCATGGCTAGTGGTTCAGCTTCACTTGAGGATGGAAGCACTCAGCCTCTCGCTAGAAAACTGAAAAGACTGAAGCTGGCAAAAGCACCGCAAAGAACTGTGCGTTATTCGAAATCCCAAATCCACAAGGAGAGTCCAATTGTGTCGGTTGCGATGCCTGACCTTCCCAACACTGGACGTGAAGAGCATGCGCCTTCCACCATTTGCACGCCCCCTGCAAGTGCTGGAAGGAGCACCCGCAGTCCAGTTCCTGATAGTCAAACTGAAGATGTCAGTGTTGAAGTACACCAGGATGAGGATATGGGTGTTGCTGGCGCTGGGGAGGAAATTGACAAGGAGGATTCTGATGGTGAGGTGGTTTGTTTAAGTCAGGCACCCGGGGAGACACCTGTTGTCCGTGGGAGGAATAGGGCCGTTGACATGCCTGGTGAAAATACCAAAAAAATCAGCTCTTCGGTGTGGAAGTATTTCACCAGAAATGCGGACAACATTTGTCAAGCCGTGTGTTGCCTTTGTCAAGCTGTAATAAGTAGGGGTAAGGACGTTAACCACCTCGGAACATCCTCCCTTATACGTCACCTGCAGCGCATTCATAATAAGTCAGTGACAAGTTCAAAAACTTTGGGCGACAGCGGAAGCAGTCCACTGACCAGTAAATCCCTTCATCTTGTAACCAAGCTCACGCAAACCACCCCACCAACTCCCTCAGTGTCAATTTCCTCCTTCCCCAGGAATGCCAATAGTCCTGCAGGCCATGTCACTGGCAATTCTGACGAGTCCTCTCCTGCCTGGGATTCCTCCGATGCATCCTTGCGTGTAACGCCTACTGCTGCTGGCGCTGCTGTTGTTGCTGCTGGGAGTCGATGGTCATCCCAGAGGGGAAGTCGTAAGCCCACTTTTACTACTTCCACCAAGCAATTGACTGTCCAACAGTCCTTTGCGAGGAAGATGAAATATCACAGCAGTCATTCTGTTGCAAAGCGGATAACTGAGGCCTTGACAACTATGTTGGTGTTAGACGTGCGTCCGGTATCCGCCGTTAGTTCACAGGGAACTAGACAATTTATTGAGGCAGTGTGCCCCCGTTACCAAATACCATCTAGGTTCCACTTCTCTAGGCAGGCGATACCGAGAATGTACACGGACGTCAGAAAAAGACTCACCAGTGTCCAAAAAAATGCAGTTGTACCCAATGTCCACTTAACCACGGACATGTGGACAAGTGGAGCAGGGCAGGGTCAGGACTATATGACTGTGACAGCCCACTGGGTAGATGTATGGACTCCCGCCGCAAGAACAGCAGCGGCGGCACCAGTAGCAGCATCTCGCAACCGCCAACTCTTTCCTAGGCAGGCTACGCTTTGTATCACCGGTTTCCAGGATACGCACACAGCTGAAAACCTCTTACGGCAACTGAGGAAGATCATCGCGGAATGGCTTACCCCAATTGGACTCTCCTGTGGATTTGTGGCATCGGACAACGCCAGCAATATTGTGTGTGCATTAAATATGGGCAAATTCCAGCACGTCCCATGTTTTGCACATACCTTGAATTTGGTGGTGCAGAATTTTTTAAAAAACGAGAGGGGCGTGCAAGAGATGCTGTCGGTGGCCAGAAGAATAGCGGGACACTTTCGGCGTACAGGCACCACGTACAGAAAACTGGAGCACCACCAAAAATGCCTGAACCTGCCCTGCCATCATCTGAAGCAAGAAGTGGTAACGAGGTGGAATTCAACCCTCTATATGCTTCAGAGGTTGGAGGAGCAGCAAAAGGCCATTCAAGCCTATACAATTGAGCACGATATAGGAGGTGGAATGTACCTGTCTCAAGCGCAGTGGAGAATGATTTCAACGTTGTGCAAGGTTCTGCAACCTTTTGAACTTGCCACACGTGAAGTCAGTTCAGACACTGCCAGCCTGAGTCAGGTCATTCCCCTCATCAGGCTTTTGCAGAAGAAGCTGGAGGCATTGAAGAAGGAGCTAAAAGGGAGCGATTCCGCTAGGCATGTGGGACTTGTGGATGCAGCCCTTAATTCGCTTAACAAGGATTCACGGGTGGTCAATCTGTTGAAATCAGAGCACTACATTTTGGCCACCGTGCTCGATCCTAGATTTAAAACCTACCTTGGATCTCTCTTTCCGGCAGACACAAGTCTGCTGGGGTGCAAAGACCTGCTGGTGACAAAATTGTCAAGTCAAGCGGAACGCGACCTGTCAACATCTCCTCCTTCACATCTGGGGGTGCGAGGAAAAGGCTCAGAATTCCGAGCCCACCCGCTGGCGGTGATGCAGGGCAGTCTGGAGCGACTGCTGATGCTGACATCTGGTCCGGACTGAAGGACCTGACAACGATTACGGGCATGTCGTCTACTGTCACTGCATATGATTCTGTCACCATTGAAAGAATGGTGGAGGATTATATGAGTGACCGCATCCAAGTAGGCACGTCAGACAGTCCGCAGGAAAAAGAGGCAATTTGGAGGCCCTTGCACAAACTGGCTTTATTCTACCTAAGTTGCCCTCCCACAAGTGTGTACTCCGAAAGAGTGTTTAGTGCCGCCGCTCACCTTGTCAGCAATCTGCGTACGAGGTTACTTCCAGAAAATGTGGAGAAGATGATGTTCATTAAAATGAATTATAATCAATTCCTCCGTGGAGACATTGACCAGCAGCAATTGCCTCCACAAAGTACACAGGGAGCTGAGATGGTGGATTCCAGTGGGGACGAATTGATAATCTGTGAGGAGCGGGATGTACACGGTGATATATCGGAGGATGATGATGAGGTGGACATCTTGCCTCTGTAGAGCCAGTTTGTGCAAGGAGAGATTAATTGCTTCATTTTCGGTGGGGGTCCAAACCAACCCGTCATTTCAGTCACAGTCGTGTGGCAGACCCTGTCACTGAAATGATGGGTTGGTTAAAGTGTGCATGTCCTGTTTATACAACATAAGGGAGGGTGGGAGGGCCCAAGGACAATTCCATCTTGCACCTCTTTTTTCTTTCATTTTTAGTTGCGTCATGTGCTGTTTGGGGAGGGTTTTTTGGAAGGGACATCCTGCGTGACACTGCAGTGCCACTCCTAGATGGGCCAGGTGTTTGTGTCGGCCACTAGGGTCGCTTAGCTTACTCACACAGCTACCTCATTGCGCCTCTTTTTTTCTTTGCGTCATGTGCTGTTTGGGGAGGGTTTTTTGGAAGGGACATCCTGCGTGACACTGCAGTGCCACTCCTAGATGGGCCAGGTGTTTGTGTCGGCCACTAGGGTCGCTTAGCTTACTCACACAGCTACCTCATTGCGCCTCTTTTTTTCTTTGCGTCATGTGCTGTTTGGGGAGGGTTTTTTGGAAGGGACATCCTGCGTGACACTGCAGTGCCACTCCTAGATGGGCCAGGTGTTTGTGTCGGCCACTAGGGTCGCTTAGCTTACTCACACAGCTACCTCATTGCGCCTCTTTTTTTCTTTGCGTCATGTGCTGTTTGGGGAGGGTTTTTTGAAAGGGACATCCTGCGTGACACTGCAGTGCCACTCCTAGATGGGCCAGGTGTTTGTGTCGGCCACTGGGGTCGCTTAGCTTAGTCATCCAGCGACCTCGGTGCAAATTTTAGGACTAAAAATAATATTGTGAGGTGTGAGGTATTCAGAATAGACTGAAAATGAGTGTAAATTATGGTTTTTGAGGTTAATAATACTTTGGGATCAAAATGCCCCCCAAATTCTATGATTTAAGCTGTTTTTTAGGGTTTTTTGAAAAAAACACCCGAATCCAAAACACACCCGAATCCGACAAAAAAAATTCGGTGAGGTTTTGCCAAAATGCGTTCGAACCCAAAACACGGCCGCGGAACCGAACCCAAAACCAAAACACAAAACCCGAAAAGTTTCAAGTGCACATCCCTAGTTCAAAGACCTGCTGGTGAGAAAATTGTCAAGTCAAGCGGAACGTGACCCGTCAACAGCTCCTCCTTCACATTCTCCCGCAACTGGTGGTGCGAGGAAAAGGCTAAGAATTCCGAGCCCACCCGCTGGCGGTGATGCAGGGCAGTCTGGAGTGAGTGCTGACATCTGGTCCAGACTGAAGGACCTGGCAACGATTACTGACATGTCGTCTACTGTCACTGCATATGATTCTGTCACCTTTGAAAGAATGGTGGAGAAAAAGAGGCAATTTGGAGGCCCATGCACAAACTGGCTTTATTCTACCTAAGTTGCCCTCCCTCCAGTGTGTACTCCGAAAGAGTGTTTAGTGCGGCCGCTCACCTTGTCAGCAATCGGCGTACAAGGTTACTTCCAGAAAATGTGGAGAAGATGATGATCATCAAAATTAATTATAATCAATTCCTCCGTGGAGACATTCACCAGCAATTGCCTCCAGAAAGTACACAGGGATCTGAGATGGTGGATTCCAGTGGGGACGAATTAATAATCTGTGAGGAGGGGGATGTACACAGTGAAAGGGGTGAGGAATCGGAGGATGAGGAGGTGGACATCTTGCCTCTGTAGAGCCAGTTTGTGCAAGGAGAGATTGATTGATTCTTTTTTGGTGGGGGCCCAAACCAACCAGTCATTTCAGTCAGTCGTGTGGCAGACCCTGTCGCTGAAATGATGGGTTCGTCAATGGTTTTCTTTTCAATCTAAGCCCCTGCAGTTTTCTGTAAGCATCTGCTTCGCTATGATGATCAACAAGTCAAAAGGGAAAACACTCAGGGCTGGAGGCGTAGATCTTAGGACCAGCTGCTACAAGCATGGCAGAGGTGTCACTATCACTGGTGACACCCAGAGAGGCGGCGAGGGAGATTGTAATGCAGTGCGCGCAGATAAGCAGCGCAATGGTAAAAAGGAGGCATGGTCTCATAGGTAGGGGTGTGGCCTGAATCACCATTTTGTTGCTGCGGGTATCCCGGGGGTTGGGGGCTGTACCCGGGGACTAGTGTGTGAGTGGTGCTGGCTCCTGCACAGTGACAGAAACTGGGTGTTGCACGTAATGTCACAGTGAAACACCCATATTCTGTCACTGAAGAAGAGCCGGCACTTTGGTGTCACCCCCCTTGGCGGGTGACACTCGGGTGTGTGCCGCAACCCCGTTGTGATGCCACTGACCCATGGGAAGCTTTACGTGGCTTACCCATGTGTTAGTAGCCCCAAGCATCTTTTGTGTTAGTCCCTGAAGAAAAACTTCAAATATTGTTTACAATTTTGTAATCAATGGCCTAATTCAGTGTGGATTGCAAATTCTGCTAAGTAACAGAATTTGCAATCCTTTGGTTCGCATGCTGGGGCCACCCATCACAGGGCATGGCCACCCAGCATGCCGCCTCCCTTCTTGACCACGCTGAAATTACAGTCTCAGTGCAGTTCAGCGTGATCATAAAAAATGGGTTAGCCTCCTGTTGGTGCAGACTGTACGTGTGCGCAGGAAGCCGCCTCCATTTTTGTGATCGCAGCGGCTGCATGTGATGTCATGCAGCCGCTCTAACCACGCCTCCTGTTTCTCCGTTGAAGCCCTGCCCCCGCACCGCTCCATCTCCGACTTTGAAATGGAGTGTTGCTGACCCCCCCCCCCCCGCACCGATTGACAGTCACAGAAAATGCAGGCGCATGCGTATGCTCTTAGCAATTTTTGCAGTTGGATTGCTTATTGTGATTGCAATCCAACCTGAATCAGGCTCTATTACCTATCACAATGCACTGCAGGTAGTACAAAATGGGGTTAATATAGGAGAAAAACCCCCAGAGCTGTGCTCCTTAACTGTCCCTGGTGGCTAGTGGAGCGGCAGCCCAGTAATCAGTGTCCACGCCAGTGCGCACACGGCCCGCCCCCTACAGCCACGCTGGATCACGGTATAGTGTGGGCACAGAAGCCCCTTACCTCCCTTTCATCAGCGGCCTCGTGATCCCGGAGGGCGGTGTGTGTGTGACTGACCTTAGGAAGAAACCGGAGCCTCCGCTGCAGTGACCCAGCAACCAGGGCACGGGAGTATACTGCGCCGCTGGGAGTGATGGAGCTGCAGTAAAGATGTCTATTAGACCTAGCCTGCTGCAGCCCTTGTACATTCTTATAAAAAAAGTTCTTCTTTTCTTGTCAAAATTAATAGCTAAGTATAGGCTGCCTGAGGCAGCCCCCTGTTAAGTGTCCTGCTACTGAAGGCACCAACTACAAACTGAGCTCCCTGTTCATGGAAGCGAGGTTATAGAGCAGGGGGCGCTGAGCATCTTGGGAACAGTCAAAAGCTTTGAGCCTGTTGGTGCCTCAGATCAAGATCCTACTCTACACCCCAATGTGAATCCTTGTGGAGTCCAGTGTACCCCACAGAAGAAATGAATGTGTCACACCCATTGGCAGCAACATTAGAATAGCTGCTGATGGGCACAATTGAGAAAGGAAGGGGGGAAAACATTTGAATCCAGCACATATATGTAATTTGAATATGTAATTTGTACCTTCCTACTTTAAAATGTAATGGATGAACCTCACCCTGTGAGAACTATCTTCATGATCAAGAGATCTCATATGCAAAATAAGTATGTGTTGGCAGAGGCGCTCACTGGGCAGAGATGCGCATCTCTGGCATGTGCCGGTGCACTGCGGCACCAGCACACACACACACACTTCAGACCTGATCTCCTGTTGTGTGAATATGCACAGCAGAGATCAGGTCTGAATTAGGCCCTATATACAGCTGTCAGTAAGGCAGGGATCTGCTGCTGCCAGTGAGGCAGGGATGTGCTGCTGTCAGTGAAGCAGTGATCTGCTGCTGCCAATGAGGCAGGGATCTGCTGCTGCCAGTGAGGCAGGGATGTGCTGCTATAAGTGAGGCAGGTATGTGCTGCTGTCAATGAGGCAGGGATGTGCTGCTGTCAGTGAAGCAGGGATGTGCTGCTGTCAGCGAGGCAGTGATCTGCTGCCCACTATCTCCCTATCACCCCTGCCTGAGTCACACACTTTCCCTGTCACCCCTGCCCCAGTTACCCACTATCTCCCAGTCACCGCTGCCTCAGATAACCGCTATACCTGCGACCCCTGCCTCAGTCACCCACTATACCAGTCACCCCTGCTTTAGTCACCCACTATCTCTGTCACCCCTGCCTCAGTCAACCACTATCTCCATATCACCCCTACCTCAGTCACCCACTATCCCTGTCACCTCTGCCTCAGTCACCCACTGTCACCCTATCACCCCTGCCTCAGTCACCCACTATCCCTGTCACCCCTGCCTCAGTCTCCTACTGTCCCTGTCACCCCTGCCACAGTCATCCACTATATCCCTATCACCCCTGCCTTAGTCACTGACTATCTCCCAGTCACCCCGGCCTCAGTCACCCACTATCTCCCAGTCATACATGCTTCAGTCACCCACTATCTCCCAGTCATCGCTGCCTCAGTCACCTACTGACACCAGTGCAGACATTTCTGCTGCGGCCTCTCCACTCTCCAGCGTGAACGTACTGACGACTGAGGAAATCCGCTTCCCAGTTGAGGACTCCGGGAATGAACACTGCCGATATTGCTGGCAGATGACGTTCTACCCAACTGAGGATTTTTGATACTTCCAGCTTTGCCATGCAATTTCGAGTGCCGCCTTGATGATTTGTGTACACTACCGTGGTGTCGTTGTCCGATTGTACTTGAACAGGCCTGTTCTGTACTAGAGGCAGGGCCAGTGTCAATGAATTGAACACTGCCCGCAATTCCAGAATGTTTATCGGGAGGAGAGATTCCTCCCTGGTCCACCGATGGTGAAGGGTCGTCATCACGGCCATGACCTTGGTGAATTTCCGAGGTGCCGTGGCCAAACCAGAAGGCAGGACCTGAAATCCAAAAACTAACCAGGCACAACACTGCAAAGCTTCCAACATCAGATGAGATTGGACATATCCAGTGTGATGCGGCTGTAGATGATTTTTGCTGTTTCTAACTTCTACTTCAAACTACTGGTACATCAATGAATAAGTTTCAAAATATAATGCATCAAGAGAACGGTGTTGGTAGTATAAAACTACCTACAGCACCTGGTATTGCCAGGTGGTCTCACATCCAAGAACAAACCAGGCCTAAAATCAGGTGATATTGGGCATATACAGTGTGGTGTGGCTGTAGATGAGCTTAGTGGTTTCTGTTAGAGTTCTTCTACTTCTAACTACTCGTACATAAATGAGTAAGCAGACGATTTATTAAACCTGGTGAAATGATAATTTGCATGGTGATAAAGTACCAGCCAATCAGCTCCTAATTGCCATGTCACAGGCTGGGTTTGAAAAATGACAGTTAGGAGCTGACTGGCTGGTACTTTATCACCTTGCACTTTATCAGTTCACCAGGCTTAATAGATCTGCCCCAATGTTTCAAAATGGAATGCATCAAGAGAACGGTGTTGGTATTGTAAAAATACACACAGCTCCTGGTATTTCCTGGTGGTCTCCCATCCAAGTACTAAAACCAGGACCAACACTGCTCAGCTTCCATGATCAGGAGAGATTGGGCAAATCCAGTGTGCTGTGGCTGTAGATGAGCTGGTGGTTTCTGTTACAGCTCTTCTACTTCTAACTTCTGGTACATAAAAGAATACATGTAAAAATTAAATGTACCAAGAAAATGGTGTTGGTAGTTTAAAAACACCTAAAGAATCTGATACTACCAAGCAGTCTCCCATCCATGTATTAACAAAGTCCAATACTGCTTTGCTTCAAAAATCAAATGAGATTGGGCATATCCAGTGTGGTGTGGCTTTAGATAAGCTTTGTGGTTTCTGTTAGAGCTCATCTACTTCTAACTACTGGTACATTAATGAATATGTATAAGGTTGTAGTTTATCCAATATGCCTTTACTACCTTACCTTTCAACCCCCCCTCCCTCCCCTCTTCTCCTTATAGCTTCCTTAGTTCTCTCCTCCTCGTGTGTGCGTTATTTGTTTTCTCATACGTCCTAGAGGATGCTGGGGTCACATTAAGAACCATGGGGTATAGACGGGATCCGCAGGAGACATGGGCACTTTAAGACTTTCAAAGGGTGTGAACTGTCTCCTCCCTCTATGCCCCTCCTCCAGACTCCAGTTTTAGTATTGTGCGCAGTGATACTGGATGCACTACAGGGGAGCTCTACTGAGTTTCTCTGAAAAGACTTGTTAGTTTTTTTTATTTTCAGGGAGGCTGCTGGCAACAGTCTCCCTGCTTCGTGGGACTTAGGGGAGAGAAGTATGACCAACTTCTAGTGAGTTCAATGGCTCTGCTTCAGGCTGACAGGACACCATTAGCTCCTGAGGGTGCTGATCGCTGGGTACGCCTAGATGCACACTCCCGCAGCCTGCCGTCACCCCCTTACAGAGCCAGAAGACAGGTGAGTAGCAGAAGAACAGAAGACTTCTTCTTCAGTGACGGCATTCGCCATGCTCCCACACAAACACAGGCACTGCAGGGTGCAGGGCACGGGGGGGGGGGGGCACCCTGGGCAGCATAAATTCCTCACAAAAGGCTGGAAAAAGTGGACATTAGTGCCTGGGCACTGTCCTTACCCCGCTAGCGTAATTAATTATTTCTGAGCGGGACAGATACGCGCCATTACAGCGGCGGGGCTTCTTCCTCACCTCACCAGAACATCTTTAGAGCATTACAAGTCTATCACTATAGAGTTTATTATTTCCCAGACTGTGTACTTTTGGCGCTGGATTGTGAGCTGAAAAATCCTCTGTGTCCCTCTGACAGATTTACTGACGGTCTGTCCCCCATAAGCCGGTGTGTCTGTGGGTACTTGGTATATGTGTGTCAACATGTCGGTGGCTGAATGTTTTTCCCAAGAGGAAACTATATTAGGAATGCAGACATATGATGGTGGCCCTGTTGGCACCACCAATAACTGACTGGGTAAATGTTTCAGTAATATCAGAGTAAGGTTGGATAAATCTGTGTCCCAGACACAGACGTAGAGAATAGATGTGATATTCATGGCTATGTTTCTTTTCCCTCAGGCCCCGCTGGGTCGCAAAAATGTTATTTTGCCCAGTTACTACACACTGATACTGACACGGATACTGATACTTATGTCGACCATAATGTTTCCTGATTAGATCCAATATTGGCAAGGAGCATTCAGTACATGATTGTGGATATTAAGGACATATTAAAATCACTGAAGACCCTGCTGTTCCTGACAAAGGGGTCTATATGTATGTATATATAGATATATAATGAAAGCTGATGTAACGTTCCTCCATCTCTGTTTGAGAAAGTCTGGGCCAGCTCGACAAGATGGTTTCAAATCCCCAAAAGGATTCTGGTTGTTTATTCATTTCCCGCCGCGGACAGAATAAAGTGGGAGTCACCCCCTGTTCTGCACGGGGCCCTGTCACAAATCCAGCGGATCGTATGCAGGAAGCTACATTATTTCTAGTTATGTAACCAGGGGTACATTACTTAGACCTGCCATTACATGTGCATGGGTGAGTAGTAGTATTCAAGAATTGGTCGAATACCTTGTCATCCGATATAGATACCCTGGAGAGATGGGATACTCCTTACGTTGTATCATATCAAGGACACTGCAGCATACTTACGTGAGACTGCAAGGGATATAGGACTCTTGAGTTCACGGGCCAATTTCATGGCAGTGTCGGATAGGAGGGCATTGTGGATTCACCAAGAGAATGCTGATGCTGACTCCAAGAAGAAAGGGAGTCTCTTCCCTATGAAGGTGAAGCCTTGTTTGGTGACTGCCTAGTTAATTTGATCTCGGCAGCTCCCGCAGGTAAGTCAACCTTCTTGCCCTATGTTCCCTCCCAACGGATGAAGACGCATCATTATCTGATGCAGTCATTTCGGCCCAATAGATATGCAAGAAGTTAAGATTCCCCTTTCTTTGCAGGTAGAGGAAGGAGAAGAGAGAAGAGGTCTGCATCCTCTTCAAGATCGCAGGAGCAGAGATCATCCTCTGCTTCTGCCAAATCCACTGCATGACGCTGGGGCTCTCTTGCAGGAGCCCGCACCAGTGGGGGCACGTCTAAAACTCTTCAGTCAGTTCTGGATTCATTCGGACATGGACTCGTGTGTTTTACAAATAGTGTCCCAAGGGTACAAACTGGGGTTTCAAGATGTTCCCCCTCACCGATTGTTCAAACATTTAGTTACTGTGCTATTCCTGGGTTATATAGCGCTGGGGTATGTGCTGGCATACTCTCTCTCTGTCTCTCCAAAGGGCCTTGTGGGGGAAATGTCTTCAGTAAAAGTATTCCCTGTGTGTGTGGTGTGTCGGTACGTGTGTGTCGACATGTCTGAGGAAGAAGGCTATATTAGAGAGGAGCGGGAGCAAATGAACGTGGTGTCTCCGCCGACACCTGATTGGATGGATATGTGGAATGTTTTAAATGCTAGTGTAAACTCATTGCACAAAAGATTAGACAAGGCTGAAGCTTTGGGACAGTCAGGGTCTCAATAAATGCCTAATCCTATGTCGCAGGGACTGTCAGGGTCTCATAAGCGCCCACTATCCAGATTGTTGACACAGATACCGACACGGATTCTGACTCCAGTGTCGATTACGATGATGCAAAGTTACAGCCAAAATTGGCAAAATACATTTGATATATGATTATGGCAATAAAAGATGTTTTGCACATCACAGAGGAGCCCCCTATCCCTGACAAGAGGGTACATATGTACAAGGGAAAGAAGCCTGAGGTAACCTTTCCCCCCTCACATGAGCTGAACGAGTTATGTGAAAAAGCTTGGGAATCTCCTGCAGATTTCCAAAAGGATTCCCCTTTCCCATCAACGGGTAGGTTACGATGGGAATCCTCCCCTTGGGTGGACAAAGCATTAACACGCTTAACCAAGAAGGTAGCCCTCCCGTCCCAGGATACGGCTACCCTCAAAGAGTCTGTTGACCGCAAACAGGAGATTAGCCTGAGGTCCATTTATACACATTCAGGTACCTTACTCAGACCGCCAATTGCGTCGGCCTGGGTGTGTAGTGCTGTAGCGGCATGGACGGATACCCTAGATAAGGCTACTATTTTATTGCCCCTGGGGCATATAAGAGATGCTGTCCTATATATGTGTGTATGCAAACTACAGGTGGTGCTGCAGGGCTCACACCCTTTTACTTGTCTTGTAGAGCAACTCTGGAGCTGTTACTGGGTCCAGCTGCTGCAAGAAATCAGCTTGAATGCTTCAGGGGCTTGGGCATGGCCAACATGAGCCCCACACTGATGGGGGTGTATAAAGCGATCTAGGGGTCATCCAAGCGCAACCCCACAAAGGCCGCCATGCCCTGCGTGACCATTTTCTCTTTTCATATGCAGACGAGGGTTGCAGCCAACTATGCCCATTGCTTGGATGACATCACCGTATGCAAATCCGTCTGCTGCAGACCTTTCCCCAGGAATGCTTGTACTAGTTGTTGCATATGGTTTGATGTTTGAGGGTGCTTCAGTATTAGGCAGCCTTCCGCCCTCTCATGTTCATCTGAAAATATGTGGTCTCCCTGCAGTTCCCTTGTGCTTCCTCAGTTGAATCTCCTTAACTTGACGGGTGTGTGCCCGAGCAGCCGCCCTCCACAGCCCTATCCCAGCACATGCTTTTCTTGCGTATGAGATCTCTTGATCATGAAGATAGTTCTCACAGGGTGAGGTTCATCCATTACATTTTAAAGTAGGAAGGTACAAATTACATATTCAAATTACATATATGTGCTGGATTCAAATGTTTTCCCCCCTTCCTTTCTCAATTGTGCCCATCAGCAGCTATTCTAATGTTGCTGCCAATGGGTGTGACACATTCATTTCTTCTGTGGGGTACACTGGACTCCACAAGGATTCACATTGGGGTGTAGAGTAGGATCTTGATCTGAGGCACCAACAGGCTCAAAGCTTTTGACTGTTCCCAAGATGCTCAGCGCCCCCTCCTCTATAACCTCGCTTCCATGAACAGGGAGCTCAGTTTGTAGTTGGTGCCTTCAGTAGCAGGCCACTTAAGAGGGGGCTGCCTCAGGCAGCCTATTCTTAGCTATTAATTTTGACAAGAAAAGAAGAACTTTTTTTTATAAGAATCTACAAGGGCTGCAGCAGGCTAGGTCTAATAGACATCTTTACTGCAGCTCCATCACTCCCAGCGGCGCAGTATACTCCCGCGCCCTGATTGCTGGGTCACTGCAGCGGAGGCTACGGTTTCTTCCTAAGGTCAGTCACACACACACCGCCCTCTGGGATCACGAGGCCGCTGATGAAAGGGAGGTAAGGGACTTCTGTGCCCACACTATACCGTGATCCAGCGTGGCTGTAGGGGGCGGGCCATGTGCGCACTGGCGTGGACACTGATTACTGGGCAGCCGCTCCACTAGCCACCAGGGACAGTTAAGGAGCACAGCTCTGGGGGGTTTTCTCTTATATTAACCCCATTTTGTACTACCCGCAGTGCATTGTGATAGGTAATAGAGCCTGATTCAGGTTGGATTGCAATCGCAATAAGCAGTCCAACTGCAAAAATTGCTAAGAGCATACGCATGCGCCTGCATTTTCTGCGGCACCCCGCAGTTAATGCGATCGCCTCTGACTGTCAATCGGTGCTGGGGGGGGGTCAGCAACACTCCATTTCCAAGTCGGAGATGGAGCGGTGCGTGGGCAGGGCTTCAAAATGGGGTCGGCAACGGAGAAAAAGGAGGCGTGGTCAGAGCGGCTGCATGACATCACATGCAGCAGCTGCGATCACAAAAATGGTGGCGGCTTCCTGCGCACACATACAGTCTGCACCAACAGGAGGCTAACCCATTTTTTATGATCACGCTGAACTGCACTGCGACTGCAATTTCAGCGTGGTCAAGAAGGGAGGCGGCATGCTGGGTGGCCCCAGCATGCGAACCAAAGGATTGCAAATTCTGTTACTTAGCAGAATTTGCAATCCTTACTGAATTAGGCCCATTGATTACAAAATGTATTTGTAAATATTTGAAGTTTTTCTTCAGGGACTAACACAAAAGATGCTTGGGGCTACTAACACATGGGTAAGCCACGTAAAGCTTCCCATGGGTCAGTGGCATCACAACGGGGTTGCGGCCCACACCCGAGTGTCACCCGCCAAGGGGGGTGACACCAAAGTGCCGGCTCTTCTTCAGTGACAGAATATGGGTGTTTCACTGTGACATTACGTGCAACACCCAGTTTCTGTCACTGTGCAGGAGCCAGCACCATTCACACCCTAGTCCCCGGGTGCAGCACTCAACACCCGGGATACCCGGAGCAACAAAATGGAGATTCAGGCCAACAGGCCACACCCCTACCTATGAGACCATGCCTCCATTTTACCATTGCGCTGCTTATCTGTGCGCACTGCATTACAATCTCCCTCGCTGCCTCTCTGGGTGTCACCAATGATAGTGACACCTTTGCCATGCTTGTAGCAGCTGGTCCTAAGATCTACGCCTCCAGCCCTGAGTGTTTGCCCTTGTGACTTGTTGATCATCATAGCGAAGCAGATTCTTACAGAAAACTGCAGGGGCTTAGATTGAAAAGAAAAACATTTACGAACCCATCATTTCAGCAACAGGGTCTGCCACACGGCTGACTGAAATGACTGGTTGGTTTGGACCCCCACCAAAAAAGAAGCAATCAATCTCTCCTTGCACAAACTGGCTCTACAGTGGCAAGATGTCCACCTCATCATCCTCCGATTCCTCACCCCTTTCACTGTATACATCGCCCTCCTCACAGATTATTAATTCGTCCCCACTGGAATCCACCATCTCAGATCCCTGTGTACTTTCTGGAGGCAATTGCTGGTGAATGTCTCCACGGAGGAATTGATTATAATTCATTTTGATGATCATCATCTTCTCCACATTTTCTGGAAGTAACCTCGTACGCCAATTGCTGACAAGGTGAGCGGCTGCACTAAACACTCTTTTGGAGTACACACTGGAGGGAGGGCAACTTAGGTAGAATAAAGCCAGTTTGTGCAAGGGCCTCCAAATTGCCTCTTTTTCCTGCCAGTATACATACGGACTGTCTGACGTGCCTACCTGGATGCGGTCACTCATATAATCCTCCACCATTCTTTCAAAGGTGACAGAATCATATGCAGTGACAGTAGACGACATGTCAGTAATCGTTGCCAGGTCCTTCAGTCCGGACCAGATGTCAGCACTCACTCCAGACTGCCCTGCATCACCGCCAGCGGGTGGGCTCGGAATTCTTAGCCTTTTCCTCGCACCCCCAGTTGCGGGAGAATGTGAAGGAGGAGCTGTTGACGGGTCACGTTCCGCTTGACTTGACAATTTTCTCACCAGCAGGTCTTTGAACCTCTGCAGACTTGTGTCTGCCGGAAAGAGAGATACAATGTAGGTTTTAAATCTAGGATCGAGCACGGTGGCCAAAATTTATTGCTCTGATTTCAACAGATTGAATCCTGGTTAAGCGAATTAAGGGCTCCATCCACAAGTCCCACATGCCTAGCGGAATCGCTCTGTTATAGCTCCTCCTTCAATGTCTCCAGCTTCTTCTGCAAAAGCCTGATGAGGGGAATGACCTGACTCAGGCTGGCAGTGTCTGAACTGACTTCACGTGTGGCAAGTTCAAAGGATTGCAGAACCTTGCACAACGTTGAAATCATTCTCCACTGCGCTTGAGTCAGGTGCATTCCCCCTCCTTTGCCTATATCGTGGGTAGATGTATAGGCTTGAATGGCCTTTTGCTGCTCCTCCATCCTCTGAAGCATATAGAGGGTTGAATTCCACCTCGTTACCACCTCTTGCTTCAGAGGATGGCAGGGCAGGTTCAGGAATGTTTGGTGGTGCTCCAGTCTTCGGCACGCGGTGGCTGAATGCAGAAAGTGGCCCGCAATTCTTCGGGCCACCGACAGCATCTCTTGCACGCCCCTGTCGTTTTTTAAATAATTCTGCACCACCAAATTCAATGTATGTGCAAAACATGGGACGTGCTGGAATTTGCCCAGATGTAATGCACGCACAATATTGGTGGCGTTGTCCGATGTCACAAATCCCCAGGAGAGTCAAATTGGCGTAAGCCATTCTGCGATGATGTTCCTCAGTTTCCGTAAGAGGTTGTCAGCTGTGTGCCTCTTATGGAAAGCGGTGATACAAAGCGTAGCCTGCTGTTCTTGCTGCGGGAGGCAATACATCTATCCAGTGGGCTGTCACAGTCATATAGTCCTGAGTCTGCCCTGCTCCACTTAACCACGGACATGTGGACTAGTGGACATTGGGTACAACTGCATTTTTTAGGACACTGGTGACTCTTTTTCTGAGGTCTGTGTACATTTTCGGTATCGCCTGCCTAGAGAAATGGAACCTAGATGGCATTTGGTACCGGGGACACAGTACCTCAATCAAGTCTCTAGTTGCCTCTGAATTAACGATGGATACCGAAACCACGTTTCTCACCACCCAGGCTGACAAGACCTGAGTTATCCAAAGACCTGCTGGTGAGAAAATTGTCAAGTCAAGCGGAACGTGACTCGTCAACAGCTCCTCCTTCACATTCTCCCGCAACTGGGGGTGCGAGGAAAAGGCTAAGAATTCCGAGCCCACCCGCTGGCGGTGATGCAGGGCAGTCTGGAGTGAGTGCTGACATCTGGTCCGGACTGAAGGACCTGGCAACGATTACTGACATGTCGTCTACTGTCACTGCATATGATTCTGTCACCTTTGAAAGAATGGTGGAGGATTATATGAGTGACCGCATCCAGGTAGGCACGTCAGACAGTCCGTATGTATACTGGCAGGAAAAAGAGGCAATTTGGAGGCCCTTGCACAAACTGGCTTTATTCTACCTAAGTTGCCCTCCCTCCAGTGTGTACTCCAAAAGAGTGTTTAGTGCAGCCGCTCACCTTGTCAGCAATCGGCGTACGAGGTTACTTCCAGAAAATGTGGAGAAGATGATGATCATCAAAATGAATTATAATCAATTCCTCCGTGGAGACATTCACCAGCAATTGCCTCCAGAAAGTACACAGGGATCTGAGATGGTGGATTCCAGTGGGGACGAATTAATAATCTGTGAGGAGGGCGATGTACACAGTGAAAGGGGTGAGGAATCGGAGGATGATGAGGTGGACATCTTGCCTCTGTAGAGCCAGTTTGTGCAAGGAGAGATTGATTGCTTCTTTTTTGGTGGGGGCCCAAACCAACCAGTCATTTCAGTCAACCGTGTGGCAGACCCTGTTGCTGAAATGATGGGTTCGTCAATGTTTTTCATTTCAATCTAAGCCCCTGCAGTTTTCTGTAAGAATCTGCTTCGCTATGATGATCAACAAGTCACAAGGGCAAACACTCAGGGCTGGAGGCGTAGATCTTAGGACCAGCTGCTACAAGCATGGCAAAGGTGTCACTATCATTGGTGACACCCAGAGAGGCAGCGAGGGAGATTGTAATGCAGTGCGCGCAGATAAGCAGCGCAATGGCAAAAAGGAGGCATGGTCTCATAGGTAGGGGTGTGGCCTGTTGGCCTGAATCTCCATTTTGTTGCTCCGGGTATCCCGGGGGTTGGGGGCTGCACCCGGGGACTAGTGTGTGAGTGGTGCTGGCTCCTGCACAGTGACAGAAACTGGGTGTTGCACGTAATGTCACAGTGAAACACCCATATTCTGTCACTGAAGAGGAGCCGGCACTTTGGTGTCACCCCCCTTGGCGGGTGACACTCGGGTGTGGGCCGCAACCCCATTGTGATGCCACTGACCCATGGGAAGCTTTACGTGGCTTACCCATGTGTTAGTAGCCCCAAGCATCTTTTGTGTTAGTCCCTGAAGAAAAACTTCAAATATTTACAAATAAATTTTGTAATCAATGGGCCTAATTCAGTAAGGATTGCAAATTCCGCTAAGTAACAGAATTTGCAATCCTTTGGTTCACATGCTGGGGCCACCCAGCATGCCGCCTCCCTTCTTGACCACGCTGAAATTGCAGTCGCAGTGCAGTTCAGCGTGATCATAAAAAATGGGTTAGCCTCCTGTTGGTGCAGACTGTATGTGTGCGCAGGAAGCCGCCACCATTTTTGTGATCGCAGCTGCTGCATATGATGTCATGCAGCCGCTCTGACCACGCCTCCTGTTTCTCCGTTGCCGACCCCATTTTGAAGCCCTGCCCACGCACCGCTCCATCTCCGACTTAGAAATGGAGTGTTGCTGACCCCCCCCCCCCCCAGCACCGATTGACAGTCAGAGGCGATCGCATTATCTGCGGGGTGCCGCAGAAAATACAGGCGCATGCGTATGCTCTTAGCAATTTTTGCAGTTGCTTATTGCGATTGCAATCCAACCTGAATCAGGCTCTATTACCTATCACAATGCACTGCGGGTAGTACAAAATGGGGTTAATATAAGAGAAAACCCCCCAGAGCTGTGCTCCTTCACTGTCCCTGGTGGCTAGTGGAGCGGCTGCCCAGTAATTAGTGTCCACGCCAGTGCGCACATGGCCCGCCCCCTACAGCCACGCTGGATCACGGTATAGTGCGGGCACAGAAGTACCTTACCTCCCTTTCATCAGCGGCCTCGTGATCCCGGAGGGCGGTGTGTGTGTGACTGACCTTAGGAAGAAACCGGAGCCTCCACTGCAGTGACCCAGCAACCAGGGCACGGGAGTATACTGCGCCGCTAGGAGTGATGGAGCTGCAGTAAAGATGTCTATTAGACCTAGCCTGCTGCAGCCCTTGTAGATTCTTATAAAAAAAAGTTCTTCTTTTCTTGTCAAAATTAATAGCTAAGAATAGGCTGCCTGAGGCAGCCCCCTGTTAAGTGGCCTGCTACTGAAGGCACCAACTACAAACTGAGCTCCCTGTTCATGGAAGCGAGGTTATAGAGGAGGGGGCGCTGAGCATCTTGGGAACAGTCAAAAGCTTTGAGCCTGTTGGTGCCTCAGATCAAGATCCTACTCTACACCCCAATGTGAATCCTTGTGGAGTCCAGTGTACCCCACAGAAGAAATGAATGTGTCACACCCATTGGCAGCAACATTAGAATAGCTGCTGATGGGCACAATTGAGAAAGGAATGGAGGAAAACATTTGAATCCAGCACATATATGTAATTTGAATATGTAATTTGTACCTTCCTACTTTAAAATGTAATGGATGAACCTCACCCTGTGAGAACTATCTTCATGATCAAGAGATCTCATACGCAAGAAAAGCATGTGTTGAGATAGGGCTGTGGAGGGCGGCTGCTCGGGCACACCCCCGTCAAGTTAAGGAGATTCAACTGAGGAAGCACAAGAAAACTCTTGTCTGGGGACAACAACTGCAGGGAGACCACATATTTTCAGATAAACATGAGAGGGCGGAAGGCTGCCTAATACTGAAGCACCCACAAACATCAAACCATATGCAACAACTAGTGCAAGCATTCCTGGGGAAAGGTCTGCAGCAGACGGATTTGCATACGGTGATGTCATCCAAGCAGTGGGCCAAAGTTTGCTGGAACCCTCATCTGCATATGAAAAGAGAAAAGGGGCGCTTGGATGACCCCTAGTTCGCATTGAACACCCCCACCCTCCTTCGGTGTGGGGCTCGTGTTGGCCATGCCCCTGCCCCTGAAGCATTCAAGCTGATTTCTTGCAGCAGCTGGGCACTGTAACAGCTCCAGAGCTGCTCTGTAAGGCACATAAAAGGGTGTGGGCCCTGCAACACCACCTGTAGTTCGCATTGTGCGTTGGAAGGCACAAAGTAAGCAGACGGGAGAAGTCAGGATAGTGCGCAAGGGCATAGAAGGGAGGGGCTCAAGAAAAGAGAAGTGGAAACAGACAGCAAACTAGGCTGGAGAGAGACCTGAGACAAAGAGATCTGAATTATACCAGAGCCAACCAGGGGAAAGCACAAATGCAGTCCCCCCCTACCACAAATTATGCAGTCGAGTTTCCCACATTTGGTGGAAAACACAGAGGTCAGCATACCCAGAATGCAATGAATGAACCTCACCCTGGGAAAACAATCTTCATGACCATGGTATCACCTATGCAAAATAAGTATGATTTGAGATAGGGCTGGGGAGGGCCGCTGCTCAGGCACACCTCCGTCAAGTAAAGGAGATTCAACTGAGGCAGCACAAGGGAACTCTCATCTGGGGACAACAACTGCAGGGAGAACACATTTTCAGACGAATGTGGGAGGGCAGAAGGCTGCCTAATACTGAAGCACCCCCCAAACAACAAACCAAATGCAACAACTAGTGCAAGCATTCCTGGGGGAAGGCCTGCAGCAGATGGATTCGCATATGGTGATGTCATCCAAGCAATGGGCATAGTTGGCTGCAACCCTCGTCTGCATATGAAAAGAGAAAATGGTCACGCAGGGCATGGCGGCCTTTGTGGGGTTGCGCTTGGATGACCCCTAGATCGCTTTATACACCCCCATCAGTGTGGGGCTCATGTTGGCCATGCCCAAGCCCCTAAAGCATTCAAGCTGATTTCTTGCAGCAGCTGGACCCAGTAACAGCTCCAGAGTTGCTCTACAAGACAAGTAAAAGGGTGTGAGCCCTGCAGCACCACCTGTAGTTTGCATACACACATATATAAAATAGTAGCCTTATCTAGGGTATCCGTCCATGCCGCTACAGCACTACACACCCAGGCCGACGCAATTGCCGGTCTGAGTAAGGTACCTGAATGTGTATAAATGGACTTCAGGGTAATCTCCTGTTTGCGGTCAGCAGACTCTTTGAGGGTAGCCGTATCCTGGGACGGGAGGGCTACCTTCTTGGATAAGCGTGTTAATGCTTTGTCCACCCAAGGGGAGGATTCCCATCGTAACCTATCCGTTGATGTGAGAGGATACGCCATAAGAATCCTTTTGGAAATCTGCAGGGGATTCCCAAGCTTTTTCACATAACTCGTTCAGCTCGTGTGAGGGGGGAAAGGTTACCTCAGGCTTCTTTCCCTTGTACATATGTACCCTCTTGTCAGGGATAGGGGGCTCCTCTGTGATGTGCAAAACATTTTTTATTGCCATAATCATATATCAAATGTATTTTGCCAATTTTGGCTGTAACTTTGCATCATCGTAATCGACACTGGAGTCAGAATCCGTGTCGGTATCTGTGTCAACAATCTGGATAGTGGGCGCTTATGAGACCCTGACAGTCCCTGCGACATAGGATCAGGCATGGGTTGAGACCCTGACTGTCCCAAAGCTTCAGCCTTGTCTAATCTTTTGTGCAATGAGTTTACACTAGCATTTAAAACATTCCACATATCCATCCAATCAGGTGTCGGCGGAGACACCACGTTCATTTGCTCCCGCTCCTCTCTAATATAGCCTTCTTCCTCAGACATGTCGACACACGCGTACCGACACACCACACACACAGGGAATACTTTTACTGAAGACATTTCCCCCACAAGGCCCTTTGGAGAGACAGAGAGAGAGTATGCCAGCACATACCCCAGCGCTATATAACCCAGGAATAGCACAGTAACTTAATGTTTGCACAGTAGCGCTGCTGTATGTAATTTGCGCCGAATTATGTGCCCCCCCCCTCTCTTTTCAACCCTCTTGTCTACCGTGGTATAAGCAGGGGAGAGTCCGGGGAGCTTCCTCTCAGCGGTGCTGTGGAGAAAAAATGGCGCTGGTGAGTGCTGAGGGAGAAGCCCCGCCCCCTCGGCGGCTGGCTTCTGTCCCGCTTAAACTGTACAATTGGCGGGGGCTCATACATATATATAGTGCCCAGCTGTATATATGTTATATTTTTGCCAAAAAGAGGTTTATATTGCAGCCCAGGGCGCCCCCCCTTCGCCCTGCACCCTTACAGTGACCGGAGTATGTGAGGTGTATGGGAGCAATGGCGCACAGCTGCAGTGCTGTGCGTTACCTCAATGAAGATCATGAGGTCCTCTGCCGCCTCTGAAGTCTTCTTTTCTTCTCATACTCACCCGGCTTCTGTCTTCCGGCTCTGCGAGGGGGACGGATGGCGAGGGTGAGATCCTGCGTACCAATCCCTTT